>NC_039255.1:20258183-20581080 GCF_003368295.1 Carassius auratus | reverse complement strand
AAGCTCCGACAAGGTGACGCTCTCCTGAAAGGGCTGAAATCGAACTGAAAGAAAGAGATGCAAAGCTCCGAAGGCCTCTATGAAAATCACCTGGAATGCCCGAGCTGAAATCCACGACCTTACACAGCGTAAAGACTCTCTAATAGATGAACTTGACATGGTTCACAGAGAACTGAAACATTCTTATAGCCTGCAACGTGAACAGAAAGAGGAAACACACTCCACAGAGTTTCCCCTGGCCAGTGAACCCCAGCGTGTCAGCCAAGAACTTCGAGCTGGAAAAGGGGGGTTGAAAGCCTGCTTTTCAAAATGTCACCAGCCAGCCTCCACGAACCCCTGTCAGCAGTGGGGGAAGGAAAACCCTTCCAGAAAGTCCGGGTCACCAGCCACGGACACATAACTCCAAAAGAACTGGACAAGCTGGCTAGAAACATCCCTACGTTCAACCCAGATCCTGCAGGAGGCCACGACATTCACGCTTATTTACAAGATATAGACTTTCACTTGCAAACTGTCACCAACGTAACCACTTGGGACAAATTGTACCTGCTCAGAATTACGTCCAGTCGTGAGGTACGCAGTTTCTTAGACCGTCAACCAGAGGACTGTCAAAATGGACTACCAGCAACTGCGAAAAGCTTTGGTGCGTGAATTCTCTGATCCAGAATCAGACCAAGGGCTAGTAACCGCAATGGACCTCAAGCAAGGTCGACTTGAAACCCCACCAAATTTCTACAAACCGACTGCGACGTGCCTACTTCGGAGCGAGGAATGAACCAGGCATGGAGGAAGACGGTCAACTTCCGAACTTTGTTTCTGCGAAACCTCCATCCTACTGTCAGCCACCATTTGGGAGTGTTAGCGTGCCCGCGTAGCATGTCAACACAACAGTTACGTGATTTAGCACATAAGGCCTACACAAACAAAAGACTGTGTCAGAAAAGACTGTAAAACACCCAACTATTTGCTCTGTCTCTGAGTCCCATTCAGAGTTGACCCTAGAGGGCGGCCCAACAGCACCCCAGTTATACACCCATCAACCGAGAGTCCAAGACCGTTCCAAGCCAGCAGAGGGCAGCGCGGTCGCGGTGGTGGTGCCCGTCCGAAGCACCAGAACGACCGCTCTGGAATATCCTGGGACCGGCCTCGCCCCTCCCATAACCAAAAGGGGGGGGCACCTGGGAAGCCGGCCGGCGACCCAGAACTAGCCAACCTCCAGCCTCCAGAACACCAAGCCCAGGGAGGCGGGAGGGGGAACACTCTCGACGTGATGCTTGGAAACTCAAGGCTGAGCCCACATCTAAAAAGGAAAGTGCAGCCACATCCGAAGCTGCAGAACTTCTGAGAATACTGAGAGAGTTCCTTCAACAGAAACCTCACAAGGAGGACAAGAAGGATAAACCAGACACCGCATGACTAAACCTTATGCCTGAAACCAGCACCACTCCCAACGTCTCCACAACTGAACCAAGCACACAGAACACTGTTTGTCAACCACGAACTATTGAACTAGCTGTTGCCTCATCAAACAATAGCAACACCCACTCAGTCCAGCTGACGTCTGCACCTCCTGACCAAGAAAGCATCATCCCACACACTGAGGTGCCAGAAAGTGCTGTTTTGGTTATCTGTACCCACAACGAAACACACAAAAACATACCCTAACTGCTTATCGATCAACACACAAGCCCCAACACCAAAACTCCTGGGGAACCTGATCGAGAAGGGAGTGGCTCGGAAACTCTACCTAACCATCACTTTAGAAAAGGAAATGAGACTCGAAGCCCTTGTGGACACAGGGTCAGACCTCACGTTGATTTCGGCTCAACTATTTAATAAGCTCAAATTTGAAGCTCAGAGACAGAATCGAACTCTAAATTTTCACACTTGCAAGCTGAATGTGCAGTCATACAGCCAAAATGACATCCAGCTCAGAAATGTAGCTCCCATCCACCTGACGATCGGACCTATGAGCCTAGTACATCCTATTTATGTCTCACCAATGAACAATTATTCATTTCTCATCGGGAAAGACCTGCTTGATCGCTTTGAGCCTTTACTAGATTTCAAACAGCTGAAAGTCTGGGCTCAAGTGCGAGAACCTCTTCCCCTCCAACCACACAGGTCGCCGGTGCCAGACGGTCAGGTCACAGAGGTCACGAGAATTCCCACAGAGCCAGACTGTCGGGTCACAGAGGTCACGGGAACCCCAGCAGCCAGCCATAGGTATCCAGCCTCAACAACAAACCAAGGCTCAAGTTCGATCCTCTGTACCTTCAAGGCCACTAAAGACTCTGATACCTACTGCCCCAAGGTCAAAACCGAACTGCAGCTGCATGATATAACAACAACGGACAGTATTCTGGCCATATGGGCAGACAACTCAGCCATTAGTCTGTCACTGTACAATGCAATCACTGAGAAGACACCTGACCTCCCTTATGCCAGCAAGCGCACTCGTTTCCCTTTGAACTCACACCCATCCTCAATGGTTTCTGCTAGAGGAATCTGCGCTTTGCATGTGAAATGGAATTATCGGTGCCTGACTCATTATTTCCTGGTCCTTCCGGACCTGCCACACGATGTTTACATTGGAGCAGACCTCTTGATTCGCCTCAAGGCTCATGTGGACACTTTTAATGAAGTTGTATGGGCCCCATTGACTTTGCAGCCACACGTTTCCATCAACCATGACAACCTCATATCAGGGCAGACCATCCCAGAAGTCTGCACTTTAGTCAACGAACAGGAAACGGTGGTACCAGCTTACACCAAAGGGGTCGCTATTCGGCTCAACATGCGATGGGGTCAAACCTTAAACCACACGCTGGGTTTCTTCCAACCCTCACCTGAATGTGTGGAACTTGGACTCACACTGGAAGCCACACCCCTCACTGAAGTGTCATCTCGTGTAGTCTACATCCTGTTCAACAACTGCACGGCAACTGACATCAACATTCCCAAGGCCTACCGGCTGGGATGGCTAGTAAGCCATGACTTTCATGATTTTGAACTTGTACTACCTGTCATTGGTCCCATTCCACCCGCACTGATACCCGAAGGGAGTACAGACAGTACATTGTTCACTGCACCCTTCAAACTCATTGCCATCACATCTGTTATGTCGGTGCCTAAAGACCAAGTGTGCAGAACGGAGCTGACCGAGGACGAACACCTCGCAATATACACAGTCTCCCACAAGAACGTCGGTGAGGCTCATGAACCTACTACACCTCTCAATGCCAACCCGACTGATGACACACCGATGGAGGAGCCTTACCCAGGTTTTGAATCTCAAGTGCAGCAAATTCTACAAGACGCTAATGCACTTCAAAGCGATACAGACCGCCAAGGACTCAGACAAGTTCTGTATAAGTTCAAAGAATCCTTTGCCAAAGACTCTCTAGACTGTGGTCTCACCAACCTCCACACGGTGCGCATCCCTACGCACCCTGATGCTCCTCCCACTTTTGTCAGACAGTACAAGATTCCCATCGCCTCACACGAACCAGTGCAGGAGATCATCGAATCTATGCTTGAAAAGGGGGTCATCCGTCCATGCAACAGCACCTACTCAGCCCCCATCTGGCCCGTCCTCAAACCTAACGGCAAATGGCGACCCACCATTGACTACAGGAAACTGAATCAACAGGTGCCGCTGTCACGATGGCCCATGACCCAGCTAGAACAAGAACTACCCCGAATCAGAGGAGCCACAATCTTCTCTACACTTGATGTGGCCTCTGGATTCTGGACCATTCCGGTGCACCCGGAAGACCAACACAAGTTGGCATTCACATTTGGCAACAGACAGTTCACCTTCAACAGGTGTCCGTTCGGCTACGCCAACTCACCAGCTGAATTCAACATCTTTCTGAACAAAGCCTGCCCAGACGCTAGAATGAGAGGCAACCTGATCTATGTAGACGATGTTCTCATGAAGAGCACAACGGTGGCCGACCACCTGAAAGAAATAGACTATGTTTTGAACCAACTATCCACCGCCGGAGCCAAGATCGCCCTCCACAAAGGACAGTGGTGCCGAACTAAGGTCAACTACGTGGGCCTGCTCATCGGATCCCAAGGCATTGAACCTCAGTCAAACCGCATTCATGCCATTCAGAACATCAAGCCTCCCACCAACGTCTCTGAGCTGCGGAGTTTTCTAGGGGTATGCAATTACTCTCGACAGTTCATCGAAAACTACTCGGACATTGCCAGACCTCTGACAGCTCTGCTAAAAAAGGACTGCCCTTTCGTCTGGTCAGAGGCTCAAGAACACGCCATGAAAGAACTAAAAAGACATTTATGCACAGCTCCGTGTCTTGCTTACCCCGATCCACAAAAGGAATTCTACCTGGAAGCTGGGTTCTCCAACCAATGTCTCAGTGCTGGCCTGTACCAACGGCATGATCAAGACAAGAAAGTAGTTGCCTATGCCAGCAAGACACTGCTTCCACCAGAGTGTAAGTTCTCAGACTGTGAAAAAGCTCTGCTCTGCACTGTATGGGCCATTCAGCGATTCTCCAATTACATTGGGGCACAGAAAGTTATCATAGAGACTTGCCACCAGCCAGTAATGTTCCTCAACAGCCAGCGAATCCGAGATGGCGTGGTCACCAATTCACGCATAGCCACATGGTTAATGGCTCTCCAAGGACGCAATGTTGAGGCACGGTATGCACAGAATCACAAGTCTGCACTGGGCAATGGCCTGGCCGCATGCCAAAACTGTTCTGATAACATATCTGCAGAAGAAATGGCCGTGCAAGAACCCCAACAGCAACAACCGACCTGTCACAGGTACTTTGAAGAGAATGCGTGTCAGGGCATGCTCACAGCCTACGTCGATGGATGCTCCTACAACCACGATGGCATCCTCAAGGCAGGTGCAGGAGTGCTGTGGGTCAACGACCAGCCATGTTCCCCACAACACTTCAAGTTAGGTCCCCAGTCATCACAATATGCAGAAATAGCAGCCATTCTCATAACTCTGCAGATCGCATCAGCCCATGACATCAGAGAAATCCTCATCTGTACAGACTCTAACTATGCCAGACTCAGTTTTGTGTGCCACCTTACCGGCTGGAAACAGAATGGTTTCAAAACGGCAAACAACAAGCCAGTCAAACACCAACACCTGTTCCAAGAATGTGATAACATCACCGAAATGCACAATATGACTGTGTACTGGAAGAAGGTAAAAGGACACTCTAAGCTACCAGGGCTGGACAAAGACTTAAATGATAAAACCGACGCCCTCGCCAAAACAGGCGCACTACACGGGGAGGTGTGGTCACCCCCAGAACCCACACCCAGCCCCGATGTTGCAGTATTAACCCGCAGCAAACGACCTTCACCTGTGGCAGTGCCCGCCTCACAGTCGCTATCGCTAACTCCGCAGATCTCCAACAACGACATTGCGGATATGCAAGCCTCTGACACTGCCATAAAGACAATTCTTAACCACCTCTCTGACCCCTCCAACCACCCTATCACTGAAGCTGAGCTCAATGATGACTCGTGCCTCCGACACCTGTTTAACACCAGACACATGCTACGTGTACAAGACGACATTCTGTGGTTTGCACCTGATGACAGCACATCGCCACGGCTCGTGGTGCCACGATGCCAAAAGGGGGTAATGCTAATGTACGCCCACGACACACCATGTGCTGGACACCACGGTGCCAGAGCCACGTATGACACACTGAGACAGGTGGCATTCTGGCCCGGCATGCAACAAGATGTGGCAGAGTACGTCAGAGAATGTCTTGTGTGCTGCCAGTTCACACCAGCAAACCCAAACCACAGAGCCCCACTGCAACGCAGAGGGATCACGTTCCCGTGGTCAGACCTCCAAATCGACTGGGTAGGGCCCCTGCCCAGATCAACAAGAGGCAACAAGTACTTCCTTACGGTGGTGTGCCAGTTTACCAAGTGGGTAGAGTGTCTGCCAGCACCCAATGACACTGCCCAAACCACTGCATACCTCCTGATGAACCATATCTTCTCCCGGTTCGGATTGCCACTGAGAGTCAACTCAGACAGAGGTACCCACTTCACGGCCGAGATCATGCAACAGATCTGGAAATGCCTAGGGGTACAAGCTAAACTACACATCAGCCACCATCCAATTGCATCCGGCCAGGTAGAGAGATCGAACAGAGCGGTGGTCGCCATGCTGAAAAAGTATGTGTCTGCTAATCAGAAAGACTGGGATGTGAAACTACCCCTTGTGTTGATGGCCATCAGAGCCACCCCACAGGAATCAACACGGGTGTCCCCTTTTGAACTCATGACTGGGCGGCAGATGACCCTGCCACTACACTTGCTGTATCAACCAGGAGACTCCAACCTTGTCACTGCTTACACCACATTCCAGTACCTTGACGAGCTCCATAGACACTTGAAAACAACGTTTGCTTTTGCCCAGCAACACCTGCAAAAAAGCGCTGAAGGCCAGAAAGCATACTATGATCGGAAAGCGTCACACCAGGAACTGAATGTGGGCGACAGGGTCTTGTATTACCGCTTCACCCCGCCAACTCAGACAGGCCCCCAGCGGCTGTCAAAGAAATTCCTGCCACACTGGACGGGACCTCATGAGATTATGAACAAACTCTCCCCAGTTGCGTACCAAATCCAGCTAAGTCGGGGATCGAGAGAACCAGTTCTCAAATGGGTCCACCGTAACCAGATTAAGAGACATGTGGCCACTAGCAGAGAAAGACAGGGAGGGGCCAATGCAAGCTAAACACCAACCGCCGCCATCGAAGCGAAAAGACTGTCCCATCCAACCCGGGACAAACCTCACTGACCTGTTCCCTCTCTCTCTTTTCCCTTTTCCTCCCCATCTCTCTCTCTCTCTCTCTGGCCTGTAACAGGATGCTGCTGTGGATTCTCATACTGTGCCTCCAGTCAACCAGAGGCCAGCCGTCATCAGACATTATCACACCGGGTCCTGCCTCGGGCATTGTATTGAGAGAGCAACCGGGACTCCTGATCACGAATTGTCGGACGTACACCCAGAAAGTATACGTTCGACTCGACCCCCGCAACGTCTACAGAGCACACTACCCCCGCGCAGTAGCCCAGTACAGCTGGGCCGGTGCCCGTTGGACAGAGGATTCCCTCCAGCACGCCGAGGCCGATGTCAAGCACATGCTCAACCAACTTGAGAAGATGACTGTTACCCAGGCGGAACTAGGTGGACACAACCGCCGCCCCAAACGTTTCCTGGGAGCGCTGCTCGGAGCCGCCGCTGCTGTGGGAACTCTGTTCAACATTGGTATGTCCAGTGTCAATGCAGTAAATATAGCCACTGTGAGACGGCATGTGGCTGAAATTCAGACGGAACTTCCACAGCTAAAAGAGCAACTCACTACACAGAGTGCATCCTTGCAAACCATTGGAAAGACTTTGAAAGGAACGGTGGTCATTCTCAACACCCACAGCGTGCTTTTGAACCAGACCATGAACTCCATGAAACAGCTGTTCACTGTGTTCCAGAATGACTTTGCCCAAACGCAGCTGGTCACAGCATTAATGACTGACATGCTACGGGAAGTGAGTTCTTCCATCGACAGTCTAGCCATGGGAAGAATTCCACCATACCTGATACCCCTAAGCTTGGTGCAAAATGTGCTGGCTTCCGCCATCACCACACCCACTGATCCTATGCAAATCCACCTTGCCTACTCTCTAGGTAGTGCTATTCCCCTTTACGTGGATCCTGAGCAGAAGGAGATGAGTTTCCTCCTGAACTTACCCATCATAGAGTCAAGCCGAATCTACAGACTCAAAGACATTGTTAATGTGGGGTTCTGGAAGGATAACACTCATATCAAGATACGTACCCCTGAGGTGGTGGCGTACCATGACAGCAACACCCAGCTGTACTTAGCCCCAAACCTGCACATGTGCACCCTAACTAAAGACATTCACTACCTCTGCCCCAGCAAACCATTTCTCAGAGACAATACTGATGGAATCTGCGGGTTGCAACCCATGATCAGCGACACGCGTTGCCCTGCCGATGCCCAGCCTCGCCGCCACGTCACCGAGACGCAAGCTGAGATTGTAGGTGATAGATGGCTCGTTAACACTCCAGTACGTACCGCTACACTGACCTACGACCAGCATGACACAGCCACCCGTGTCAATCTGCTCGACCAGAGCATGTGGATTCAAGTCCCACGAGGGGCCATCCTCCACCTCGACGATCTGGCCTTATACCATCTTCCGAGTGAAGAGTACCAATCAGAACTAGAAATCCCATCCTTCTTCAAGAACTACAACTTCACCCTAGGTCCGGAGTTGGAACTGTGGATTGAAAAAGGCGGGCCTCAGCTCATTGACATTGCTCCCGTCGACGCAGCCCTCCAAGCCTTGTCTCGATTACCCATCCTGAACACCTCACCTGTTGTCCAAGCCTGGACTGCAGCTGACACAGCACTGTGCATCTCCATGGTCGTCGGCCACACCCTGACCCTTGGCGTGGCCTTAGTCCTATACAGGAAACTCAACGAGATGCGAATCTCTGCAGCTAAACTCAAGACAACTAGGATTGGAAGTCTCCGATGGAAACCCCGAAGGGAAGGTAACACACCAGAGACGGATAAGGACCTCATCGAGTTGAGTCCTCAGCCCTAACAAACACCTGCTACCCGACTGTCAGGATTCACCTGCCATCCGACCATGGTGGTGGGTGTTGTCCGATAATGACCACAGGGCATCATCCGACCACAAAGGGGGAATGTAACACCAATGAGCGGATGGTATTCAACCATCTGTTCCATGTTAATGAACCCTGACCCTTTTGACACATTCTACACTCAAAGACCAGAACGTGAGTTAAAGAAAAAACAAGGACTTTCATTTTACAACCCTCTTACAACATAACTCACCACCCTGGGCGCCGCCATGACGGCAATGTCCTGCCGGGGATAAGAGTTATAACACCTTGGAGACTATCCAGAGATGCGATATCGAACTTCAAAAGGGAAGACAAACACCCCCCCTTCTCGATCGCACATTCCAGTGAAACAGACGCACACATTCATGAGACGCACACACACTCAAAAACAGGCACAAGCATTTTTGCTGGCCCATGGACCTTCTTTTACTAAAACTACCTCTAAATGTATTTTAATGTCTCCCCTTTTTGTGCTCAAATGTATGTATGCGGCATAGTGGAATATATGAATGTTACTGTGTGTTTAATGCAAACTTTAGATGCATTTAGTTAATAGTAAGTCTGTATCTTTGGGTACGGGACTGGTAAAAGCCTAGTTCTTAGTGTCGGTATAATCGTAAAAACACGACTGTAACGAATCTTGATAGCAAATTACAAAAAGATGCATTGTTTCAGAGGAACGATCTTGCTTAAAGAAAATGTGTAACTTTGACATCGCCATAAATTAGACCAGTGGGCGGAGATCAGCAAACAAAGAAGATTTTTCCCGCCTTAGTTTGTTTACACTTCATTGGCTCATACTAAAAAAATAGGTGTAAACCTAGAGTTACTTAAAAGCTCAGGGAAACCTGTATTCTGGGCATTCCGCCAGAGAGAAAAGAGGATTCCCAGCTTTGCAACCGGACTTCAAGAAGTTCTCCGTTATTCTTCTTTACTTTTCGTTTCATTCTAGTTTTTCTTTATTGTCTGCTGATATTTGACTTCGTTCAATTGCCTTCACGAGCCAAACGAACTTAAGTCTAGTCATCTTTTGGCAAAGTTTACCTTCGCGTTAACCATCGAGCTCGCGTATCATCTGCTCTGGAAAGAACCACGCTGAGGCCGCACAGACCGGACAATTTGAGCGCAGCTACGCACAAGAGCCAGATCAAAGCAAGTACTTTCTTATATCGCAACTAAAATTGCTGTTTAAGGTTGTCTAGGCTATTCCATGTTTGTGAAATCATTCAATGACTTGGGGTCTCTTGCAAAGTTAACTGTTTGAAATTGCCACGCTGAGATTGCTTTTCACTTTCACTTTCTCTCCCTCTCTCTCTCTCTCTCTCTCTCTCTCTCTCTTTATCTCTCTCTCTCAGTTATCTCATTATTATTCTTGTTCATTTACCTTGTTTAAATTGTATTTTCGTTTTGCTATATACTCATATTTACTCCGTGTGAACTGTAGTTATGTACTCTTTAGTCTGTTTTTATTAAATCCTATAATTTGCTTGAATTGAATTGTTTTATTGCTCATTGAGATCGAAGTCCCTGAATCGTCTGATCTACGCTACGAGCTTTGTTTTATATGAATTAATTTTCAGTAATCTTAGTAGTACAGACACAGAAAATATTGTTTTTTCCTGATCAGAAGATTAATATTTCTTGGAGTTTGTAAGAAGGGTATTTTTATTGAATTTTGATAAGGAAGTCTAGCTTCCAGTTCGCTGGACGAACAGATTGTCTAGAGTAACTTAAATTAATTCTAGTAAAGGTTACCTTTAAATGATTAAATATTCCCTCTTTGGGTAATTTAATATTTGTAAGCAATAAGCACGTTATATTCATAGACTCATGAATATTCACTTCATTTGAGTTAATTATTCCCCAGAAAGTGATTGTTGCTACATGATCATGAAGGTGCCTGGCAACTACTTTCTCCAAAACCTTTGAAAGGAATGGTAAGTTGGATATCGGCCTATAATTAGCAAGAGTTTGAGGGTCCAGGGTAGGTTTCTTGAGTAGTGGTCTGATTATAGCCGTTTTTAGAACAAATGGTACATGACCAGACTGAATTGATTGGTTTATTATCATAGTGATAAAAGGACTGATAACAGGAATATTTGCCTTCACCAGAGCTGTAGGGAAGGGATCAAGGGCACAGGTAGAGGATCTCATCCCCTTGATGATGTCCTCAACCTCTGGTTGAGTAACTTCTGGGAAGCAGCAAAGTAATCTCGAACCGGACTGCTGATCGGCAGTTGGAAAAGATGAGGGAGATGAAACAGAAAAAGAGGAACGAATTTTAGCAATTTTGGTTCTAAAAAAGGTCATAAAATCATTACATTTTTCTTCTGTAGCTCCTGTAAGAGGAGCACTTTGGGGTTTAAGGAGATGATTTATGGTGGCAAACAATTGTTTGGAATTGCCAGGACTATTTTGAATAATATTTGAATAATACTGTGACCGTGCTTCTTTGATTGACTTCAGATAGGCTTTTTGATGTTCCCGATAGGCCAGCTTATGAACAGTTAGTTCAGAAGAGTTGTACCGCCGTTCAAGGGCACGTCCAGCTGCCTTCATTTTTCGCAGGTCACTTGTGAACCAGGGAGCTGAACGGGAAAACGTAATTGTCCTAACTTTGACGGGTGCATGGAAATCCAAAATGCGGCTCAATGTCTGATTATAAAATTCCACAGATTCAGTGACTGATGAAATATTTGAAGAAAGGAGATGTTGAAGGCTTAAGGTCACGTTTTCTGTGTTAATCTTTTTCAAATTTCTAAAACGTATTTCACGTTTAGGCTTCATGTAGGAAGACGGAAAGGACAGCTCCATGGAGATGACCTTATGGTCAGATACACCCAGATCATATACAAATGGTGCGCTTAAAAGGGCTGACTCAGTAATGACCAAATCGAGAATATTCCCCTTGATGTGAGTGGGGACATCAACATATTGTCTGAGATTTAAGCAGTCCAGTAATTGCAAAAATTCTATAGCAATATGACAAGTAGGATTGTTAACATGAATGTTAAAATCTCCGAGTATTATTATATTGGAGGAGGTTGCACAGATAGTTGTACAACTCTGAAATGAAGAAAATTGTACAACTCTGAAATGAAGTTTAAGGTTGATTTGGGTGGCCGGTAAATTAATAGTACTGTCATAGGGAATGGAGGCTTACAATTAAATGCCAGACATTCAAAAAAGGACAGCTCGGGGATGTCCAAAAGGGACAAATCCAAGTGACTGCGGTAGATGACAGCCAAGCCACCACCACGGCCGGAGCTACGAGCTTTTTGAAGATAACAGTAGCTAGGAGGGCAAGTCTCATTTAAAACAGAAAAAAACATCTGGTTTCTGCCAGGTTTCTGTGAGGCACATTATATCCAAACTTTTGTCACGAATGTGATCATGTATAAAGCCGGATTTGTTAGTGAGCGATTGCGCATTAAACAGTTCAATTTTTAAATTGGATGAAGTAGTAAATCTCTGTATTGGCCGAAGTAGGCTGTGATCCACTCCACGTTTTCTATCCATCTCCATGTGTGGCGCTGTTGCAGTGTCTCCTGTGTTACTAACCCACAGAGTGTCAGCGCTCTGATGACGTGGAAGAGATGCGACAGGGCGAACAGCTGAGCAGACAGAGGGGATAGCGTCACCAGACCAGATGTAAACAAGTTTTCGCCGAACGCTTCTGTGGATGTAACGAGGCCGATTAAGGAGACCAAGTTCTTTAATGACTGATATACATGATGGAGTGTTATAGTTGTTATATTCCATCAGTTGAGTGGCCGAGTAGTTCATTATGCCAGCTGCACGGACTCCATGTCTGGAAAAGTGGATCCTGGTAGGCGCCACAAAACTGTAAGCGCTAGAAATGCATGCAGAACTAGGAAAAGCCGTGGCTAGTTCGATACAAAGTTTGCCTCAGGCACTTGCTTCCAACCGCTACCAGTCAAGTAGAGTCATCTAAATCGATATGATCCATACAACAATCCCAGTTTGAATTCTGACGAATCGTACTAGTTAGTTACAGTCATTTAAATCATTAAAATAAAATCATTAAAATAAAATTAAAACTCAAAACTCGAGTGGAGAAGCGGCAAACAGACAGCGCCAGCGTCCTCTCCCTCCCAAACCGGAAAAACCCCATATGGATTCTTGGTGAAATAAACCGACTTGTAGGGTTAGTGTCTTGGTTTGATGAATTATTCCAGTTCCAATTGTGGTGTCATTGATGGCTTTAAGATTAAAGAGCCAGTAAGATGAAAATTCTAAGCTTCCTGTCACCGTTTATAAGCCCTATACATTAGGTTTAAATCCATCCAAGGTTAAAAAACATTGTCATTTTGTCAAAATATCATTTTAAAATTACCTCAATTCTCAGCGATCCCCAAACGGTTCGCGCGAAGCAGTTCAAAAGATTCAGTTTCCTTAAACCCCACCATCCGGTAGCATACTGTGTTCTAATTGGTCAACTGACATAGTTTTGATTGGTTGTTCCGCACACAACTTCACGGTAAACTATGCGTTAGCATCTGTCTGGGGTGAATTATGTCTTATTCCTCTCACCGCGAAGCAAACAGTAAAATAAAAAACTTGAACAGTCTCGCTGCTTTTTCTTCTGTGTGGGTGTATTCAAGCCGCGCGCTTCAGTTTGAATCTGAATAGCGCGTTCAGTGGGGGGGGGGGGGGGGGCGTGGTCACCTTAGATATAATGAAGGGAGACGTGAAAATCGGACATCGCGTTGTTTTCATATGGATTACTTTATCACAGAATATCTGTTTTCCTGTACCTGTTTTCGGCAGCACTTGTTTAGTTTTAAAGTAGACATGTCAAGCTTTCTATAGATATCTCTCTCATGTGTTTGTAAATGAAGATCAGCGCAGACAGGCTGCAGACAGCACACATACTGATAAGACGCTCAGGAGAAAACAGACACATAACTTCATAATCATACTTCGCGTTGTGATTAGGAGATGCTCGTTGGTCTAAATAAAGTTGGTAATGAACCCTTTTTTTATGGCCAAACACTTTGAAAATCCCGCCTTGTACTCACCGAGATTAGAAAAGCAGTCATCAGTGAAATGTTGTGAACACAACAAGGATTTGTTGTACTGCTCTGGTATTGTGGTAAAAATGAATTTTAGCCATTGGTTCTTCTGATCTTCATTATTTGGCAGTGAAAATAAAACAAACTTGCCTTTACAATTAAAACCACACTGTCTCCTCGACATGATGCTATCACACCAACCAGAGCATCTTTGTGGGGGGGTGGGGCAGGTCAGAGTTCCGTTTCTCCCAAGACGGTAGGCGGAGATTATTATGCAAAGTATTCCTAGTGACGTACATAGAGATGGGCAAAAGATTTGAAATCTATAACGACTCGTTTCAGCGATTCAGAGTCGACTCCTTACTTTAGAAGCCAATAACTTTATAAATCGTGTACTTTTTGGCTTAATTACTTTGCACATTGTTTACACTGATGGACAGCTACATCATACTCTGTAATACAGGTAATTTTTGATTTCCCATCTGTGTGGCTCTTTAACAATTTAATTGAGGTTCAACAAATAAAAAACAGATAAAAATTGGCTTATTGAATATCAGATCCCTTTCTACGAAAACACTTTTTGTAAATAATATGTGTCAGGATCCTGCCCTGACAGTCCTGTTCATGTTGTCACTGTTCCATGTTTCTTTGTTACCCCTGGTCATGCCCCCCTGTTTAGCCCTTGTCTGCTTGATTGTTTTCACCTGATCCTCATGTGTACTACTCTATATATCGGGTTCTCTTTCCTTGTGTCTTGGCTGGTTTGTTTTTGGTGTTTACCTGTTTCTTGGGCCAGAATTTATCCTTTTGATCTTGCTCAAGATTTGAGTTCTAGCTAGTTCTTGATTTCTTTCTTGATTTTTTTGATTGTGCACATCCTATCCTAGTTTTTGTTTTTATCTTTTGATTTAGGGTTTAATTTACTCACTTTGATAGTGCAGTTCCTTTCCAGTCTTCGGTTTGTTAATAAAATACTCTTGTCTGCTCATTCTGCATTTGGGTCCCATTTCTTGCGGATCCCTGACAATATGATCACTAATCATAATATAGATGTGCTCTGTTTGACAGAAACCTGGCTAAAACCTGATGATTACACTATTTTAAATGAGTCATGACATCATAAACATGAGCCAGGTCTAAAACGCAAAGGGGGAGGTTGTTGCTTCAGTTTATAACAATGTTTTCAGGTTTTCTCAGAGGACAGGCTTCAAGTAGAACTCGTTTGAAGTAATGGTGCTTCATATTACATTATCCAGAGAAACAAATGTTAATGATAAATCCCCTATTATGTTTGTTCTGGCCACTGTATCCAGGGCACCATACAGACTTTATTAAAGAGTTTGGTGATTTTACATCTGATTTCGTTCTGGCTCCAAATAAGGTTTTAATAGTTGGTGATTTTAATATCCATGTTGATAATGACAAAGATGCATTGGATCAGCATTTACAGACATTATGAACTCTATTGGGTTTAGACACGTTTCAGGACCTACTCATTGTCGAAATCATACTCTAGATTTAATACTGTCACATGGAATTGATGTTGATAGTGTTGAAATTATGCAGCCAAATGATTATATCTCAGATCATTATTTAGCTTTGTGCAAACTTCATATAGCCAAAATTATACATTTTATTTCTTGTTACTAGTATGGTAGAACCATCACTTCTACCACCAAAGACTGCTTTTTAAGTTATCTTCCTTATTTATCCAAATTCCTTAGCATATCCAAAACCTCAGAACAACTTGATGATGTAACAGACACTATGGACTCTCTCTTTTCTAGCACTTTAAATACAGTTGCTCCTTTACGCTTAAGGAAGGTTAAGGAAAACAGTTTGACACAATGGTATAATGAGCATACTCACACCCTAAAGAGAGCAGCCCGAAAAATGGAGCGCAGCTGGAGAAAAACATTTTGTATTGCTTGGCGGGAAAGTAACCTATCCTACAGATTCGATTACTTTTCTTCTCTTTTAGAAGAAAACAAACATAACCCCTGGTATTTATTCAATACAGTGACTAAATTAACAAACAATAAAGCCTCAACAAGTGTTGACATTTCCCAACACCACAGCAGTAATGACTTTATGTACTACTTTACTTCTAAAATCGATACTATTAGAGATAAAATTGCAACCATTCAGCCGTCAGTTACAGTATCGCATCAGACAGTGCACCATAGACCCCCTGAGGAAGAGTTCCACTCATTCTCTACTATAGGAGAGGAAGAATTGTATAAACTTGTTAAATCATCTACACTAACAACATGTATGTTAGACCCTATACCATCTAAGCTCCTAAAAGTGGTGCTTCCAGAAGTTATAGATCCTCTTCTGACTATTATTAATTCCTCATTGTCATTAGGATATGTACCCAAAACCTTCAAACTGGCTGTTATTAAGCCTCTCATCAAAAAACCACAACTTGACCCAAAAGAACTAGTTAATTATAGACCAATCTCAAATCTCCCTTTTCCGTCCAAGATACTAGAAAAGGTGGTATCCTCACAATTATATTCCTTCTTAGAGAAAAATGGTATATGTGAGGATTTCCAGTCAGGATTTAGACCGTATCATAGTACTGAGACTACTCTCCTTAGAGTTACAAATGATCTGCTTTTATCATCTGATCGTGGGTGTATCTCTCTATTAGTTTTATTGGATTTAAGTGCTGTGTTTGAAACAATTGACCACAACATTATTTTGCATAGACTTGAACACTTTGTTGGCACTAATGGAAGTGCATTAGCATGGTTTAAATCGTACTTATAAGACCGCCATCAGTTCATAGCAATGAATGAAGATGTATCATATCGATCACAAGTGCAGTATGGAGTACCTCAAGGCTCAGTACTAGGGCCTCTACTCTTCACGCTTTATATGTTACCCTTGGGAGATATCATCAGGAAACATGGTGTTAGCTTTCACTGTTATGCTGATGATTCTCAGCTCTATATATCTTCTCGGCCTGGTGAAACACACCAATTTGAAAAACGAATGGAATGCATAGTCAATATAAAAAACTGGATGACGAGTAATTTTTTACTGCTAACTTCTGAAAAAACAGAGGTATTAATTATAGGACTTAAAAGCTCTGCTTGTAATAACCTAGAACACTGTCTTAGACTTGATTGTTGCTCTGTCAATTCTTCGTCATAAGTTAGGAACCTAGGTGTGGTATTCGCAATCTTTCCTTAGAAAGCCACGTTTCTAGCATTTGTAAAACTGCATTTTTCCATCTCAAAAATATATCTAAATTATGGCCTATGCTCTCAATGTCAAATGCAGAAATGCTAATCCATGCATTTATGACCTCAAGGTTAGATTATTGTAATGCTTTATTGGGTGGTTGTTCTGCACGCTTAGTAAACAAAGTACAGCTAGTCCAAAATGCAGCAGCAAGAGTTCTTAATAGAACCAGGAAGTATGACCATATTAGCCCGGTCCTGTCAACACTGCACTGGCTCCCTATCAAACATTGTATAGATTTTACAATTTTGCTTATTATTCATAAAGCCCTGAATGGTTTAGCACTTCAGTATTTGAATGAGCTCCTTTTACATTATAATCCGCTACGTTCTCAAAACTCAAAGGCAATTTGATAATAACTAGAATATCAAATTCAACTGCGGGAGGCAGATCCTTTTCCTATTTGGTGCCTAAACTCTGGAATAACCTACTTAACATTGTTCGGGAGGCAGACATACTCTTGCAGTTTAAATCTAGATTAAAGACCCATCTCTTTAACCTGGCTTACACATAACATACTAATATGCTTTTAATATCCAAATCCGTTAAAGGATTTTTAGGCTGCATTAATTAGGTAAACCGGAACTGTAAACACTTCCCATAACACCCTATGTACTTGCTACATCATTAGAAGAATGGCATCTACGCTAATATTTGTCTGTTTCTCTCTTATTCCGAGGTCACCGTAGCCACCAGATCCAGTCTGTATCCAGATCAGAGGGTCACTGCAGTCACCCGGATCCAGTACGTATCCAGACCAGATGGTGGATCAGCACCTAGAAAGGACCTCTACTGCCCTGAAAGACAGCGGAGACCAGGACAACTAGAGCCCCAGATACAGATCCCCTGTACACACCTTGTCTCAGAGGACCACCAGGCCAAGACCACAGGAAATAGATGATTGTTCTGCACAATCTGACTTTGCTGCAGCCTGGAATTGAACTACTGGTTTGATCTGGTCAGAGGAGAACTGGCCCCCCAACTGAGCCTGGTTTCTCTTTTCTCTGGTTTCTTTTTTCTCCATTCTGTCACCGATTAAGTTTCGGTTCCTTGCCGCTGTCGCCTCTGGCTTGCTTAGTTGGGGTCACTTCATCTGCAGCAATATCGTTGACTTGAATGCAAATAAATGCACAGACACTGTTTGACTGAACAGAGATGACATCACTGAATTAAATTATGAACTACCTTAACTATCATTTGGCATTATTGACACACTGTTTTCCTAATTAATGTTGTTCAGTAATTTGAACAATGTATTTTTTTAAAGTGCTATATAAACAAAGGTGACTTGACTTTAATCTTAATGGGTGGGCTACATTGTTGAATTTCCTGACTATATCCTCATGAATGAGATTTAATGTGGATCCAGAGTCAATCATTGCTGTTAACCACATGGACAGTTCTTCAGTCTTTAAGGTAAAGGGGAAGTTTGAAGGACAGATTACTGGGTAGAATTCAAACAAAAAAAAATAACCGGAAGTTTATTAATCTTAACAGACAGAAAGATTAAGAAAGATCTTAACAGACAAAGTTGTTAAACCAGGTAGAGTCAGTAACATAATGGCAAGGGGAACCCAAAAGGCAGAGACGAGTAGGCAGGCGAATAGGTCAAACACAAACATCTGTCCAATCATGCAGTAAATCCAAACAGGCAGTCAGAATAGTCAATGGGAAAACGCTCGGTAAGGCAGGTAAACTGGCAATACTTCACAAAGTAGGAACACGCTGACTCGTGTTAAATAGTCACAAACAGGAAATGATTGTAGAAGCAGAGGGAGCGGTGAACAGTCAGTACTCAGGTGAGGGCCCCCTCTGCTGGCGTGGCATTACAAAAGTGTTTTCAAACTTTTATTGTATAGGCTATGTAATGGAGGCCGAGTGTTATGAGGTAGCTGTGTGGGTAAGCCTCACTCCCCTTGCCTCAAGAGGTGAGGTCATTAGCACCATTGTTAGTGTGTCAAAGTCTCATGCTGGCAATAATAATTTTTTCCCCAAGCAGAACCAGTTACAGTGGTGCCATGACCCGTATGAGAGTGAGGTTTAGAGGCGTAAATATAACAGGATTGTTGTGAAGGTAACCCACACTCCCCTGGCTTCATTAGTCACACTAGACCACTTATCCATGGCTCATGGCTTCTCTTTTGTGCAGGTGAATCTCATTCCCCCAGTTTCAAGAGGTGCACTAGCAACTAATATTAGAGACTGCTTCATTAGCAGACCAAGCAAAATGGATTATATTGCAAATTAGTGAAATAGCTATATAGTTATTCAGACTTTACAAAAGTTATTGATATGGAAAATAGAATTTGGAATGTAAACAAAAAGTAGACCATTCACAACTACACTGAGCTGTCTCTTGTCTTTATAAGTGTTGGTGAATGTGAGGGTTATGTACAGTATGTTTGTGTGTGAGACTGCTTGCAGGTGTGTTTGTCTCCCTGTGTTACTTACTGAGTTCAGAGCCTCTGTGGTTTTACACTTACCTCAGGAAACATGAGCTCAGTTTCTTCCCGTCCACAGCTCTGTTTGCCCTGTTGTTGGAAAGTGTTCACCTCTCCTTCATTCCCTCTTGGTGAGACTGACATCTGTGAAATAAATAGACATTATTACAGTAATGCTTTATAAGGACTAATACCGTATACAGCCAATACGCTAGTAATATGCATGCTAATAAGCAACTAGTTAATAGTGAGAACTGGTCCTTAAAAAAAGCTTGGTTTAAACACTCTGCTCAATTGCTCTCATGTTGTTCCAAACCCTTGGAACTTTCTTTTTCTCAGAAAAAAAAAAAATATTTAGAAGATTGTTTCAGTTGTTTTTCCCCAATGGTTTTCATTTAAAAAAAAAACAAACAAAAAAACAATGACACTTTGTACACAATATCTGTGTGTGTGTGTGTGTGTGTGTGTGTGTGTTCCACAGAAGAGATGAAGTCATTTAGGTTTGGAATGACATGAAGGTAAGTGAATTGTCATTTTAGGTTTGAAATATTTTTATAAGTATGTGTTATTGAGAATGGACACAATGAACACAAGACTTTGCTTTTTACTGTTTTCCTCTGATTGAGATAGATCTCCACTTTTTCGCACTTTGCAACATAGCAAAGCCTGAGCAATACATCAGAGCAACCAATGGAGTGAGTGTATGGCTGTTAATATATTCCTAATGATATGCTACTTCTCAAGAGGAGCCTCAGACACAGCCCAGCTCACACCCTATAACTGCGCATCCACGTGAGGATGGCGAGTGTGATTTCACCAAGTACAAAATTCTCCTGGATCAACATCCTTGTCCCCCAGTGACCCTTTGGGATTAGGTCACTACGGAGACCACATCCTACCCATAGGGAGGTGACATGTGGAGATACTGATATGGACTGGCCCGGGGGGCAGTACTACATATGGAATGGGTCTCTGAGGCAGGTCCTACCTTAGAGTAGGGATGGAACAGCTGCCAGAAGAGACTGACAGAGCGGGTCTGTCAAGGGAAGACACGGGTTTGCCAAGAGGGAAACCTTACGTTGGAATAATACACATATGGGATTACCCATAGAGAATCAAGCCATATGAACACCTAGCCCAGTACAGGGGCTGACTGGAACTCCGGGCATGCCAACACCAGTACTGGGCCTGGCGACAGACTGCTCTGCCAAGTCTGACTGCCGAGGGAGCTGGAGGATGCTCGACCAGGGTACGCCAACCGGGGAACTCTACTGGGAGAATAAAGTCTCTCACATCCCCGTGTTTAGGGGGAATGGAGCAGCAAGCTCGCCACTGAGCCAGCCCTTCCCGCCAATTACCTGTTACCCAATACACGGGAAGAAACTGGCTCTACACGGAGGTTGTAAAACCTTGCAAATGTACTTGCCCGCAGCTTGACAGATGTCTGCCAGAGAGGCGGCGTGCGCCAGCACACAGGAGGAGGCCACACTCCGTGTGGAGTGGCCCCTCACCACCAGGCCGATGGTATCCACTATCCAGTGGGCCAACCTCTGTTTGGAGACAGCCTTTCCCTTCTGCTGATCTCCAAAGCAGACCAGGAGCTGCTCAGAGCTTCTGAAGCTCTGGGTGTGGTCCACGTATATGCAAAGCGCTCTTACGGGACACAGCAACGGCCAGGCTGGATCTGCCTCCTCCAGGGGCAGTGCTTGCAGGTTCACCACCTGGTCTCGGAAGGGAGTGGTGGGAACCTTGGGCACGTATCCCGGACGGGGTCTCAGGACAACGTGAGAGTAGGCCGGCCCGAACACAAGGCACTCTTCACTTACCGAAAATGCTTGGAGGTCCCCGACCCTCTTGATGGAGGTGAGAGCGATCAGGAGCGCTGTCTTGAGAGACAGGAACTTAAGCTCGACTGAATCCAGCGGCTCAAAGGGACCCCTCTGAAGTCCCGCCAGGACAATAGAGAGGTCCAAGGAGGGAATCAGGGGTGTCCTAGGAGGATGTAACCTTCTGGCACCCCTCAGGAACCTATCGATCAGGTCATGCCTCCCCAGGGACCGGCCGTCCACTGAGAAGCAACTACAAGCAATGGGTGAGAGCTGATGCTACAAACAGTGCTGTTTTCACCCTCAATCAGTTATCAATTCCCAGAAGGTAAAAACCTGTTTAAGATATCAAAAACTAAAAAGTATCATCAAGTAATACCTTTCATATTATCCACATTGGATGGCAGCCACATACACATTCAGGGTGAAGGGTGACAGCCCACGCTCCAACCTTTCTTGCAGGAAAGAAAGCATGACTCTGACTGGGCATCTCCGGGAATCTTCTCGGTGAGAAAAACACCAATTTGGAACAGACTCCACTTCAGAGCATAGGCCTGCCTCGTAGAGGGGGCTCTAGCCTGAGTTATGGTGTCTACCACCGCTGGGGGCAGATCACTTAGGTCTGCTGCATCCCGTCCAGAAGCCACACATGTAGGTTCCAAAGATCTGGACACGGGTGCCAAATGGTGCCAAGCCCCTGAGAGAGAAGGTCCCTCCTCAGGGGGATGTGCCCGGGAGGGGCTGTCACGAGGAGCATGAGTTCCGAAAACCAGGTCCGGGTGGGACAGTAAGGCGCAACCAACAGGACCTGTTCCTTGTCCTCCCTGACCTTGATCTGTGCTAGCAGGCTCACTGGGGGAAATGCATACTTGCGTAGAGCCCGAGGCCAGCTGTGTGCCAGTGCATCTGTGCCACAGGGGGCTTGGGACAAGGAATAGCACAGCTGGCAGTGGGAGGACTCGTGGGAAGCAAACAGGTCTACCTGGGCTTCCCCAAATCGACTCCAGATCAGCTCCATCCTCACTTTTCCCGGGGATGGAGTCGCCATTCCCCGGAAAAAGTGAGCTGTCGTGAGAGCGCATCGGCTGCATGATTGAGCTCCCCCGGGATGTGGATAGCACGCCGAGACTTGAGCCGCGTCTGACTCCAGAGGAGGAGATGACGGGTGAGTTGAGACATGCAACGTGATCGTAGGCCGCCCTGTCGGTTGATGTACGAAACAGCCGCAGTGTTGTCTGTGCAGACCAACACGTGCCTGTCTAGCAACAGAGGCC
Source organism: Carassius auratus (assembly GCF_003368295.1). Taxonomy (NCBI): domain Eukaryota; kingdom Metazoa; phylum Chordata; class Actinopteri; order Cypriniformes; family Cyprinidae; genus Carassius; species Carassius auratus. Next base: position 20,558,553 of record NC_039255.1, on the reverse strand, counting down.
GAAACCGCCGTAAGGCTAGATGCACTGCCAGCAACTCCAGACAGTTGATGTGCCAAAGCAGGCGAGGTCCAGTGCTGAAGAGATTCTCTGCACAGGGTAGAGCTTGCTCTTCTCTCGGTTGACCTGAAGCCCCAACTGACTGAGGTGCCAGAGCACCAAGTCCCTGTGATCACACAACTGCTCTCTGGACCAGGCCATAATGAGCCAGTCGTCGAGATAGTTGAGGATCCTGACGCCCACTTCCCAGAATGGGGCAAGGGCGCCCTCCGCAAGCTTCGTGAAGACACAGGGGGACAGGGAGAGCCCGAAGGGGAGGACCTTGTACTGCCATGCCTGGCCCTCGAATTCAAACCGCAGAAAGGGTCTGTGGCGAGGGAGGATCGAGACATGAAAGTACACGTCTTTCAGGTCGATTGCTGCAAACCAGTCCTGGGGCTGAACGCATTTGAGAATGCTTTTCTGCGTCAGCATCTTGAACGGGAGCTTGTGCAAGGCCCGATTCAAGACTCACAGATCCAGGATAGGCTGAAGGCCACCGCTTTTCTTGGGTATGATTAAGTAAGGGCTGTAAAACCCCTTTGCCAGCAGGACAGCAATCTCCTCGAGCAAGACAGAGGCGTCCCGGACTGCCACCGAAGTCTCGAGGGTGCCACTGAACTTGGGAGGTCGCCAGGTGAACTGAATAGCGTAACCGAGGATGACCGTCCGAATGAGACAGCGTGACAGGTTTGGCAGCGCAAGCCAAGATCCCAAACTCTGTACAAGTGGCACCAAAGGGACAGTCGACATACCCGCAGTGGTGCAGCGATGGGGAGTTGTGTCGGATGGCCCAGAAGGCATCGCGTTCCAAGTCATCACAGCCACACTCATCATGTTCCCGGAGGAACTGGCCAGAGACGCGTGGAGAGGCGTTGCGTCTCCGAACCGCGACCTCTTGACTGTTGGCAACAGGGGGCGTCGTGGGTGAGAATGAGGAGGCAGTGCGTCGTTCATCGTCAACCCACAAGCCTTGCAACTCGGAGGAAAGGGAAATTGCTATTTTTTTGACAAAGTGGATGCCGCCAGCCATTGGACCAGCAGTGGAACAGAAAGAAACAAAAACGGAGGATTCTCCAAACGGCCCTCCTCCACCAGCTCCTGAAGAGCAGTCTCCCACATCTCCGAGTTGCCAATGTCAGGGCCGCTTAGTCATCTTTTTAGAGGACTTTGCAGCCGGGAGTGACACGGGGGGGTGCCGCTCTCTTGCGCGGGGCTCGACGCACCGGCCTCGAAGAACTCTCAGCACGGGGCGGAGCTGGTGTGGAGGACGCAGGGGGGCACCCATGGTGACGAGCAGGCTGAGGCGCTGCCCGCAACGGAATGGTGGCAACCGGAGGATCACGTCGGGGCAAGATGTGCTGGATGGCCTCAGTCTGCTTTTGCACCACCGAGAACTGCTGGGTGTAAACCGTGACCGTGACGGGAGCATCGAGAAAGCAGGCTTTGTCGACGTCTCTCATCTCGGCCAGGGTCAGCCAGAGATGGCACTCCTGGACCACCAGCGTGGACATCGCCTTCCCGAGGGACCGTGCCGTGACCTTCGTCGCCCGTAAGGCGAAGTCAGTCACCTTGCGCAGTTCCTGCATCAAGCTCGGGTTGGTACCACCCTCGTGCATCGATTTCAGTGCCCTGGCTTGATGTACCTGCAGGATAGCCATGGCATGCAGGGCAGAGGCAGCTTGGCCCGCAGCTCTATAAGCCTTGGCAGCCGACAGCTAGAGAGAGAGAGAGAGAGAGAGAGAGAGACTTTTTCTTTATTCTGGAAAAGGTTGTTTAAGATCCGGAGAGCTCATTTCCAAACAGTTTAACTCATTCCATGACCTCCGGCAACATGTGACATCGCAGGCAAAATTGGTCAGTCTGTTTTGTGTGTGAAATAAATGAGACATTCTCCCCTGGGTAATGTTTGTCCATGATGTGCTGACTGAAGGAGATTCACCTCCACCACTGAGAGAGAGTGGGTCCTGTTTATTCATCTCACTGCTACATGAACAATCAATTCTCTTTTCAACTGGCTTCCAGCAGACTATGTGTTTGTGTAAGGCCAGCAGGTTAAACAGCATGGGGAGAAAGGATAGTTGCAGGCCTTTTTAACTGCAGCAGCATTTTAATCAGTGTAAATAGAAGATTTTCTTTGCATTTCATTAGCTAAAATGAACAGACTTGGTTTTTCTAAGTAGTTTAGAAATACATAGGCAATTGAATTCGACATTCAGCCAGTGACTGACTGAATGAGCCTAACCTTACATGTTTGTGTTGTACTCTGGAGTCATCAGGTGTGATCTGAAGCTTCGGTAGAGACCCAGACTTCTGTTTCAGCATGTTCTCAAGAGTAACATCTGAGCTGGGATTACTGCTGTGTTCTGCCAGCATGAAATGACAATGACAACAAATGAGCATCCACAATATTCCTGATTTAAATTGGAGTAGAGAAAAATAGTGTTAGATTTGGTAAATTTGATAAAGTTCTGTGAACTGGTACAAACAGTCAGTTGCAGTGGATTCATCCACAACTCTGATTCAATGTTTTGTTTAGTCATTATTCTCTCTTGCTCAAAAAGTTAAATATATTGTAAAAATATGTGAGTATTTCTGTCTAATGCTATTTATTGTAACATTAGCACGTTTATAGTATATGGAAATTAACATTCCTTTTTGTGTTGTGGAAAACATGCCTTTATTATTCTTTTAATGAGATTTCTACTATATTTTGCTATTTTATTTTTATTGATTGATTGATTGATTGATTGGTTGATTGATCCAATGTGGATAATATGAAAGGTATTACTATGATACTTTTTAGTTTTTGATATCTTAAACAGGTCTTTACCTTCTGTGAATTGATAACTGATTGAGGGTGAAAACAGCACTGTTTGTAGCATCAGCTCTCACCCATTGCTTGTAGTTGCTTCTCAAGTTGACATGTGCTTCGGTGCTGTTCTGTCCAGACCCTGAACACCTCCTGTTCCCTGCGGCTCTGAAGATACCCTAGTCGTGCCAGCTGTTTCTGCAGTTCCAGAACCTCATGTAGGTCAGATTAGAGATGATTGATCATCTGCATTTTACTAATCACATAAAGTCCAAGTAAATATCAATGCAGAGAAAGCTAGGTAAAGATGGTCTCACCAGGTAGAAGCGTGTTTTAGGAAGACACTTCAAGTATGCATCATCGTGTGTGAGGGTTGATCTGGTGGCCCTCTGAATGGTCACAAGCTTCTGTGACAGAAAGAATAAACTGAGGATGCAAAGAGGATCTTGAACTGCGGATTGCAGACTCTTACATATCGACAAATCAAGGCACAGCTTAAAACATTGAGAAACAGTCGAGATCTTGAAACAATTGAGATCTCATTTGAGGATTTTCTTTCCAACCACAGGAAGCCAGTAACTACAATAGGGACCAATTAGGCCCCAACAGGTGTCCACGGTTCAGCCTGCTTTGGTCCCGGCTCAACATCATGAAGTCTGGACAAAGTTTTTGGCCTGAGCTGAGGAAACAACAGGGCAGTTTCATTTGGTCAGCAATTTTTACCAAAGCTTTCCAACTGGCAGCCCATAACGTCCTTTATAGCTCTCCCTTTGTCCTCCCCTCCAGTGTTGGACATTAGAAGACACAGTTACAGCCAACTGAAGAAGTCTTGCTTTTATAGGAGGAGACTGATAAGCCAAAGACCCTTCCCCCACATCCTTGCCCCCCCAGGCTCTATCTCTTTATTGTCTTCAACCCAGAGGGACAAAATCAAAGTCAATCGCATGTCAACACCAACTGCTTCCAACATATTACAACGACAGGCTTCCTCAATCCTCCAGACTTCAGCAACACATCAAACACATCTACTGTCCTGCAAAGAGTTACACTACAGCGCAACTGACATTGCATAGATACAGTTTTTAGATACATTTTTGCCAGCCATGCTGTTTTGTACATGTAGCGTAAATTAGTTTCAGCAAGGCTAAAGGTTTTTATTAGAGTTAGAGTTAGGTTAGAGATTTTATTTGTTTTGGAGAGGTTTTGCCTAAACTCTGTTTTAGGAGGAATAGAAATACATAACGAGAGAAGTTTTAACACACGGTACGAGTGGTCATACTCAGGGTTAGGGGTGACACATTACAAGTAACACGAGTTATGTAATCAGATTACTTTCCCCAAGTACCTAGAAAAGTAATGCATTACTTTTACATTTACAACAAATTATCTTAGTTACTTTTTTATTTATATAAGTAATGCAAGTTACTTTGTCTTCCTATTAATTCACTGACAGCTCTCTTGTCTCAGTGTTGAGAGAAATCAGGAGTGAGGTGCAGAGTGAGAGGCACTTCCTTCAGCCTGAGGCTTATTAATTTCGCTTTTGTTGTGAAAGGGCCTTTACAGTTGCGAAAAAAAAAAAAAATAATAATAATAATAATTGCTTTAGGATTTTTGTTATTTAAAACAAATAAGCAAGCCCAGACCACAACAAAAAGTAATGCAAAAGTAATGTAATGCATTTTGTTGATGTTGATTTTATGTTATTTATATAATGTGGACATGCAGAATACGGCATTAAAATCTGCTTTGAACACAATCTGAGACTTTGTTAAGATTTCTTATGAAACTCTACAGGAGACACTGGTGAGACCACTAGGGTGCAGATGTCTCAATATGATCTCATTTTAATCACAACGCTGTTATATTAAAAGTGACTCACAGGTGATTTTTTTTTCTTTCCTTTTGGTAGTTTAGCATGGTATGGACAGCCTTTCTTAATTTCTTCAGGGCTATGCAATTAGTGGAAGTGTGTGTACTTGTATAATTGTCGATGCAGTTGCTGGTAAGGTTTTAGTGGAACACTGTCATGAATATTTCAGGAAGTTTGAGGCTGACTTATGAGTTCGTTTTCAATATACACCTCTAAACAACATTCACAATAATGGCCTTGAACCAAAAAACAATAAATAAAAATAATAATAATAATAATAATAGAGAAGAGAGTTTCAATCTAACTAGACTTAAGCCAGTTAACTAAACCTACGTATAAAAATAATCAGCAAAACAGGAAAAATGGTTCCTTAAATATAAAGAGGTCCAACAGAAAACACTGCAACATTTCCTTCTCAGCACTGCCTTCTACTGGAGAGATTCACTAATCACTATACTTGTTTTTGCTCTCTTTAATGAACACAGATTAGTTATAACTAGTCATTGATTCCTGGAGGGTGCACCTGTTCTTTGTGTCCTTCTCTAAGTTTGGAATCATGGTGCTTCATCTCTTGTCTTTGTCTTTGAACTTTTTCCCTCAGTAGTGTAGCATGCTGGTGTGAAAGCAGGTCTTTCATACGCTGTAGTCTGTAGTATGTCTTCAGATGGCGCTAGAATGGAAGAAAACGAGAACTAAAGCATCGACAGAAAAGAGCAAAAGAGAACAATACTGAATTTGTGAAACTGTCAACTCTTTTATACATACGGAATATGTATTTTATTTATTAATAGAGAATATAAGATCTTATTGACATGACTTCAGATAAACAGATCATTTAGTGGCAGTTTATTTTTGACTATGATTAGACTGATTTTATTTATAAATAAAAAAAAAAACATAGAATATTTAATTTATTATAAACAATGTCAGTACAAAATGATATTGTAAGCACCTCTTAATTGGTTTAGTTTGCCTATTTAAAAATTAAAAATAGGTAATTTTACTGTAAAATATAGACGGAAGATAGATAATGTCACTAAAATGCCTCCAATAATGAAACATTCTCAGTCTATTTTTGGAGGTAAATGTCTGGATTAATAATTTATTTGGAAATGTTTTTAGAATGAGCAATTTTTTTTTTTTTTTTTTACAGTGCAGCTAGTATAAAAAGTGAGAACTATCTGTTTGTGGTCCTTTCCTACATTGAGTCTATGGTAATCAGTCTAGTCTTTCATTGACAGTATTTGCACCTGGGCCTTTGTTCTGGCATCCAGCTAGCCTTTCAATATATCAAAGCATCCTGATTACTGATTGGGTTTATTATGTGCTGCAATTTAATGCCAATTTGAACAGACTACCTTAAATATTTGGGACCTAGGAAACAATATGACCTGGTTTCTCTATATTTCATATATGAAGCAAATTCTTATAAGAGATCAATTGATTAGGAAAGGAATACTGATAGTACCTGATCTAGAAGAGCTTTTCGTTTTCTCTCAAGCATTTGATCAGAATCCTCAGCATGAGCAGAAGTCATCTCCATCGGCATCTTGCCTGTTCTGCTGGGGCCTTGTTGTCTCCTCTGCCTCTGACCGGCTGCCTTTTGGAGAGAAAACCACACTTGGATGACAAGAGCCAACAGCAGCTGTGCTCTTGTCTTCTCTGCTCACAGAGATCGTAACGCTGCGATCAGTAATAGCATGGGCTTTCCAGAATTAGCCAGTAATCATTCTCAAATGCCAAAGAACCTGAGCTTGTAAGATGATTAAAAGAGTGCAAATTACAGTAATAAGCAACAAGATGCTGATGGTACATTGGTACAAGTTGCTGATTGTACAGACTCTTTTGTGTCCCTGTCATAATATATTGAATAAAATATTAAACTGCAGTATGATAGCCTCTTATAATGCTGGGCACTTATTGTTACACAACTCTTTCTGTGCACCACTGACTAAGGAATGCTCAGACGGACGTGTGCAGCACTGGTTAAGGTTGTACTGCATCGCTTACATTGTTTCAAAGGTGCAACTGGTGTCCTGTGGATACAGAATAATATTTAACAGATGGTATTATGCTTTATTTTATGATATTTAATGACGGTATGAGATAAATATTTGTTTTAAATAAGTAACACAAACAGAAAAGCAAACTGTCTTCATCCTTGTGTACTGTACAGGCACTTCATGCTTTGTGTTCATTCACAAAGAGCTTTTAGAAGAGGGCAGCATTAACGGTTATCTTGTCTGTTAAATAAGGAAATGTGATTGTAGGATGACTGGAAGTGGTGCTTCGGCACTGTGTGTGTCCGCTGTCGTGAATCAAGGCTGAATGGTTTCACACCACAGGAAATCAACAGGAAATCATATATCGACTGTTTCTGATTTTGATTCACATAAATGATTCAGATTCCTTGATTCCACTGACATTCTTTTCAGGATTAAATACCGAGGAAACTTTTATTATTATTTCCTAATAATACTTATCATTAAAAAAACAACCACAAAACAAACAAACATATAATGTGTATTTTTAACAACAAAATTGAAATAATAATCATTAATCTTCCATTGTGTTTAATAGTCAACCAATATCAAATAGTTTTGTTTTGTTCTGTAAACTATTTTCATATGAGCAAGATTTACAATTCATTAGCCCCTATATAACTAAAAGAAAGAAAGTGCAGCAAAAACGTTTATAATAATAAAAATATAGTTACTTGAACTGAATCAACAATTAGCAGATTTCAACTGAATAATGATTTTTTTTTTGTCTTTTTAGAGCTAATAGGATTTTGAATACAGCATTTTGACAAAGTTTGATACGAATAGCAATTATTATGTCTAATGTCAAACTTTTGTAATATTAAAACAACTGTTTTCAAGGAGGCAAAATAACAGTGGCATATAAGCTACTTCATAAAACATATTATTTGGATATGAGTCAGAATTCGGGCTGTGCATTGAACCCATCCGTGTGGGCATTAAGGGCAGTCACAGTGTAATATAGCCCTTCAGCTCCATTTGTATTTTGTTAGGTCTTAGTTGTCTTCGCTGGATTTTAGTAAGTGTTCTCAGCTCCAGTTGTTGTTTGCTTAGTATAAATGTTCAGTTTCTTGTATTCCAGTGTCCTGTTTTACTTTATCTGTACTAAAATGTTTTGCCTGCATTTGGATCTAATCCCCCTTCATCTCTGAGTGCACCTTTTGTCCTATTAAAAGAGCCATTTGTATGGAAATCGGACTACACTTACTGAAGGTTTAGCACTTTATAACTCAGTATTGTGATGCAGAGCTGCAAGATAGTATAGTGCAGGAAAAACTGTTGAAATATTTTAGTATAATGATCTATCCTCATTAACTGAAGAATGTAACTGGTAATGAAACCAAACCTTGTGAAAATAACTTTACCATCCTTCGATAGGGCTATACCTAAATTATATCTCAGTTTTCCCAACACTATCTCACACTGTCAGACACTGAGAAATATGTTGGATTGGGGAAAACATGAGCCCATGCTCAGATTCCTTTCCCCACAATGATAACTTGTATAAGCTCGCCTTGAGCCAACAAACTGGGACAGAATATATATAAGAGCTCTGGAGTACGGGTGCAAACAGAGAGGAGTAATGAATGTGCAAAGGTTTGCAGAAAGAACAAAGGCTTTTTCCTATTGAAGACGACATGTGAAGGCAACCTGGGGACTGTGTTGCTAGTTGTAACCAGGGTTACTAATACTGAAGTTGTTCTCTTTTCTACTATTTGCATGGATGGACAAAAAACGGGATTTTATACGGATCAGATGATTACAGTCACTTTGAACCCAGGCAATACCCCATGCAGTGAAATGACACAAATGCTGAAATGTGGCTTGATTGTGCTTAAAGAAACACCACAGAGTACATTTATTTATTTTGGGGTTTTTTTTCCTTAAGAAAATCTAAGGTAATCAACCTGTTAAACCTATATGAAACTTTGCCTGAAAAGTGTTGTATTCTGTTAATTATATTGATGCTGTTAGTACTATTTAAAAGGGTCACACATACCTTTTCGGGACACTGTGCTGATGTGTATGAGTCTAGGATAGGAGGCAGTGAGCTGACATTATAAATATCTTCAGTTTTCATTGTCATAATCAGGCCAGTGAGCTATGAAGAGGACAACATGGAAATTACATTTGTGTTTGTTTGTTTAACATTAAGATTTGAGTTTAAAATATGTAGGCTTTGATGTGCTTTAAGTTTGCTTAAGTTTTCAACATATTAATTAGCTTTTTCCAGTTCACTTAAATGTGGCAGGGTTAATAACTCTTAAATGATAAGACATAAGAAACAATCATTTTGAATGCAGTCAGCTACCTAAATTCATCATTTTGATGATATCTTGTTATTGCTCATAAAAACACACATTTTTTCAAATATATCAGCATTGTTATTCCCATAAACATATACAAATTTTGATCCAGAAAAAGAAAGACTTACCAGTTCTGGAAGTTTTCAATATTAGTTAGGCTACTAACATAGAGTACCTACTGTACTTAGACTGGACCTCCCCACAAGCAAACAGCTCTTCTAACAGCTCACTAGACATTAATGGCTGTACATATATTCTATGTATCCTACTCAGCTGACTAAACCTCAAGAATTATTAGTTTGCTGAATGACTTTTAAGTAGTTTTAGTTGTAAAGGAAAATCCAGCTCCTCCACAGAAAGAGCTCAAAGCGAAGTGTGATGATCTGTGTTTAAGGGGTCGTTGTCATGGTGCGAGCTTCACAACCTCAGTTCTTTTGATAGCGTGCTGCCCATTCATTTTACTTTGTCTATTGTACGCATGTTTTGTTCAAGTTTTACCCACTTAATATATATATATATATATATATATATATATATATATATATATATATATATATATATGTGTATGTATGTATGTATGTATGTATGTATATATATATATATATATATATATATATATATATATATATATATATATATATATATATGTATATATATATACTGTTGAAGTAAATAACTTGCATGCAGTATTGGGAATGTGAAATCAGATAATACAATCAATTGAATACTTAGAGAAGATTCTGGGCCTAGACTACATAGCCTATATTTGCATGCCATTTTAAAACTACTGGTTGTTCACAGTTGATCGTTCAAATAATAAGCGGGAAAACATAACTTTTGGATTTTATTGTCAGCACCCTTAAAAATGACTTGGAACAACACACGGCATATAAACACACCTCCACATTGCAAAATAAATACTGTACATGGCTGGTTTGTCTCGAGTCCATAATACACACACACTTTTCTCAGATATTAAGTGTCTGTTCTAAGGCTTTCAGACAGTGTCGCCTTGACAGCTATTGTTTTCTGGCACAAAGGAAGGGCCATGGCCTCTGGATGCATTTCACTGGTCGACAGTCACATCCTGTCCCTCTTCATTCTCCGTAGGCTATTACTTCCACAGATTGAAACAAACATCTGTCATTCAGCCCAGCAAAGAGAAAACAATAGCAATGTGCAAAAACACTACTGCTTCTCAGTCAATGCGTAAAGTAAACCTGCAAAAAATTCTCTGAGTGACCAGCAATATTTCTCAGTGCAGAAAAAACAGCAACATTCCAGTCCAGTCAGTCCATTATGAAAGCTGTGTGTGTGTGTGTGTGTGTGTGTGTGTGTGTTAGTGTGCAAAGGACAGGCTCTTGCGTTCAGTCCAAGATGTTTATGGATTGTTGTTTTATATTCGCCGCGTCATATGGCCATATTTGGCCATCACATCGCAGCTTGCGCCATCAAGTTTAAATGGCGCGTAAAGGTGGAAACATTCCGTTTTTTAAACGCCTCTGCGTTCTGTTCCACGTTCACATGTAACGCCTTCTTTCATTAAATCTGATCGGTTTTGGTCTCATTGTTGGTGTATGTTAACACTGCGTTTTTACAGTGCCTTGTGCGTATATGTGCCAAGATTTTAAGTCGCACAGTCACGTTCAAAATAGCCCATTGTTGCGCTTTTCAGGTGATTGCGAACACAAGAGCGCGCGCCCTGTGTGCGAGACCCATGTGAACGCAGGATATGATCTTTCTTTTCGTTTGCGCGGGGTTTATTAGTATTATTTATTTTTTTACAGTTGCTCTATGTACACTTGCCTTGTGTTTTAAGACGGTGTGTCCAGTTAAACACAGTTTGTCCAGTTAAACACCGTTGCGCTCCGTACAGCTGTTTTTCAACGCAAGAACGCGTTGAACTGAAGTCTTCACCTTTGGATCTTTCTTTGTGGAATGAAGTAGTTCAGGTTATCAGCATTTAAGATGAGGCAAAGATGACAATTTATCGACTTTCCCAAAAGCAGCAGCACTCTCCACACCTTTGAGCCACTCTTTGCATTTCCTCATGACAGTCTCGTCCACGTCTCCGTCCTCCTCCTCGTACTCCACATCATCATATTTGTACTGATCGTTGAGGAGGGAGATCTTCACGATGGTGCTAATGTCATTGGAAGCGTCCAGTTTGGCAACAGGTCCGGAGCTCTTGTTGCTGGAGCTGCCCTGAGCTCTCTTGGACGGGAAAACCCTCCGGTGTCGCAAGTCGGCGGAAGCGCAGCACTTCTGTTGCTTGGCCATCATCTGCTTTTCCAGATTGCGCTTTTGGATGACCAGGATGGCTTCGGGGGTCAGGCTGAGGGAGAAGTGGATCTCTTGCTCGCCTAATTCTTTCGCTAGAGAGGTCCTGGAGGCGTATTTATGGCTAGACTCTCCAGAACTTGACCGTGGGACGCTTTCGCATGAGGTAGCCAAGGGTTTGGGGACGCTCAACCACGAATGTTTGCTGTCCGTCTCGGGATCTGGAGGGGCTCTGCTCGGCTTGCTTCGTCCCAGCTGCTTTGAATGGGCCGATGGCCACGATGTGGATAGTTTATCTTTCTCCGACTCCTTGTCGTCTCCTGTCCTTTGGCTGAACGTGGATTGAGGAGGCGCGACATTGTCCCTGCTCTTCTTTTTTCTGAACAGCTCCTTTCTAGGCGATGATATCCGTGAGTGCAGGTTTATAGGCGGAAAAGGCATTTTAAACGCTATCGGCGCGCAAAATAACGAAGAAATCTGTGCGTAAATGATGTGAGGAATAGTTCCATCCGCCTCGGTCCACCGGATCTTTGGGTATTAGACGCAGTAGCTCTTCTCGCTCCGCATTTTAATTCTAGACTGACAAGGGGCGGGGTTTATGCGGGTTTATCTGGTGTCGTGAAGAAGGGGCGTGGTCACAGCATTAAAGTAAAAACAACAAAGCCATGCTCACACAAGTGCGATACAAAATAATACAGCCATGTTCACACTGATCTAGCTGCGTAACCACTTGCGTAGTTAATCAATATCCATAAATATATCACCTTTTTTTTAACTCTATGTCTATTGCTTTATTTAAACTTTTTATGCGTCAGAATAAATGCGTCAGTTTAATATTGTTTTCTATCCAATGTAATGTCATCCATCAAAATCACCATTTGCCTTTCTTAACAATACAATTATTTTAACATGACTTTAGTCCAATAAATGAAAAAATAAAAATCACTAGCACTAACCTTTCTAATGCATAGTTAGCCTTTATCGAATTTTTTTTTTGGCTTGAGAAATGAACGGCCAATTTACTTCTACTTTTTGCGTCACACTAATTCCTTGATTTTATTAGCCTATTATTATTATTATTATTGAATATATATATATATATATATATATATATATATATATATATATATATATATATATATATATGTAGTCAGCGTTATGCCAATTAGAACAGAATAACCGGTTTGAAATAAGGATGTATCGGAACGCGCTATAACGCAGATGCAAACGATGGCACTTTTTTGCTGATTGTCAGTATTTTCTCCCTGGTGACCTTGGCAGAGCACAGAGGAGGCTAAAGACAAGTGGCCTCCATCGTTATCGATCTGTCGCCCTCCTTTCGTAATTTCACAGTGACAGCTGTTCTGTCACCCAGCCCATGTGTTTCAGCCCCAGTGAAACGAGGGGGGGGGGGGGGGGGATCAATAGGCTTATCCTTACTGTTAAGAAGCAGACAAAGAGAGGCTCATTCTCGCAAACAACGTCCATAGATTGCCTACAGAATTAAATCACAGGGATTACAGGCAAAACTCTTTCTCAGTCTCAATTATTAATTCAAAATGATCCATGATGAAAACTGATGGTTAGCAACCTGATGTGCTGCCAGATGTGAAATGCTCGGAGACTGATATGTGGGACTAAACATCTGCACTTCAGACATACAGCCTATATATATATATATATATATATATATATATATATATATATATATATATATATATATATATATATATATATATATATATATATATATATATATATATTCTTAATATAAAGCATTATGAATGTACGCAGTGTTTTTTTGCAATGTAAAATCTAAAGCATCTTCTCAGCCATAAACTGGAGGGTTCACCGACATTACTGACTGTGATTTCTGACACGTGATCTGCGCTGTGCATAGAGGTATGCTGTGGAGGAGAGATGCTGGAGAACACAGAGCACACCCACAGTTGTCAAGGAAACCGCATCTCTGGAACCACTGTTTCCTTAATTAATCCGTCTAAAAACAGACCAGCCACTCAGGTTATTAGGTCATGTGAAGAACACGTGACACTCGGAGGTGAGGAGCAGACCTGTATCTGAGCATGCAAGAGACAGTCGTATACGTGTTTTAAACCAAAACGTATTGCTTCGTAGATGAATCACACACAACGACAGTTAGATGCCATCAGCGAGCGGATCTCCTGAGACGGTGTGTGTGTGTGTGTGTGTGTGTGTGTGTGTGTGTGGTGAGACAGATGTCTGAGTTGCCCTGGGCTCAGACAACCAACATTACACACATCATTATTCTGAACACATCGGGCTGAAGATTATAAAATACGACACATTCAATCCTTGTGGAACAAACAAATAAAATCACAAAACGATGAATGAACAAAGCTTGAGTAGGCTACTGCATTTATTTATTTGGTGCATGGTACTGTATCATACGAAAAGGCTTTTCTCCCATTTTTAGTTAATATATTTGGTAGAAATGCATTTTTTTTCCTGTACAAAAGTGAACAGTGTAGTAATTGAGTTCATTTATAAACGTCACATGTTATAACAAGACCCTTGTTTTCACTCAGATTTAACTGGCAGTATATTCTCTATTAAGCATTTATCCGCCACAGACAAAAAAACAAACAAACAAACAAAATAAAAAAAAATAAAAAACTGGTAAGGCTTGCAATAAATGCAAATATTACACATACTCTTAATATCACACAATTCTTTTTTAAAATTATTATATTAAGACAAGAGGAAATGTTATTTTAAGGTAACTGAAAACAGTGTGGTTTGGAGATCCGTTTTTGACGTTTAGTATTCAGGACGATCGTCAGATTCAGCTCAAACAGGTGGTGAAACACTTCATAACAGCATCCCTGTGAAAACAAAAAGACATGGATGTTTACAGCTGGCAGCTCAATAAAGAGTAGGCTATTACATACGGACGGGAGGCTCACAGCGAAATCCAGAGAAACAGATGGATAATGAAAATACTGATGATGAAAACCATACTTAATCCCAAATAACCCGATAGCTCCACATTAATGCGCTTTATTGCCTTAACGTTCAGTTTAATTCTTTGTTATGAAAAACGAAAAAAAAAAAAAAAAAAAAAAAAAACGCTTGTTTTGAACGATTGTTTCTTTGTTGTCGTTGGGCAGAGCTCTTACATATTTGATTTTGTTTGGGCGGGAAACCATCGCATAACTGACCCCCTAGATCTTGATGACTGTAATGATTTTTTCTTTTAAATCAGCAATTTTCCTAAATACCATTTGGTGGTATCACTTTACAATAAGGCTACATTTGTTAATATAATAATATCCATTTATCAGTTATCTTATTATCTTTATCGCACTCAATTATGTAAATGTTAATTTCAATATTTATAAATATCAAAATCAAAAGCTGTATCAGTTAATATTATTTAATGAATCTGAGCTTACATCAACTAACAATAAATGTTAGTTGTTTTATTAACTAATGGTAACAATGATTAATAAATACTGAAACAAATGTGTTGCTCATTGATAATTAATGTAATAAAGTTAAATACAGTTAATTTGTTAACATTTTTTAAGAGCTGTTTTACAATTTTTTGATGCTTTGGGTTTCAGATTTATTTATTTATTTATTATTAATTCATTATTATTTTTTGGTTGAAAATTATGGTCCTGACTTCTTGGGAAAAAACAGCAAATACATAATAAATGCTGAGATGGTTTTATTAGGCTGAAAAATATTTTTAGCGATGTGGCCCAGTCCTGATGTGGAGCTAAGAGATGAGGTAACCATCACGGTCTCCAAGGCAACAGCAGAACAAGGTCACGGTGCCTTCCTCGTCTCAGCCTCCACCCTTTCTCCGCTCTCCTCCGCCTCTGTCACCCTCTCTAAACGTGTTGCTATGCAGACTTTGTCAAGCTCAAAATTCACAGAAAGTGGAGGAGGCGTTAAAACAGTCAAGGTTAAAAGAGTAGAGAATCATAGAGAGAAAAGAAGGACAGAATGAGGAGGGAGATTGACGAACGTCTGCAGATCTGTTCCTCATCCCTCCTGCGTTACACGCACCCACACCGCATCACGATCAGGAGACGGTTTAGTGTTTAGCCTTAAAAGCACTGCACATACAGCACATAAATAAATGATGATTAACTCCCCCTGCGTTCTGATGAAATATCGAAGCAACGGAAACCCCGGCTCTCCAGCACAACCAACGGATTTCCTCAAAAAAGCTGAATAAGCCAGAACTTAATGACCAGAACGCAAAACACATTTTGGGCTAATACAAAAGCAGATACATTAAGGGATTATTGTAAGCATATTATTCCCACAAATATAAATGTGTTGTTGTTATACACAAGGAGAATACAGAAAAGGAGGGGTAAATGTTAGGACTATAAAGCTAAAAAAAGCTTTTTGATTTCATATATATATATATATATATATATATATATATATATATATATATATATATATATATATATATATATATATATATATATAATTTATTTATTTTTATTGAGGGAACCATTATTTCAAGCTGGCCTATACTGTATTGTTGCCAAGATGTTTAATGCAACATTAGCTCCATATTAATAATATAATATTTATCTCCTAATATTTTCAGTATCTCATAAGTAAATATTACAATATAAACATTTGTTATTGCTTGAAATAAAATAAATTTGAACTGAAATGTAAAAAATTAAATAGAAAAAGTTTTTTATTTTAATTTAGCTAGTTGCCAAGACACACACATACATACATACACACACACACACACACACACACACACATACATATATATATATATATATATATATATATATATATATATATATATATATATATAATGACATAAATAATACAAATGATAAAAACAGCAAAATAACTTAAACTTTAACTGACCATTTATAATTCACTATAATATAAACTATAAAACTAAAAAAAAAACTCCTTTAATGATTCACAGAAGAAATAAAGTAATACATGGTTCCAACAAGATGAGGGGAAACTGTTTAAAATACGATTTAACATCTTAACACACTCATACTTGAGAGACAAAGAAGGGAAGTCAATCTAATCTAATGACATGATCTTTAAGAACCTTAATGGCCAAATAAAAAGCGCATTATAATCATCACGATATTAGATTGTGGATATGCAGCATGCTCATGAAAAAACATGTGCACAGCCCGATGTTGAAAACAAAGATCAGTGGGATAAACAGCTGATGACGTGGAGCCTATGCTAATCCAGTAGAAACACAATGAAACGAGCCCCAAGCCACTCAACAACAGCATTACTGAGCTTGATGAAAGCTGAGGCTATTTCTAGGAAAACAATCAACAATGAAACAATGGTGTAGATGAACCATCTCCAGATAAATGGAGAGAGCAGTCCAGGGTTCGGTCTTTGAATGAAGCTAGCGCAGCAGGTGGAACACAGAGGGAATCATTCAGGAGGAATTGTTTTCTGAAGTGGGAAGGGAGTAAGGTTGGTGGGGGATGGGGCGTCCTGGCTGTCAGAATCCATCAGAAACACACACCAGCACCTCTGGCAGGGAAGGAGGGGGGTGTCGGGTTCAGCAAGAGATACTATATGTTATAAAAATTAGTTTCTGTTTGGATATCCAATTCCAGTCAAAGCCTCTCGAATGCTCTGTGTGCTGTGACTTGTTTACGATGCCTGTTGTTTATCACGGGCTAGATGTTTTTTTATTTGTTTTGTCCCATGTCTTTTATGATTTTCACCTGCAGTTTTCTTCACCACATTATCCTTCTTCTTGCCTTCTGTTGTAATTTACTCACTCTCATGTCATTCAGTGGAACACAAAAAGGGATTTTTTTTTTAGATGTCCATGCTGCCCTTCTCCATTTCCTCTTCGCTGAAGTTGCCCTACTCTAAAGGTGTAATGGGTATAAATGGGTACAGCAATCCAAATAATAATAAAAATAATTGTTTGTCTCTACCCTTTCTCCTTAGAGCCGATGAGTTACCAGATTGAGGACACCTAACAGGAATGAGCGCAACTGACAGTGGAAAGCGACAAGCCCTAAACTGTGAGATGAATAATTAATTTATCCAGATTTTAATTTGCCTCAAGTGCTTTTTAGATGGATGCTGAGGCTTTTTAGGTTGGGCAGAATCTGCCATCTCTGACTCTATCATCTCTGACGCTCTCTTCTATGGCTGTGTTTTCCACCAGCTGGCAACCCCAAGGTGTTGAAATACTATTGGGTAAATTGGGCGGGATCACACAGATCTAAACTAAAACAGACATTATGACATGGAACGCACATTTCAAAGTAGAATAACTGGCTCTAGCATTGTTTTTCAGAGAAACAAGCAGGTGAACTAAATCCTTTGTGGATATTTAGGAAACATGCAACAGTATTTTTGGTTTAGTATATGGTTTAGTACTAGTCTCGCATTGACAGACGTGCAGACTGAGGACTTAAGGTCTGGAATCCACGGCAGACAACGAGGCCGTTTGAGCGACATGTCAAACAATCAGTCACAGTTCATTTCGTTTCAGAGTCACGTTTCGGGGTGTGGAAATGTCGCCATAATAACAGACCGATGCGTACAACTCTCTGACGTATTTTAAAGATTCTATACCGTGAACTTTAAATATTTCACATACTTTTGAAAATCGCTCGTCGTCACAGTTGTAAACACGATGGCTTTCTTTTTTCGTGAGGGGATTTGGCGGCACGACATCTTTGTTTCCAGGCAGAACGTTAAAGAACGCAACACACACGTCTCCTGGAAATCCTGTATGATACAAACAAATCCGATGACGACTTCGAAACTCTTAAAGTGTTTCCACTTTTGTGTCCCATATGCAACAGACATTCAGCCAACGGACATCTGAGGCTGAGACTACTTCAGTACAGAAAAAACTATAACATACAGCACCTTTAATGGTACATGTATGGTGCTTTTATTCAGGCTGTTTTGGAGCTTGACAGCCTATTCACTTGACTATATGGAAAAAAGCAACACAAACATTTTTCCAAATCTCCTCTCTTAGTGTTCCGAAGAAAATAATAAAATAATAAAAGTGAGCAGACCATGACAGAATTTGCACTTTAGATGAACTATTCTCCAATTTTTACTCCCTGTATACTCCTATCCCTTTAAGGGTCATGACAAGCAGGCTAATACAAATGATTTATAAACGATTGACAATAATTTTCAACTGCAAATTAACTAAGATACAACACACTTTCAACAACTGAGACCACACGTTCTTTAATGAGTCTCAGTACACTCTCAGACAAAAACAAAAGCTGTCCGTGGGGTGGTACCTTTACACAATGTAAACCTTTGTAGACACAAGTGTCTATACTGGTTCCTTAAAGGTACACATTAGTACCTAAAGTGCACATATTAGTACATAAAAGGTACTTAAAGTGAACCTTTTGAAAGGTACTGCCCCAATGACAGCTTTTTTCCTAAAAGAGTGTAGGTTCTCACAAAGAGCCCCAACAAAGAAACAGATCTGGATAAGCAAAATGTCTCTTACACATCTTTGTTAATGTATCAGATAAATACATTTACTTGGCTCATGATGAGGAGCCTTCTGCATGGCGCTGGGAGAGCAGTGCTTCAACTGGGGATTAGTGCCATATGTTGAAGGCCATGAGTAAATAACAACACATTTTCATTCAGGGAATTCAGCTCCCCATGTGTACACAACCCAATCCCACCCAACAAACATGAACTGAGAGAGGGTGTCACAATCTGACACGCTGCCATGTGGAGAAAAACTTATTGCTTCTACTGAATTTAACTGGAATTTAAACTGGCATTTCAGCTAATCTAGTTCGACTCATCACACGGCTTACCTGTGTCGCACATCTCAGTTAGAGCCCACACAAGCCTGGCTATATTATCATGCTTAACTAGCTGCAGGACTACAATAACTGTGTGAACAACGCTGTGACCAAACAAAGAAACTCTTGGAGAACACACAGAGTAGAATGGAGTTATTAGAGATTAAGGATGTCTATGAAGTGCATGTATGCAATTAACATGATGTTAAACATTCACTGTAAAGTTTGTTGTCCAATCGGATATGTCAAAATGCAAGTAAGTAAAACAATGCACAAGTAACTAAAGTTACTTGACAGTAAGGAGAGAGAGAGAGAGAGAGAGAGAGAGAGAGAGAGAGAGAGAGAGAGAGAGAGAACTTCTGTTGCATCATCATTTGGATTAAACGAAGATTATAAGAAGGGCTCTGAACTGGTTCAAGGAACGAAAACGAAAACCGGAAACAAACGAAATTTTGACAGGAACAGAACCAGAAACGAAATCAAATTGTATAGTTCTGAACAAAATCGAAAATTTTAAATGGCCATTAACCGGTTAATGACGTTATTTTATCGTTCTGTTTAATATTTGAAATTTGCTGTCAACCAATCACGAATTCCAGCAGGACGGCATATGCAAATGTGATGCTGAAGCCAACGAGTGAAATGTCCCCTCAGTGTCATGATCCTGCCCTCGTGTCCTTGATTTTTCCTAGTCTTGAGGCAGGATCATGACAGACCCTTGTTTTGTGTACAAGCGCATGGCCTTGTCTTTGGGCCATGTGCTTGTGTTGTCTCGTTCCCTTGCCCCGCCCCCCTTGTTAACCTAGTCGTGTCTTGATTGTCCTATCTGTAACACCTGTCGTGTCTTGATTAGTACCCCTATTTAGATCTCCTAGTGTGCTCTGTCTTGCGTCGGTTCATTGTCATTGAGATTTGTTCCCTAAGAATTGTGATTGTTCCTCAAGAAGTGTTTTGTATTTCCGTGAGTGTTTGTTTATAGTTAGTGTTAAGTGTCTTTATCTTGTCTGCCCAGTCTTGTTTTGTTATTTAGTCTTTTCCCTAGCTATTGTTTTCCCCCTCGTGGGTTTTTGTTTTCCCTTTTTGTATAAT
This sequence comes from Carassius auratus, assembly GCF_003368295.1. Lineage (NCBI taxonomy): Eukaryota > Metazoa > Chordata > Actinopteri > Cypriniformes > Cyprinidae > Carassius > Carassius auratus. Next base: position 20,538,289 of record NC_039255.1, on the reverse strand, counting down.
AAATCCTGTGTTGAGTTAAATCCTGTCTGCACCTGAGTTCCTCCCTTACCATTACCTGACAGAATGAACCGACCACAAAGGAACTCAGCAGACAGGAGGCAATGCTGGATGGCATCAGCCAGCCAGCGTGATTGTTTTGAGGGCTCTCGCCTTGTGGTGTTCCGGGGGACCAGGGGAGGTCGTTCCGGAGCGAGCGGGCGAGAGGAGGAGCCCCAGAGGTCCCCACCTACCCAGCTGCCCACGGTCCCAGAGGGTCGTGTCCTGGCCGTGGAAACCCTGGGGGATCAGGCAAGTCCCCCCCAGAGTCCTGAGGCACCTCCCACTACCTTCAGTCTCCCCAACAAGCGAGGGAGACGGTTTTCATGGGAGTCGGCTTCAGAGTCTTCGGCGTCCGAGTCTGCCCTGTCCGGGACCAAACTCCCCCAACCCGCCTCTGACCCAGCTGTAGCCTCTGCACCGCGCCCGAGGAGGAAGAGGAAGAAGAAGGGGCCTGCCGGTCCTGTGACCCTGTCTCCTCCCGAGCCAGCAGCGGTGAGCGTGCCCGTGCCAGCAGCGGAGAGAGCTGGCGTGCCCGTGCCAGCAGCGGAGAGAGCTGGCGTGCCCGTGCCAGCAGCGGAGAGAGCTGGCGTGCCCGTGCCAGCAGCGGAGAGAGCTGGCGTGCCCGTGCCAGCAGCGGAGAGAGCTGGCGTGCCCGTGCCAGCAGCGGAGAGAGCTGGCGTGCCCGTGCCAGCAGCGGAGAGAGCTGGCGTGCCCGTGCCAGCAGCGGAGAGAGCTGGCGTGCCCGAGCCAGCAGCGGTGGGCGTGCCCGAGCCAGCAGCGGTGGGCGTGCCCGAGCCAGCAGCGGTGGGCGTGCCCGAGCCGGCAAAGAGGAGAGCTGCAGTCGTGAGAGCGGAGGAGAGAGCCGCGGCCGACTCTGCAGCAAAGACTCTTGTACAGTCGGTCTCTTCTCATAAGGAGATGCCTATTATCCTTGCTGCTAAAGCCTTTTCTGATTATTTGTCCCGTCTTGTCCAAATCCTAGAAGTCCCCGTCAGTCCTGTTTTGTCCCCTGACCCTGTCCCCAGAAGTCCTAAGTGTCCAGCCGTTGTCTCCCCGTGTCCTGTTGATGTGGCCCCGTGTCCTGTTGATGTGGCCCCGTGTCCTGTTGATGTGGCCCCGTGTCCAGTAGATGTTGTATCCCCGTGTCCAGTAGATGTTGTATCCCCGTGTCCAGTAGATGTTGTATCCCCGTGTCCTGTCGTCTCCCCGTGTCCTGTCGTCTCCCCGTGCCCTGTCGTCTCCCCGTGCCCTGTAGATGTAGTCGCCCCGTGCCCTGTAGATGTAGTCGCCCCGTGCCCTGTAGATGTAGTCGCCCCTCGTCCTGTTGATGTTGCCCCGCGTCCCGTAAGTGTTGCCCCGCGTCCTGTGTCTGCTCCTGTCAGTTATCCCGAGAACCCTCCCCGCCCCTCACCACCCAGACCTGCCCGTACCCCCCGTCGTCAGCCTTCGTCCTGTCCTTCTAAGATCCCTACCCCTCCCACCCACCCTGGTCTGACCCCCATGAACTTTGTACTCCCGCCTCCTCCCCTTCCCTGTTTGTTTTTTTTGTTATGTCACCCTAACCCTGCCATTGTGTTTTCATGTTTGCCTTTGTTATTATTAGTCATGTCTTGTTGGTTTGTGTCTGTGTCCCAGTCAGTCATGTCCCGTGTTTGATGTTCCCTTGAGGAGCGTCTGGAAGCCGCTCCTTAAGGGAGGGGTTCTGTCATGATCCTGCCCTCGTGTCCTTGATTTTTCCTAGTCTTGAGGCAGGATCATGACAGACCCTTGTTTTGTGTACAAGCGCATGGCCTTGTCTTTGGGCCATGTGCTTGTGTTGTCTCGTTCCCTTGCCCCGCCCCCCTTGTTAACCTAGTCGTGTCTTGATTGTCCTATCTGTAACACCTGTCGTGTCTTGATTAGTACCCCTATTTAGATCTCCTAGTGTGCTCTGTCTTGCGTCGGTTCATTGTCATTGAGATTTGTTCCCTAAGAATTGTGATTGTTCCTCAAGTGTTTTGTATTTCCGTGAGTGTTTGTTTATAGTTAGTGTTAAGTGTCTTTATCTTGTCTGCCCAGTCTTGTTTTGTTATTTAGTCTTTTCCCTAGCTATTGTTTTCCCCCTCGTGGGTTTTTGTTTTCCCTTTTTGTATAATAAATCCTGTGTTGAGTTAAATCCTGTCTGCACCTGAGTTCCTCCCTTACCAATACCTGACACTCAGCTGTGGACTCATCATAGGCAAGTCTCAATGGCAATGCACCACCTTCAGGGCCGGATTAAGACCAAATTCGGCCTGAAGACGCAGCGCAAAAAAGGCCTTTTTTTTCACGCCATTGGTGCATCATGAGCCTGAGCATGCAGCTCTCCTTTGATTATTCCCAACATTGAGAAGCTCTGCTCGCCGGAGTCATTGGACACCATCATGCTCAGATAGATGCGCTATATTATATATATATATATTATAGTAGGCTATAATAAACACTGTAAATATAGCTAGGCTATTTTTATAATAATTTGGCATTCAAATACATTGTAAATAAGGTAACATTTGATTTTGTATCGAATGAGAGACCCAACGTTGGTATCCGTTTCATTTTAGCCTAAATTAATTACTTTTGGTTTGTCGTTAATATTGCTATAGTTTCTTATATTTGTAATTCTTGTTCTTTTCTAAATACTGTTAATTGAATACTTCTCAAATTTCCCGGAAGCTGCCGTTTTCATTTGACGCTATACTTTGTTATTATTATTATTATTATATTATTATTATTAGGCAAATTATAGGCAAATAATATTGTTTTTAAAAAAATAACGTTATTAACCGGTATTTATTCCACCCGAACCGGTTTCGTAATGGTAATAATATCAGAGGAACGCAGAACAGAAACGTTAACATATTGATTCTGCTTCGAGTGAAACAATTGGTTTTTTTTTCTGTTTTCAAGCCCTGATTATAAGGACATTCACTATAAACAACTATTGCATACACACCTTTATTTTAAATGAAAAGGGAAACTAGCATCCTGTACGTGTCTCTCTCATTCTGCATCAATATAAATGTGAGCATACATTGTGCTTATTTTGCTTGCTTGAGGTTAACTGCACTATATTTGTGGCTTTGGAATATAACTCGTAGCATGATTCAAGTGATAAAAAAATATGACATATTTCAGAAAATAAGTTAATTGCTGTTAAAAGATTTATGTATGAGTGGTTCCTTGCATTATTACAGTAAAAAACATTGTGCAATGGAGCAACTCTAAAATGCTATTAAATTAAAGATGAAATAAGATGAAATAAAATGAACAGTGAAAGTAAAAGCTTCTACATTACATTTCAATGGCCATAATTAAGGGTAAAAATAACTGAAGGAAATATCTATTTGCTAAATGAACTAAGCCAACTAACATTCATCATATTATTTTGGTTTCTGCACACAGTATTTTCAAAAATTACAGAGGCATTTACTTACCGTGCAAATGGAATGTAGGAGATGCTGTACCTAAAAACACACAAACACACAGTGTTAATACCTGATGTCCCATTAAAAGCTTAGCAGATGCAAAAAAAATAATAATAAAAAAAGGACAAATCCATATGTACGTCACAGATGCCAGTTACAGCTTGTTATTATAGTAATGAAATTATGTAATAATAGTAGACATGCTTTCATAGTGAGTTTAAGTGTGTTTTCTTTTATGCTCACCCAAGGCTACATTTATTTGACCAAAAGTACAGTAAAGAAAAAAAAAAGATTAAATAATAGAAATATTAAATAATTAAATAATGATTAAATAATATTTGTTATTTCTAAAAAGGATGATTTAGTGCTGAAGATGATTTCTTATCATTATAATCATCATGAGAGCAGTTGTGCTGCTTATTTCTGTAGAAACTTATACTTTTTTCAGGCTTCTTTGGTGAATAGAAAGTTAACGTATTACAAATAGAAATATAATGTATTTTAGTAATATTTTGTATCATATAACATCTGTAAATTCCTTCACTTTTGATTAATTCAGATAATCAGCTCGTTAGAAGTGAGCTCCGTGCATGAACTTGACATAGTCCCTCCCTACACAGTGTTCATTGCTCCCTACTCCCTGAGCAGGGTTTAATCTGTTGATGTTTACTTCGCTTCAGAACATTCATTCATATATTTGCGCTGTGCAACATCTTCACACACAGACACGTGTGACATCACATAACTCTGTAAATAAATACTATTTATATTCATGTCTCGCACACTTCAATGCACTTTGATTGGAACATACACGTTTGCTTCAAACTCATGGAATCATGGAGGAATATCCTGTGATGTCCACTTCACAGGGCACTTACGTTCAAATAGAACAAACGTCTGAAGCCATAAGAGAAACATACAAAATATATATATTTATATATATAATTGCCATAGGGTGAATTGCCTTAAAGTGGGACACTGCCTAATGTGGGACTCTTAAGGTTTCTTGCTTGTAGCTCCCCTATAAATACATGAATTCCAGTGAAACTCTGGGTTACCAAAGTTGTTGTGTCAAATGATCAAAATGTATCCATCTCAAATGTACAGTCAAAATGAGGATGGAGGAATCATCACACTGGAAGCACATTGTGTGAAGACCACCCAAAGGTCAATGACATAGAGTTTTGACAAATTTGATATTAAGTTTACATTCATTTTATACAAAACAAACCTGCTACTTTTTGGCCTAATGTGCTTATTAAATGATTTTGGCCTTTTATCATAGCCTTATAAGTGCCCCACATTAGGAACACATCTGTTCCACATTAGGAAGCTGCAGATTTTCTCAGACGACTTGCATTAAGAGCACTAATATGTCTATCATTTCTTTTATGATTGTATTATCCGGATTTTCTCTTTTGATTTATTTAGGACACATCCTGGGGTTTCTGAAATGGTATTAGGTGTGGATTTAATGTTTTGCCTACACATCGCAATATGTCACAGACATCTGAAATGCAAAAATGTCCTACATTAGGGCAATTCACCCAATATATATATATATATATATATATATATATATATATATATATATATATATATATATATATATATATATATATATATGTATATATATATATAGATTTACGCCGATAATTATTTTATTATTTTAGTTGTATATTTAATTTAATTATTTAATGTTAAGAGATAAGATTTACAAGAAATATTATAACTGCTACGATGTAAAAGGAATACTGCTGTAAAAAAAGCACCTTATTTGTTTAGTGTTTGCAAACCAAATGTTATTGCACTTTTGTTCGTATAGCAGTACTATTAAATAAAACTACTTTACACTACTACACTACTTTTTAATGCATTATTAGTTTTGTGCATGACAATGCGATTAATCACAGACAATCATGTGATTAATCGTTGCCCAGCACTAATATATATATGTATATGTATATATATGAGACATGAAGTACAACAAAATATAGAACAATACAAAGTATAAAGTATATACAGCCTAAAAAAATATCTGAAAAATAAGCCCCATGTTACAAATGATTGAAAAACTGATTACGAATTTGTTACACACAACTGACTTCAAATGAAATGCTAATGTACTGAAAGCTTCTCAGAAATGTCTAGCATCAAGGAATCCTCCCTGCAGTTTTCCCAGTACTCTCTCTTCATTCATGTAAAGTGGTTGCCAGAGTGACTCCTGTCAGAGTAAGACTGACGCCAATTACATGGCCAATAAAATCTGACCCACTGACGTGTTAAATACTGGGCAGCCAGGACCTGTTAAATGGCCATCTTCTCTCTCTCTCTCACACACACACACACACACACACACACACAAACACACACACACACACACACACAAACACACACACACACACACACACACACACACACACACACACACACACACACACACACACACACACACACACACACACACACACACACACACACACACACACAGTCCTCTCTGTTCATCTGACGATCATCTATCAAACCAGAAATGCTGTGTAAAATATTACATAACCTTCAAAGTTCAATGCTTTTCAAAACTTTTCTTAAACTTTCAGGCAAAGCTTTGTCAAACCAACATCTAAATTTTGCTTTGAAGAACTTTTCTGTTCTAGTTCTAACAGAGAGAACCCATGTGTGTGGAACGCATATGAAGTTAGACATGTAGGTGAAGTGTTGCAAATAGAAATCACTCCACAAACACACAACATTCCTGTCTTGTCTCGCAGAGGTCGTTGCATAGTGAAGTGGGAAGCCCCATCCACCTGGTTCAGCACCTGTGTGCTTGCTCGTGGCCAAGTGAAGGGATCAAGACACGCTTAGAGGATCAGATTATTTTTGCTGCCCACTTCTGCTTAGCTGCTTTAGTGGCACGGGAACACTGCCCATCTGCCCGTCTCTACCTATCATTCTTGAGCAGTGAGTAGCCTTTAATAGCTCCCTCTCGTAACTACAAGTGTTTGCAAACTTTCAGCTAGGGGGAAAGATATAGCTGAGCTCGTGATCTTAATGTGCTTGAGCTGATGATGCTGATGTTCCACACTGTGACACTGATCAATGGCACATTACTGTTAGCAGCGCCAATCATTAAAGTGAAATAGATAAGCAGCTTTCACATGTCCTTTAATAAAATGAAATCTGTGTTGTTGCCTAGGCATTGCAAACAGGTTCTGAGAGCTGCCAAGGCATTTTGTCTGGTTGCTAAAGTCTCTTTGTTGGCTGCTGGGACACTGCTAGGTGGTTCTGGGTGGCTGCTAGGGCGCTCGTGGTTTGGGGGGGTTGCCAAAGCTTTCCTATGCAGTTGCTAGGGTGGATTCTCTATTATAGTCTCTAGATATGGCCTTCCTTCAGTATACAGTACAGACCAAAAGTTTGGACACACCTTCTCACTCAAAGAGTTTTCTGTATTTTCATGATTATGAAAATTGTAGAGTCACACTGAAGGCATCAAGGGCTATTTGACCAAGAAGGAGAGTGATGGGGTGCTGCACCAGATGACCTGGCCTCCACAGTCACCGGACCTGAACCCAGTCCAGATGGTTTAGGGGTGAGCTGGAGCGCAGACAGAAGGCAAAAGGGCCAACAAGTGCTAAGCATCTCTCGGGGAACTCCTTCAAGGCTGTTGGAAGACCATTTCAGGAGACTACCTCTTGAAGCTCATCAAGAGAAAGCCAAGAGTGTGCAAAGCAGTAATCAAAGCAGAAGGTGGCTACTTCGAAGAACCTACAATATGACATTTTCAGTTGTTTCACACTTGTTTGTTATGTATATAATTCCACATGTGTTAATTCATAGTTTTGATGCCTTCAGTGTGAATCTACAATTTTCATAATCATGAAAATAAAGAAAACTGTTTGAATGAGAAGGTGTGTCCAAACTTTTGGTCTGTACTGTAGGTCAGTATATATTTCAGTGTTTTAACGCCCGGCAGATAAAAATAGTTTGATTGCTTAGAACAGAAATAACACAAGACACAATTTAAGGTATCATTTCATTCCTTGCCACAAAGAGTGCCGACTGTATTATGTGCGAAAGAGTAATAACAGTTTGGGTTCCTAAATGTAAAGATATTTACCACTGTTTTACTAAATATTTTGAGCATAATTCAGTAATTTCAATAGATTCAATGTGATTGGGGATTCTGCATAAGGACAAAATATTTCCACAGTCAGCAGGTTCAAGTAGTTCACATGGATTCACCGCAATGACCAAAAGGAAGCTGGCTTCTGTGTGAACTGTGCTGACATACATCAGTACACTATCCATCATAACAAAAAAATGCTTGCATGTATTTCTTAGTTAGATTCTTGACTGAATGTTTTCTTAGTCTTAATGCACACCATCTTCCACCAGTTACACCGATGATACTCTACCTACAGTAATCTCTCATTAGTCTCTTCAGTCACCCTGATCATGCATCTATTTTTGGTCCACTTCCTCACCTTGCCAAAGACTCAAGCTCCTGCCTCTAACTCAGCAGGCAGTCACTGATGACAAACTGCATGCACAGTTTAATTAACAGTTTATAAGCCTACACCAGTAGAGATGCCCAGGCAGCAGGGAACCAGGAAAGAGCAGAGCGAGCTGCTAATTGTTTTTTTGTTTTGTTTTTTTAGGTGCCCTGGGCACAGCAAGACCAAAAGTGCTCAGGTCTGTAGCTGCTAGAGTAATTTAGCATTTGACCTACGGGTTAAATTTCAGGATAACTGTCATAACACACATGTAGAGATGTACAGACACTAATATCAAGATTTATCACATTATCATGACATGACAAACTTATTTTTCTAGTTATAGTACTTTCAATTCTACTCAATAACAGCAGAAAAAAAATTACTTTAAAAATCTTTTAGAAACCATTTTTAACATGTACTGAACATGAGTACTAAAATGAAGTTACTAAGAGTAAGATACATTTTTAACAAAGATACAAAATAAAATAAATCTTATAAACGTTTTCTTATTATTATTTTTAAAAGATGATTGACAATCTATCACCTACCATGTCATGGCCAAAAATTGCAAAATACAGAAGATGATTGCCAGGCCTCTTTTGTTCCACTGCAGGGAAACAAAGAGCAATAAAATATGAATAATGTACATTTTTTTCAAGTATCAGCAATACCTGTTGTGAGGAAGCTTACCCAAAACACTGCACATAAAGTCAGCACAAGGAATAGCTGGGAAAAAAAAGCACACATGGGTTAAGAAACTGTGGTCAAATAAACATGAGGCATTTCACAAAGAACTTCCATAGAGGTTTATGCTTGTATATGCATGGAAACAATAAACCTCTTAACAGCTGGTGAGATCAACAATCTGGGATTAATCCAGATAATTCAAGGATTCTAAGTGTTTATTGTCATATACCCAAGTGTGGAAAACAAGTTTCCCTCAGCAATGAATCTCTTACTTTGCTGTCCACAATGAATGCCAAAACTATACACACACATACACAAACTATACACACAATGTAAGAAACATAATAATAAAAACTATGCTGAAGTAGTACGAATATAGACTACAAAAATAGAAATATAGACCATGTATATCTATATATCCGAGAATAGAGTAGGAACATAGAATGTGAAAAAGAGAAATATAGACTATGTATATGATATTTATATAGTGTTAAACACCCAATGTTCTTTTTATAGTTGGCAATAATCCAGAGTACTTAATAACTCCTGTTCACTCCATATTTTAAATCTTTAATGACAACTGCAATCATAAACAAATATCATAAGAAGGTGCTCATCATACGCCTGCACAGAAACACATAACGATCATTTGACAGTCTGGTTACAACAAGCTTCACATCGTGCTGTGCTTGAGCAAGTGTGAACAGATTCAGACCAAACACAGATTACGGGGGAAAGTGTCACACTGAGTGGCTGTGATTTCTCTGGATTACTACAGCAGTCCTTACAATCTCTTAATGCCTCGTAGTCCCTTTAAGAGCTTCCAGATTTGTGACAGTAAAAGGCTAAAGCACTCCTTCTGTCCTACTAGCCTGCATGTGCATATCTGTAATGTCGCATTAATTTAACGCAACTACATCAATATTCTGTCTATTTTTTTATTATGACTTTGAAATATGGTGTCTGCCACAAGTCAATTATTAACACTTTGATTTAAACTTCTTGTAAAATGTTTTAAAATGTTTGCATTTTTTTCCTAAATACATTCCACCTGGTTTAACATTTTGTTGTCTAATATAATGACCAGGTAAAAAGAGCATCTAATAAGGATGAGTCAACCGGTTCTGCTACAATGTTAAATTCGCCTTTCCAAAATGTCTTTTGTCATTAGCTGTCCAGTGCTAACACAGAGGCTCTTTCTTACCAGCATCATAATGGTGGCTAAAAGCCTGGTGGGCTCAAACATTCGCTTCAGCTGTTTGAAAGGGCCCATCAGGAAACAGGTGCTGGGAAAAAGAGGGAAACAGAATCAGATCAATTCACAAGGCACAGTATCCATTACTCCATTACAGGTGCATTAATCAGTCATTAATCAAGCAGCAAAGAGATATCTTGATGATATTCCAATTTTTATGCAAACATTATTTATATACGGATTTCAACTAGGTAAAAGTTTACTGGTAAAAGTCAATTCTATAGTACACAAAGAACGGATATTTAATACGGATATTTAATGGGTTGTCCCTATTCTTTTAGTGAGTAATGGGTATTTTTTGGGCGTAACATGCAACAAACCAATCAGAGTCTCATCTCCTATTCAAGAGTCAGTTGCGATCGTGCCACCATGACAGATTTGAAATGTACACAGTGGAATTAGCAAGCGCAAAGAAAAGCATGTTTGTGTGCTGCTGTGTGTCCCTGTGTGTTTAATAAGCAGCGTGTACATGCGTTGTGGACCCGCCTATACTAACGCACTCTTTACATAAAGAAAAAACATTGCGCCAGAATTTAGACCAGGTTTGAGTTGGTCTATTTTCAGTTCCTCAAAATAGCAACCCGCCAGCAATGCATCTGGACACATCTAGTTTTCAGACCAGCACATGAGCAAACAAATGGATGCAAATGCATTAGCTATTTAAACAACGCAGTGCAGGACAAGAAAATGAGAACCGCGTCGGGCTGAAACTAGCAAAAACACTTGCGCCGCACCTTGTGCCGTGTCTATGATAGGGCCCCTGAACTTGCTGTTTTGAGAAAAAAAGAAAAACTCAACATCCACTTTGGTGGAAGACACCAAAGGCACCAATTAGCATAATTCCTAAATCTATAAAGATTTATTAATTTATTCTGAGACATCAGCAAAATCAGTAAGCATCACAATGATGGAGACAGGCTGTGATCCCGCCCCAGGAGACTGAAGCATCTCCCCTGCATTACTCAAGCAACCCTAACCAGGACACTCATTAGATCACACAAACACTAATGCATGAGCCAGCCATGATGTCATCCTCTCTCCTACGAGAGCAGGCATTGAGGGCGGACAGAACCTGACATTTCCAAACATGGTCGAACAGTCTAAAGAAGAAAAAAGGGCTTGCTCACTTGCTTGTCCTCTAACCTAGTTACTTCAAGCTAAATGGCAAAAACGAATGAAACAAATTAAACATCATTCTTATTACTATATTGGGAAGAAGAGAACGCAATGTTTCATAATAAACATACATCATGGTCTTAATCCAATAACTACAGCTCAGTTCAGATCAACAGGTCTTCTGAATGTAAATGCTGAGTTGCAAATAAACCTCATGATCTGCATCAGTCTAGGTCTTTAAACGAGGTTTCCCGAATCTACCTGCTACCTAATATGTCACGCCAGTAGGTTTCCAAATCGCTACCATGACCAGAAGCAATGTTGTGTGAATTTAAAGCGGGTAACCCAGACAGCATGACCCTTCACTCTAAAGACCTAACATCTGCTCTGTCAGGACAAGTCTGTGGTTGAGGACAGAGTCTGGTTACTAATCAAACCTGATCAAATCTTTACTGAAGAGGCCGAATGGCTCAGTTTAATGATTTCTCACACAAGTTAAAAGCAGTCAGCGGATATGCAGAGGCGCAGTCTTGGAAAATTCCAGGGGAATTCTTCTGGGTCATTTTTCCATCTCAGTGCCCTGGTTACTAACTGGGTCTCTTCCTGGTTCCTGCATCATGATTGGAAATAAGTGACCACAAGCCTTCTATGACACAGCAATGTCATGCTTTTCTGGAATTCTATCAACATTACACATAATTTACACCCAAAGGGGAAATTCTTTTACATATTTTTACTGACTGAGAAGCCATTCTGTGCTCTCACTAAACAGATCGGTGCGCTCTTTGAAAACGTGTTCTCTGCACAGCGCATGGTTTGACACTTTATATAGCTACATTTCAAATGACTTCCCTGCATTGCACAAAACAAAAAACAACCAAAAAAAAGCCTTCTTACCGTTTTTGTCTTATTTCTAATTAAAATATCTAAACATTCTTAAATCAAGATGCTTTTACTATATAAGCAAAAATATATTTAGTTTTGTCTAGTATAGTCTAAAAAAAGTATAATTTAATTAATCTAAATTAAATGCATTATGTGTATATTTTTGTTCATGAAATAACTTCTGACAGCGGCCATGAACTATCATGAAGAAATCATCTGGCCTTGATTAACTTCTCAACTCATAACTCACAAGAAGACCTGGGCCCTCGTTTATCAACAATGCATATGTTTCTATATTTTGTCCTACGACTTAAATTTAGAATGCAAGTACAAAAACATCCATATCTATCAAATGTCCGTATGCGGTTCTTACGCACACCATTAAGTAATCATTGTTGATGAATCCCATGTTCAGAAGCACCAAGCTCATTCATGGTCATTTGCATTCAGAAACACCTCCAATAAACTATATATGGTGACAATACCTCCATTTATAAATCATGGCAATTAAAGTTACACAGGAAACATGCAGAGGCACTTTCTTTTTGTAGTATCGCCATCTGCCACTAGATTCTCAGTGTAAGCATGCTCAGAGTTGTGCTTATATTAACACACATTACTATGTTTAAGTAGAAGTTGGTAGATCCCACACTTTGCGTGAAACTGTTCTTGCACACTCATTACGCACAAATCTGTGCATACGTGATGTTGATAAATGAGGGCCCAGGATTCTCTCTCAGTGCTTTATATCTTTCCTGTAGGTAATAAAAGTTAATAACACCTGCACACTACTCACTGAAAAATGAAACATCAGCTGATTAAATACTAGACCGTGCAGAGAAAATTCATCATCCATTTAAAATATCGTCTCGATTACTGTTCAGCCTGCTGGTGATTTCAGAGAACCAGACAGACCTGTTTCAGTCTTTGAGGACAGAACATCTCGCCCCACATGGCAACCCAACAACACTGTAAGAGGAGGAGAACAAACTTCTGAGCCCTACTTACAAGACAATGCATGTCAATGGGAGCCAGAGAACATTTGTGAAGAGAAGTTACAAGACTTTGACAACTTGAAACAGAGCCATCCTCTGAGCCGGTGCATTGACCAAGCACAACGTTATGAAAGCACACTAACTGCACGGCTTTAGACAACTAATCACGTCAGCCTCTTTCTGCAATCATGCAGTGTTAATTTCGTTGACTAAATATTTTCGTCATTATTTTCGTCACGAATATATTTTTGCTGACGAAAACGAAACGAAAACTAAAATAGAAGGCACTGATGGAGACTAAAACTATGACTAAATTGATTGACATTATCGTCAACGAATAAAGGACGAGACGAAAATAGACTGTGACGAAAATCAAATCGGCAGACGGGAGAGATGCGAGGAATGAGCAAAAGAACCGGCAAAACAGAACAGACTGCATGAGAGAAGAGAACCAATCAGAGCCTGACTTATTGAGACGTGAAGCGAAGGTTTTCAGTTTTTATGAGCTCCCGGGAAGTCGGCATTCGAAGAGGTGATAGGGACTTTAAGCAACAGCCTCTGGTTGAACGGCAACGCCATTCTGGCGTTTTATTGCGCCTGCGCGAATTTAACTGCTACTTTGTGACGTTCTAATTTAACGGTCTACTACGGGAGAACAGCTGATTTGCCAGAGTCGCTACAACGTGAGAGGTTAGGTAAATAAATGTTATGTTTTTAGACTTATTTACATCATACAATATTAAAAACTCCTCTTCTGACAAAAGATTGTCATTTAACGCCAAAAGCAATCCTTCTCTTGCTTTTTTAAATTATATATTTTTTTGGATCTCAATAAATGAATTAATGCTGCGTTGCGCTGTTCTGTTTTACCGTTGCTTAGTGACTTTTACGTTCTTGGCTACAGCGGTGTGACGGCCAACTTCCGGTCGCCGTAGCCGTTCCATTCGCAGCTGTTGCTTAAAGTCCCTACTGTCTAAAAGAGCGACAAAATGTCCACAGCTCACTTCACGTTTGACGACGAACAAAACAAAACAAAGTGTAAAGCACGCAGAGCGCTCATTCGTGGCAAGAACACAACCAATTTGAAAAGACATTTACAGACGAGCCACCCGGACATTTTCTCAAATGTAATTTCACAACGATGTTCTTTTGTTTATTGAGCTAAGCAAAATTGGAATAGTGCAGTGCGTAGATGTTGTAGCATTAAATATTACGAACTGAAAAGTACTGTAAAATAGCCCCTTCTTCAAATTAGATGCGAGCACAATACTAATACGTAATATCATGATAAATACATTTGATTAATACTAATGTTTAGTATATTTTATAATGTTCTACTTGTTGACAATATCACAAATATTTCTATATTAGTCATGTGAAACATGAATGTTCACATCCTATCATTATACATACAAATCTAGCAATATTGTAGTATTTAAAACATACAATATTGCTAGACAAATGAATACCTTATAAAATCTTGTTACTTTTTTTATCCACCTAGCTGCCAACTTATTAAATATTTACTTTAAATGTATGCACTTATTGTTCAGCTCAGCTGTAAACTTTAAGGTCCTGGACCTAACTTTATTTTTCTTTTATTGATGGTCAATTGGCAGCTAGTTATTGTTTACATTATCATGACAGTGTTTGCTGCTGCATAAAAGCTTTTGAATCGAAATAAAGACACAGTTGTGTTGAAATAAAGTTGAATTTGTGTTTTATATATTTTGGTTAAGTTTGTTTCCTATACCAGTTGTAAAAAATTGTCTAGTAAATCTGTTATTGATTTTAGTCTTATTTTAGTCGACTAAAATACCAAGCAATTTTAGTCGACTAAAATACCAAGCAATTTTAGTCGACTAAAATAAGACTAAAATTAAAACAAATCAGATGACTAAAACTTGACTAAAACTAAAAAGAATTATAGTCAAAAGACTAAGACTAAAACTAAATTAAAATTTCGTGTCAAAATTAACACTGCAATCATGCCTTCAACTGACATGAACAAAGACATTAACAAATTCCTGAAGTCCGGGTCCATTAAGGACAACGGAGGCCACTTGGGTGATGAGTGAGAGTTGAGGATTTGGTCTTCTGCTCTCACAATATGAAAACATAAATGACAATAAATAAATCAATAAATAAAATAAAAAAAACAGCTTCTATAGCTGCCTGAGCAATACAAGCACATCAGGAAAACAGATCTGTGTCTGCCAAATCCATACAATATAAAACATACAATAATATCCAAATGTCAGATTTCTTTATATAGTGCTTTCAGAATACATATTCAGGGTAACTACTGTTTTGTAAAAAACAATGTTAGTAATAAAATGAAGAACAAAGAAAATCGTAACATAGAACAAGTCACACACACGCCAAGCACTAGAGCTCAATTCTGATGTATTGCTTAGATCCGGATGGATGTTCACATTATTATTAAATGTGGCCAACATCAAATTGCTTAACTGACCTTCATGCACAAGAGAACAACAAAACAAAATTAAATTACAACTTTATTAAAAATAAACGTTAACTGAAATAAGTTTAAATATTAAATGTAACATTTCATTCCAATTATTTGGCAAAGCCTCATTTCTCATTTTCTTTTAGATGGCTATATAGAGCTGTGACTCTAGAGCGGTCACAAACAACAGCCTCTACCCTGACAACCGTCGTCATGCTCACTGAGTGACCAAAGAACTAACGCTAACCCGTCAGCGGGGAATTATGACTTATGTCGATCTAGAGTCCGTCACCATGAATTATTGTACTATGATCATTCAGACTGTGGTTGAATCAGATTCAGTACCACATATGGAAACGTCCCAAATCAGAATCAGAAAGATCAGATTCTGATCGTGGTCTGTTCTGGTCACACCGTCATGAAACTAAATGATCCGGGTCACACATGAGCAAAACAAAATGGATTTGGGATGCATTTTCCTGCAGTGTTTCAAGTGGTTTGAAGCGGATTCCTTTCTAACATGTGAATGCAGGACAGTGGACCTTCAGGAGCGGGACTGGACACCCCTGGGGTACATTAGGCTACATTTAGAAGACTAGAGCTGGGCTCTCATATAACTTAGATAATTTTCTAATACAATAGGACTATATATATATATATATATATATATATATATATATATATATATATATATATATATATATATATATATATATATATTTTTTTTTAATACAGATGATACAAGCAATCAAGCAGTTGTTATTTCCTTTTGAGATTTGTATTTATGCACATGTACTAATATATTATATAGAGTACAGACCAAAAGTTTGGACACACCTTCTCATTCAAAGAGTTTTCTTTATTTTCATGACTAAGAAAATTGTAGAGTCACACATTTGGTCTGTACTGTTTATATACAAAATTAAAATAAACAGCTGGGTGATAATATAGTTACATTTTGCAATAAAAAAAAGAGGCAGTCGACATCAATACCACAAAATCAGCCATAATTACACTTACCTTGAAAGTGCTGCGATATTTCCAAGGGTGTAGAATAAAGCGAACAATTTAACACCAGCTTTAGGTAAGAAGAGGAGCGCAGTTCCCTGTTACAGAAGATGTAGAGGCTTGTTCATCAATTTTCAAACATTTCTCTGAAACAACATGTCTATGATGTAACAAAATCATTCTGGTTCATCCACTATCAATTTCAGAGATTGTACATGAACAAATTAAACAGTTCTGCCACCTAGTGGTGTTACAAAGCCTTTGCGCTAAATAAAATATACAGTGGCCCTAAACAGTGTTTGGAATTTAATTACACTTACAAGTTACAACAGTATGAATATTGTTGCATTCGATAACAAAATATCACACACACACACACACACACACACACGTCTGGTCAGCTATCCTTGTGGGGACTCTCCATAGGTGTAATGGTTTTTATACTGTACAGACCGTATATTCGATCGCCCTACACCAACCCTATCCCTAAACCTAACCCTCACAGGAAACTTTATGCATTTTTAGATTTTCAAGAAACTTCATTCTGTGTAATTTATTAGCTTGTTTACCCGTGGGGACCTCAATTTAGGTCCCCACCGTGACACGAGTCCCCATGAGTCTGTGTGTATTCAGGTTTAAGTCCCCACCAGAATAGAAAAACAAGTACACACACACACACACACACACACACACACACACACAGTATGCTAAATGAAGCTAGAGCTTTTATTAGAACTAACTTGTTTAACCATGTCTGCATGACTAGTCTAGAAACTGGTGTCAATGTCGTTTTTAAAGGATTTCTGAGTAAATATATATATATAATCCCTGGTATAACGTACAGCAGTCTACACATGCATACTTCATGGCCGCTGCTGTAAGTGTTATCAGTAAAGTGTTATCACTCTGCTGTGGCCAACTGAACCACACACCAACTGAAATCAACTGGGAGGGGGAAGAGGAACAGGGTGACGTTATTAGGGCGGCCAAGTCACCCATCTGTGATCATGTGGTCATTCACATGTATTGCACTGCAACAAGCAACAGTTTTGCTGTCAATTACCTTTTTTACTGAGAAACTGAAATTGAACCTATTATTTCTTATTAGGTTAAAACTTCTCAAATATCCTGTACGATCAAGTATATTCAAACTGTGCATATATTAGTCTATATTCACTGCATTGCGAGAGCTTATGTGACATCAATGGTGCTTGGTCTCATTGCACTTTTAAAATTGACTAAGTTTGAATGTGTTTTATGGGACGATTAGCCGATTAGTCTAAATAATATAATGAGGGTGAGAAAATATAATTTATTTTGGGTGAACCAAAGCCATAACCACACCATGAACATGACGTGGTTATGAGGGGTGTTTTTTTAGGGGTTGATGTAAATAACCCAGTGGGAGTGGCGTTTCTATTTGAAATTCACTTCATCTACAGCGATATCATTGACTTGATTGCAAATTAAAACAGACACTATTTCAACTGAACAGAGATTACATAACTGAATTCAATGATGAACTGCCTTTAACTATCATTTTGCATTATTGAGACACTGTTTTCCAAATGAATGTTGTTCAGTGCTTTGGCGCAATGTATTTTGTTTAAAGCACTATATAAATAAAGGTGATTGATTGATTGATTGATTGATTGAAATAATTAAAGAAAATTAAGATTTTAAATGGATTTAGAAGAATAAAGAGAAAGGAAGATGATATAACTGTGAAAAACAAAAATAGGCTTTTAATTGTTTTCAAAATAATATTTTTAATATAACATTAATGGAAAAATCCTTCTAGTGTCATCACATTCAATTGAATGACACAAATCACTTAGGTTTCCAATTCAAAACTTTGAAAAATAAAAAAATAAAATAAAAGAATGTTGTTAACTACTTTCATCTTACCCCTCACTCTTTCGCTGATAAAAAAAAAACAAAAAAAAAAAAAACACTAATAGACAGCTGGAATTTGCAGTTTCTGTGAGTAATGAAGCCCACCTTCTTTGATTTGATTGGCCCTCTCAATCATTTTGACATTGACGAGTGCAAATCACTAACTTTTAATACTTCTTATGACATATACTGTCAAATATCAAACAATTGGGGGCGACAATTTGGCCATCAAAAATGGCAAGTTATAAATGTATGGTAAACTAAATAGTCAACAATCAAATATTTGGGATGATAATTTATTTAAAAAAAAATAAAGTTAACTTAAAACTTCTGTCAAATATTTTCAAACATCAAATTGGGGGGAACATTATGGTCATTTCTCATTATGATGGGGCGGTGATGATTCTTGTCTCTCTCAAGGTCTGTGGTAGTGACATCACTGTGGTGAGTTATGTCTTAAAGAATAACTTAACAACACATAAGTCTTAGAAATCGACTAGGTCAATGTGGCTGACAGATAAAGAGCTTCATGGGGAAATAATGAGGAAAATTAACTCACAAGTATAGAGCACAGGACCCCTCCTGCGAAACAAATGACAAACCACTTCACCCGTGTGCCAAAACTGAGTGTTGTGCTGTCCAGGATCTACGGAGAAGAATCACAGGATGTCACATGGCTCATAACGGTCCTCGAACAAACACCAAGAGTTCATGCTTTAAACTTGTTTCATTGAAATGCCTCTGATTTATATCTGCAGATACCCACAGGAAGAACAAGACAAGAAGAAAATGTACTATTGTTCTGGCTTCTCCATATTATCATTCACACGATTGAAGACCATCATGCATTACAGCCTAAACAGTTAAGATTAACAGAATGGCTGGTCATTTACAGAGGAATACAGGTGCATCTCAATAAATTTGAATGTTGTGGAAAAGTACATTTATTTCAGTAATTCAACTCAAAATGTGAAACTTGTGTATTAAATAAATACAATGCACACAGACTGAAGTAGTTTAAGTCTTTGGTTCTTTTAATTGTGATGATTTTAAGATTCTCTCTGGGGTTCAGGTCTGGTGATTCTGCTGTCCAGTCAAGCACACCAACACCATGGCCATTTAACCAACTTTTGGTGCTTTTGGCAGTGTGGGCAGGTGTCAAATCCTGCTGGAAAATGAAATCAGCATCTTTAAAAAGCTGGTCAGCAGAAGGAAGCATGAAGGACTTTGGACCAATGACAACAGTCCAGATCTTCTTCTCCTTAGCCCAGGTAAGACACCTCTGACATTGTCTGTGGTTCTGGAGTGGCTTAACAAGAGGAATACGACAACTGTAGCCAAATTACTTGACACGTCTGTATGCCTTGATCCCAGCCTCAGTCCATTCCTTGTGAAGTTCACTCAAATTCTTGAATCGATTTTTTGACAATCCTCATAAGGCTGCGGTTCTCTCGGTTGGATGTTCATCTTTTTCTTCCACACTTTTTCATTCCACTCAACTTTCTGTAAACATGCTTGCATACAGCACTCTGTGAACATACAGCTTCTTTGGCAATGAAAGTTTGTTGCTTACTCTACTTGTGATGGGTGTCAATGATTGTCTTCTGGACAACTGTCAGATCAGCAGTCTTCCCCATGAGTGTGTAGCCTAGTGAACCAAACTGAGAGACCATTTTGAAGGCTCAGGAAACCTTTGCAGGTGTTTTGAGGTGATTAGCTGATTAGCATGTCACCATATTATAATTTGTTGAGATAAATGTTGTTAAACGTGAGCCAAAACCATCACAATTTAAAAAACAAAAACAAAGACTTAAACTACTTTAGTCTGTATGCATTGCATTTATTTAATACAGGAGTTTCACAATTTGAGTTGAATTAATGAAATAAATGAACTTTTCCACGACATTCTAATATATTGAGATGCACCTGTAATATATAACGAAAAACAACACATCACAGCACTGTAGAGCTTACAGTATTTTATTATGATAAACTTTTAATCTTAAAGGGATCACTTAAAATGTAATCCCTCATGACATGACCCCTTTAAGACACTACTGTACATAATTTACATCTAGTGCTATTTTAAATGGAAAAACAAGTAAGGTATGCACCAGTGCTTAAAGCCTAGTTTCAGAAACTAAACACCATCCGGAGGTCATGACCTTACCTCACATGATCCTTCATCTCAGGAAGCATGTAAAATCAGCAATGTTAACAAATATCATTATCACATAACAATTATATGCAAACATACAGAAGACAGACCAGAAAAAAACAAAACAAAAAACACAACAGTACAGCATTCTTCTTATGTAGACTATTTCTCATGACTTAATTGCACCGTGGTATTACTATGGTTTTTGATAACACAGACTGGTGATATCATGTTGTTGATTTTAATATTTAACATGGTCATAATGGTAATAACATAACGTTAACTTACTCCCAGTATTATCTGAAGGACACGGGAGCACCATGCTGTATAAATATGGCATTCATCCATTACAATGCTATTAACATCTGCTACCTCTATTGTAAAATAGCAACGTTACTAAGTTAGAACTCAAAAGAAGTAAAAAATGTGTGAATTTACAGTACTCCATAAACTCTATGGGGCCTATCAATTACAGACGAAGACACACTGCAAACAAACACACGTTCTCCTTGATGTACCTGTGATGTAAGTCCCGCTTCTTCATTTTGCTCTCGACCACTTAATACACGACGCAACTTCTCCATCGTTGCTCGACAGGTGAAACAGTGGAGTGCCTAGCTGAAATTATCCAACACTTCCTTGAAGTTCAGCACTGACACAAATAAGACGTTACTTTTCCCCACCCGTATTCCCATGAGCCCCGCCCTTCATCTTATGACTGACTGCAATGGTTGGGCGGACTGTAATGAATGACCCCAAAACTAACCAATCATAGACAGCTTTTGAAGATTGACAGCCAATCGCGACGCACGAGGCGGACATTGCGTAAATGTAGGTGGAACGTGCTCGTGGCGCTGTTTCGTGGCGCTGTTTTTAAAGTGCCCGTCATTTATTATTATTATTATTATTATTATTATTATTATTATTATTATTATTATTATTATTATTATTATTATTTTATTTTATTTTTGCATGAGAACAATAAGAAATTAAATATGAATGCACTTTAAAACGTCCCTTCTAGGGACACTGTTATGAATAAGTGTATGCACTTATTTATTTAAACGACTACAAAGTTGCACACACTATATTGTACCATCAATTTCAAAAACTGGCATTCAGAATTCACACACAATAGTAATACTGTGACCAGTTCGATCAGGTTTTTACGTTGTTTATTTGTAAATTGTTGGTATACAAGCCAACACAGGACATAAAAGTATAATTTATTTTCTAGCAAGGGCAGATCCTGAAGCTATTGCTGTTTGGTATAGCCACCATCTGATGTACAGCATTAACTGTGTGGTTTAGCTAGTAGAAACACTAATGCATTGACAAACTTGTTTTGTGGTATTGTACAAAGAAAAAAAAAAAGAAAAAAAAAAGAAAAAGAAAAAATATCCTGCATTCTCAACAACAAAAAAAGCAAACCTTCACATAAAAATAAATAAAAATAAATAGGCCACACCAGCAAAAGATAAAGTGTTTGGCTAAAGGTCATCAAACAGCCCAGAATGTGTTCCTATGCTTATCAGAGCTTCATTTTGGAAAAAGTGTTGATCATATTCATACAAAAATACTGGACTGTCTTTTGGAGAGTCACTTTTTCATACAAAATTAAGGTCATTTTCATCTGTACTGCTATCAATAAACTTGCAGAGGCTGCTACAAATCGTGTAGCATGCAAACATAATTTCTGGATATCTTTAAATAAGTTTCAAAGAGCGGAGAGTGTTATGTGTGGAAAACACATTTCCTAATACACTGTCATGAATGCGTATAGACAAGTTGTGACTTTTAAACAAAAGAAGGATTTAACACTGGTCAACTCTAAAATAAACTAATAGAAGATTTAAACTATAACTATAGGTTTATAACAATTTATAATTAAATTAATAGATAATGACCTCGGTACATAAAGCGTATCGTGTTTTCAAGATCATTAAAGACTTTGCAATAAGATAGATACAGTTTGGAAATCTAGTTCAAACTGTATTTACACATTTTATTATTATTTAAATTTAAATTTAAATTTAAACGAAAATACATGTACATGATTCTATTCTTTAAAGTCTTTATTTTATTTCTTTATCATTATTCAATCGATCCAGTGTAAAGGTGTGGCACTTGTTTAGGTTTAGGTGTCAATGCATAAAGGTCACTTAAAAACAAACAGATACCGGATATCATTAATAAACACATAAATATTGAAATAATTTAACAGAAATATAAATAAACGTGCATATCAACAAAATTATTCATAAATAAATCAATCAATAATATAAAACCAATGTGGTGCAAATTTGCAAGATGAAAAAAATAGAATTAAACATAATTAAAAAACAGTTGTTTTCATTACATAAGACCAATGAAATCAGACAAAATTACTGGTAAACCAAAAAACACGAACAATGCTCTTTGTGCTTTCACTAGCATCTTAGAACCATTAGTTAGTCATAAAAATACATACTGTACATGGCATGCATGTTCAAAAGATGCTGGCACGTATCTTAAAGTGCAGCACTGTCACCATGATAGACCAAAGCATCTTCTACTCACTTCTACATGGCTCTAATGGAAGTGTCTGCAACTTTTATGAACGACTGGCTTTCCAACCGACTGCACACAGTTTGGGAACAATAACTGCAATCTTTGTTATGCACCATTAAAACGTATCACTTCATGATGCACACTCCAGAAATTCACAGGGGTGGCACACACACACACACACACACACGCACACACGTCCCGCTCTGAAAGAGCTGTTTTCGAGCCCTGACAGCCGTGATGTTTGCATCTGGCCCTCATCAGTCTCAGGACATCAGCAGATCATTTTGTTCACTCTTTGGAGATTGATCCGACACTCTGAGGTCAATCTAGTTTTCCCACTCTGCTCCGGATGTTTTGGCGTTCGCCTGGTACCTCGTCCGAAGCCTGTGAGCTCCGACATTTCTTAAAGCTGTAGAAGCTCATGTGTCTGGCTGGAGTGCTATAGACGAGTGGATGTGAGTCTTTTCATGCCTCTTCTCTGAGCCAGACAGGAGGAAAGCACTGGCTCCAGTTTTGGGGCCTGAGGTGACCGATTCAAAGCTGAGTATGTGGCAGCCATCGCCCCCTATGAAATGATAGGATTGATTAATAACTCCTAAATGATACATTATTATTAAACATATAAATGATTAAACATCTGAGCAGAAATAGCGTGGTCATTTAAAGTGACAGTTAAGTTAAGTTAGTACTGTTCAAAGGTTTGGGGTCATTAAGAAATTAATACTTTTCTTCAACAAGGGCACATACAATTGTTAAAAAGTAAACACTTTTTTTTTTTTTTTTTACATTATTACAAAAGATTACTATGTCAAATAAACTGTTTGTTGACGATTTATACTTTCTATGCATTGCAGAAAATTAAAAAAGTGTCATGTTTTTCTCAAAAAGATAAAGCAGCACAAATGTTCTTAATATTGTTAATGACTAAAATGTTTCTTCAGCATATTAAAATAATTTCTGAATGACATTGTTACACTGAAGATTGGAGAAATTATGCTGATAATTTAGCTTTACATCACAGGAATAAATTACATTCTAATATATATTTAAATAGAACATAGTTGTATTCAGTGGTAATAAAATTTTAAAACATTATCTGTATTTTTGATTAAATTATCCAGGTTATCTTAAGCAGTATATTTATGACTCCAGTAACATGACTTAAAATTATAAAGTTAAAAATGATAACGATCAACTAAATTGTTTAGCTGCTAAGTCAAAAGAAGAATTAACTTCAGTAGGTTTAAAGTGGAGTAGGTGCAGTTTTACAGGTAAACATGAGATGGCGATGTTGCACTTTGACAGTGGAGAGAGGATCTGGCAACCGCTGGAATGCAGCAGCAGGTGGATGACAGGAGCAGTACCTTCACCAGCTGCACGTCCTGTCGGATCAGCTGGCTCTGAGATAACTGATCGCAGTTCACTATCCAGGGATGTCTGAGAACAAGAGGTGCCGTCAGCCGCTGATGAGGGTCCACATGCAGCATTTTAGTTACAATGTCCTGTTAAAAGATGACAAAAAATGACTTCTTTTGAGGCTGAAATCATTTGGAACCAAACAATGATGTTTCTTCACAGCTGATGAAGCTCTCTGCATGGGTTTTACTGCCTTTGTATTGCCTGAATAATCTAATCTACACTGCTGCCTGTTACAGTGAACTGTAATATTGACACATACAGATACAGTAATACAGGTCAAAAATTATGTTTTAGAAAAAAAAGAAAAACCTTTCTGATCAAAAGACAACAACAACAACTTTAAATGTAGCAGTAAACAGTAATATTGTAAAATATTATTACAAATTGAAAGTGTTTTCTATTCTAATATAATTTAAAATGTAATTTATTTCTGTGATGGCAAACCTAAATCATCAGCATCAATAAATGTCATGTGAACCTCCAGAAATCAATCCAATGTGCTGATTTGGTGCCCAATTATTGCTTAAGAATAAATTACATTTTTAAATATATTAATATTGTAAACAGTTATTTAAAAATGTAACAATATTTCAAATCTTCAGTCAAATAAATGCAGCCTTGCTGAGCTTAAATAGGGAGAAAAAATGTAAGTTTGAAATTGTAAGTTTGAACAGTAGTGTACATAAATATAGAATTGAAAAGGATTAAAAATCTTTCTTACATTTATGCAATAAAATAAATGTGGAAAACATGCCTTTGTTATTTATATACTCGATATAACTCGATTTTACCCAATTTATTGTATTGAAAAGAAAAAAAACAATGTTAACAATCATATTGAATATTGTCAAAAGACAGACAATATATATATATATATATATATATATATATATATATATGTGTGTGTGTGTGTGTGTGTGTGTGTGTGTGTGTGTGTATATATATAAATATATATATATATATTTTTTGTCTATATATTGTCTTGGCCATGCCTAATTCCAACATGCAGAAAGCAGGTAGCTGACCTTGGCTGCGTCAGACACCGTGTCCCAGTTGCCTCCTGACAGGGCAAATTTCCCGCTGCCAATGCGAGCCAAGATCTCTTCTGGTGTGTCGTCAGGGCCGTTAGCGAAGGGCGTGAAACTGTGGGACAGAACAAGAGCGGAGTGTGTGAAAGAACTTGTGAATGTGTCCTTACAGAGATAAGGTGAGAAGAGAAAGAAAAGAAAGGCTTTTTATATAATACCCCCATTTCCACCCAGTTATTTTTAGTGTACACATATGGCTAGGTCAGAAGAGTGAGATGATTCTTTCTTCTTTTTTTCAAATGTTCTGATTACACAGAGGTTTAAAGCTCAATCCGTCGTCAGGAACATTAAATTGAGAGTGCTGCTTGGCTTCTGATAGCTCTGGCATTGTGTTCATTACAATTACTTTGCGACTTGACCCAGCTTACTTTAGTAATCCTCTCCACCCTGCTCTGGAAGTTAGTCCCTCATCTGAGCAAAGGGAGAAAGGATGTGCTATATAGAGATTTGTTTTGTTTTGTTTTTATTTTTTGATCGGTCAATCAAGATTTTACAGAAAGTGAAGGAAATTAAGGCTGGGCTCTTGGGTCATGTGGACAGACTGATGTTAGAAAGAGTGTTTAAACATGTATCCTGGACACTTCACACCTGCTTTACCTTAACTATCTCAGCCATTTTACTGTCTTTATTAAATTACTGTACAATTTAGTAATTATAATAATAATAATAATAAAACAAATGTAGATAGAATTTATAATTGCTTTAAAAAACATTTTTTTAACTAACTGGATCTGAAGGTTTTTAATATCGAGAAATGAAAATGAAAAAAAAATGTAATAAGAAATGTGCAAACTTGGTTGTAAAAACTGTGATTGTATTTATACTTCATTCACTACTATATAAATTGTTTGGGGTCTGTAAGATTTTTTATATGTTTTTAGAAGAAGTCTCTTATGCTCAAATATCTGATGATAAATACAGTACAAACAATTAATATTGTGAAATAATATTACATTTTTAAATGACTGAATTTTCTATTTGAATATATATATATATATATATATATATATATATATATATATATATATATATATATATATATATATATATATATAATTTTTTTTTTTTCTTTTTGAATATTTTTAAATATTCTAAACTTTATTTCTTTGAAGGCAAAGCTGAGTTTTTGGCAGCCAAAACTCTAGTCTTCAATGTCACACGATCCTTTAGAAATCATTCTAATATGATGAATGTCTCTTTTGAGCAATTTAATGCATCCTACCTTTGTAAGAGTATTGTATATAGTTGTATTATATGATATATATGTAATGTATATGTAATATATAACATATATCCGGTTAAGACTCAACTTACCCTGCCAACATGGTGTACAGTAAGATTCCTAGGCTCCAGATATCACAGGCGGCATCATATCCCTGTCTCTTCAGGACCTGGGTGAATCACAGGGTTGTAATTTTAATTTTAATTTTAGAGTATTTTTTTTTTTTTTAAATATGTACTGAAATATGTACTGTATCTAAAAGTACCTCTGGGGCCACAAAGTTTGCAGTGTAGCACGGTGTCATGAGCAGACCATTTTCAGCCCTTAACTGTTTGGCAAACCCAAAATCACATATTCTGATGGACTCTGGGTCACCTGTTTCATCGACGTACAGGATGTTACTGGGCTTCAAGTCTCGATGCACAACCTAAACACAGACGCAGAAGCAATAATGTAGTACATTCCAAAATCTGTGCAATTTGCTGTATTAGAACTTCTATGGCACTTTCATCTTCAGTAGTTGCTAAATAATGAACGATTTAGGGTCTCCACTGTGAGCACAGGCAAACTGACCCCCTGTGAATGCAGATACTCCACAGTCTTGGTGATGGTGCAGAGCACAGCTGAGGCCTCGCGCTCTGAGAAGCACTTCTGCTGCAGGATCCGGTCCAGCAGCTCTCCTCCTCTCATCAGCTCCATCACCACATACACACATTTACCGTCGTCATAGACCTTTCAATAACAGACATCAGCAGATCAGAGGAAGCCCAGAAGGGCTAATGCAACCAGTAGAGAACTTGTGAAACTGGATCAGTGGTAAAGCAGGTTAACATGGTAAGACAGCTGAGATAAAGGCCTTGAAAGGCAGTAAACATTCTGTTAGCAGGCTTGAGTGTTCTGCAAAATTCTGAATTTTAAACTGAGCTCTATTTTTCAATCTAAGAATTTAAACAGAATTAACAACACACAGGATGTAGAATTTGCTGAATTTGAAACTGAATTTGAAACTGAAATCTTACTTAGTATTTTTGTCTGGTGTTCCATTACAAATATCTAAACATTCTTAAATCAAGACACATAAAGTAAACTTGAGACTTAAAGAGATACTCGACCCAAAAATGATTTTTTTATTTTTATTTTTTATTATTAATCACTTACCCTCATGTCGTTAGAAAAAAACGTAAAAGCTTGGTTCATCTTCGGAACACAATTTAGGATTTTTTGGATGAAAACCGTGAGGCTTGTGACTGTCCCATACTGCCAAGTAAGTTACACTGTCAAAGTCCAGAAAAGTATGCAAGACATTGTCAGAATAGTCCATCTGCCAACAGTCGTTCAACCGTTAAGTACTGAAGCGAAGAGAATACGTTTTGTAAATGAAGACAAAAATAATGACTTTATTCAACAATTCCTTTGTCAACAGTCTCCTCTGCCTCTCTATATTACTGTATGTTGTGTACGCTCTTCTGTATCAGCTGCGCCACAAGGATGCTCGGTTTTCATTCAATTCAAAGCAGAATACACTAGAAACAGAGCATCCTTGTGGGGCGGCTGACACAGAAGAGCATTAGCAACGGTGAACGTTACGGTTGAAACACTGATAGCAGATAGACTATTCTGACGAAGTCTTTCATACTTTTCTGGACCTTGACAGTGTAATTTAGTTGGCAGTCTATGGGATAGTCTCAAGTCTCGGGTTTTCATCCAAAATATCTTAAAGGGATAGTTCACCCAAAAATTAAAATTGTATGTTTATCTGCTTACCCCCAGGGCATCCAAGATGTAGGAGATTTTGTTTCTTTAGTAGAAAACAAATTATGATTTTTAGCTTCAGTTGTTGCAGTCTCTCAGTCGTACAATGCATGGCAAATGGTAACAGAATCTATGAGAGTAAAAAAACATGCACGGACAAATCCATGTTAAACCCTGCAGCTTGTGATGATACAGTGATGTGTAAAGACATAATGGTCAGTCTGTGCAAGAAACTGAACAGAATCTATATAGTTTTTTTTTTTTTTTTACCTCTGATTCACGTAATATCCGTGATGCTTCTTCTTCTTCTTGCTTTATGGCAGATTTATAAGTGCAGACTTATAAGTGCATTACCGCCACCTATCTCTCAAATGGACCATTGACACTGATGTTCACAAGAGTGCTAACAGTTCGGACACTGCGTGGAAACTATTAAAAAACCTATATAAATTCTGTTCAGTTTCTTGCACAGAATGATTGCTTTGTGTCTTTACACATCAGTGTATCATCACGAGCTGCAGGGTTTAACATGGATTTGTCTGTGCATGTTTTTTTTACTCTCATAGATTCTGTTACCATTTACAATGCATTGTACAACTGAGAGACTGCAACGACTAAAGCTAAAAATCATTATTTGTGTTCTACTGAAGAAACAAAGTCACCTACATCATGCCCGTGGGTAAGCAGATAAATATCTACAGTAATGAAAATTTTTGGGTGAACTATCCCTTTAAATTGTGCTCTGAAGACGAACAAAGCTTTTACGAGTTTGGAACGACATGGGGGTAAGTGATTAATGACAAAACTGTCATTTTGGGGCGTAGTATGCCTTTAAGGTACAAAGTCCTGTTTTCTGAAAAAAAAAGGGTCAAAGTTTGTTAGATTTTCCTTAAAAACAAGAAAAACAATCTGCCAATAGGGTAATGCATTTTTTTTTACCCCATTGGCAGATATTGTTTCTTGTTTTAAACTAACAAATTGATATTTTTCAGAAAACAAGGCTTAATATCTTAAGTCATTTTGCTTCTTAAGTATATTCTTGACTCAAGAATGTTTAGATATTTGTACTAGAAAACAGATCAATATAAAATATTTGTCTACTTTACTCTAGTAGGGGGTCTAAATATATATAATGTATATTAAATTATATATATATATATATATATATATATCATTATTATTATTATCATTATTATATAAAAAAAATGTTTTTTAAGTGTGACTCACATCTTTCAGAGTAATGATGTTTGGGTGCTGGCCGTATCTCAGGAGAATCTCGATCTCTTCAGACGGGTCTCTCTTGGCTTTGTCAATAATCTGAAATGAAGTAGGCTGGTCACAGCGGCGTCTGATAAAGCCTCGACTGACAATGACTGATGCTGTCCTCCATGGCAATTCATCAAAAGCTCTTATGAAACAGCCACTGCCTCTGCTGTTCACTAAATAACAGGCTGCACTGTGTGTTTTGTCACACGAAGAGCGTTGTACTTTTCAAGATTAGATCTCATACTTACTTTGACAGCATACTCCACACTGGTGATTCTGTGGACACAGCGTTTGCAGACCGAATACGCTCCAATGCCGATATCCTCCTTCAACTCATAGCCGTCATTGAAATGAATGTTGTTACCATGAAGTTGCTGCAATAAAACACCACACATTAATATACTGATTCATAATTAGGAACCACAAACCATGGTAAACTGATGTTAAGTGTCTAGCTCAAGGGCACAATAATGGTAATAATTGCTAGCCCAAAAATAATCATTCTTCAACGAAAGATACCTCATGTTATTATTAACATATGATCTATATATATATATATATATATAATTTTAGATACATTAAAAACATGAATAATTCCCATTGACCTTGTTGGAATGTTGAGCATTGCATCATTGTAATATTTGCTCACTGAACTGTGTTTGGTCGATTCCTTCTTGTTTATATTTAACAGTGAATAGTCACCTTCACACTGTGAACACACATTATGTGTTGATACTCATGCACAGCTGACAAACAAAGAGAACTGAAAAACAACAAGGTTATGTCTAACAACTCCGGTATCGCATTTTATTTAAACAGAACAACTCACCATTGAGGTCACAGGCCTTTTTTTTCCCCTTAGGTGAATAATAGCAAAGTAATTGCCTAAAATGATTGAAAATAATCATTTAATATTTGATACCTATGTAACTATAGAAAGGTTAAATGCATAACAGTAATACCCAGTTATGCAAACCTGAACCAGATCCATTTTCAGCACATTAGGCATAAGATTAAGAATAATTTTGTGCATATTGTGAATTAGTAGTAGTAGTATTTTAACATTTTGACTTTTACTGTTTCCCAAATTAAAAAAAAATTCTAAATAGCCTTTCAGTACACTCACTTATCATCATAAGACCTATACTACACTATGGACAATATATATAAAAAACACAGCATACAGCATCTTCAGGTAAACGAAACGCCTCCCGAAAAAAAAAGCAATTCAGGGCATAGAAATTCTCTACAAATAGCTGCACTGGTGCATGTTCATGAGTGCTATCAGAGTAAGTTAATATGGTATGCTCGGCAGATGCCACATCAGATCAGAATGATCTAGACAATGGGCTTGTGAGCCAGTGTGCTCCTGTCAATCAATACATCTCACTCCGGTCACCGCAGCTGCAGTCTCAGCTCAGACGCTTCAGTAAAGCAGTTCTTCAGGTATGAACCATCTGGCAGAATTAGTTCAGCTTATGTAACACAGGGCTATTTTTTCCTTCTCTTTCTTTTTGTTTTGTGCTGTGCAACACAACAGTGCTTCCCTGAGGAATAGGTCTGAACTGACTGCGTGTGTACAGCCAGACCAAGGTTAAACGGATACAGAAAACAGCTTTGGCTTGGCTGACTGCAATATTTCTTATATGTCAGCAACTAGTCTTCAGTGTAGCATAGCATGCATAAGTGAAAGATTGATTGTTTTTCATCACTCTATTGTATCATCATGACTGCTGCGGGTATGCTTACATTACAAAAGAAAATACATTTGTACATTTTCTGAAGTGAAGAAATGGGAGATGATTTTGCCAGTGCAATTTGCTGCATTGATGCCTAAGTGATATGGGTGGTTGCTAGGGTACTTTTATGCAGTTGCTAAGGTGTTTTTTCTTCTTTTTTTAGCATCTTGCTATGCCCTATTTCGAGTTGTTTATAGCATGTTGCTACATGTGCTAAGGTATTTTAAGTGATTTGCATGTCGTGGTTGCTGAAATATTATGAATGGCTTTTAGTTGGTATAAAAGGCATTTTGAGTGGCTTTTAGCACGTTTGCTAAGCAATTAGCAGATTTTAGCATGCTAGTGCATGTGCTAATATAGTTTAACTGTTTTCGCCTGGCCCTATGTGGCTGCTAAAGTATTCTTAATGGCTATTAGTTGTTAAAGGTTTACTAACGAATTCGAAGTAGTATTTAACACATTGCTAGGCATGTATTTTGACTTGATTTTAGCATGTTGCTACAACAATTAATGTAATTTCAGTATTTTCTTTGTAGATTTTAGTTTCTATACTTTTGCTACATTATTTTTAGTTGCTGTGCACATGCTAAGGTATGTTGAGTGACTTTTAACAAAATGCTATACAACGACTAAGGCATTTTGGGAAGTTGTATGCATGTTGCAGTGGTTGGCATCATATCCAGTGATGATCATCATCACGGTCCTGCTCACCTGTACAATGGGGTTAACAGAGCTCTGCTTGGTCTCGGCCAGTGGCTGTTCTTGACCCAGGTTAGAGGCCACGAAGCTGAAGCCGCGGAAGAGCTGGTGTGAGTTAGCGCTGGCTGGAACTCCGGGTGAGTCTGCAGACACACACAGATAAAAACTAATTTAGAAAAGCAACAAGGACACAGTCTCTCTATGAATGGAAACACATGATTGATCCCATCTGAGCTGTATGAATTGACTGGGTGCACTTTGCGGCAGGACCCGAGGGCTCTCGGTAAACAGCTTCTGCTGCTGCAGTTCACTCTAATTTGTTTTTGCACTTTCCCTGTGCTTGCTGGGCACAGACTGTTATGTAAGAATAGTTTCCAGCTCGCTGTCTATCACATTGTCTATAGAGCAGTTTCCATCATCCTGTTTTTATGAGCATTTTGACCTATGGCATCAGAAACGAGCAATGTAAACAATACATTTCGCAAAAAAAATAAAATAAATGGAAGTTTTTTTTTTGGGGGGGGGGGGTGGGGGTAATGTGAGTTTTTTTTTTACTTGTGTTAAATGCGGATAATGGGAGATGGAAACACATTTGCCAAATAAATTCCTCTATGGGCATCACAAACGTGATGTGACTTTGTGCTATGGGATGACATAACCTGACTAATCAGTGGGCTGATCTTGTTGCACAGCATCTCAAATGTTACAGTCTTTCTTCGATGCCCGAGCAGAGTCTGTCATTAAAGTATTTCTGTATAATTGCCTTCCAGAACTGTCTTATAAGACTGCAACATTTCCAAACAGCAGCATCCACCTCTGAAAGCAATGATCGCATTGATTGCGTTTAATGTGCTCGCGAGGCGCAAGTAATTTACTTTATTTACATGAAAATGATTATATTTAGTGGCTTCTCCTACTTTTCTTTGTGGTATTTAGTGCCAGTTTATCAGGCAGTGATGTTTTTGTTCTCTTTGACTCGTTGGATGTAACTGGTGCTTATTTGCAAATGCTTTATGCGTTATTACAATTTTGCACGTAAGTTAAATTCGCAACTTTGGATGGAAACCCGGCTTATGATGCTTGAAAGCAAACACTTCTTCCAGCCATAATTTAAATAAAATGGCATATGAGTGTTACGTGTAATCTGAAAATCAATTGCAATTTGTGTCACCTGTCGGCGTGCGGGACGTGAACTCAGGATCAAAATGGAAAGTGTCCTCTGGTCGGCCCACGGCTGGTTTGAAAGGAGGCTTGATTTCTCGTCTGTACAATTTCTGTTGACCAAAAATACATCATTTAAGACATTTGAGCAGTATTTTTTTATTTCAAATTACTGAATGTAAAATGTCATAACATTTAAAAGCTATGTGAACTAAGTGTTGGATTAGTCAAACATAAATAAGCATAGCATAATAGCATAGCATAAACACAATCATAGCATAGACAGTTTTATGTCTGAATATTTAAATATGACCTCGTGTTTTGGGAGCTCTTCCTTAATTTTATGTCTTAACTCTTACGTGAAGATAAGCCTGGTGATGCAATCACAACAGGGTGGCCGCCATTAAAACGAAATCTTTGAATAAAATAGTAAACGATCTTGTCCTACACATGAGTTACCAGGCTACATATTCAAGAGTGATTAACTTTACATAACTTTACATGGAACTCACATTCCAGTCTACTGTTGCGAAAAATATATGCCGCTTGATTTCTTCCACTCCATCTGGTCCTGCGCCTGCAAAACAACCAGAGTACAAACAGTAAGTCAGATAACAGGTTGCATGGACATATTTATTTATTTTTATTCTGGATGGGATAAAATGCATCATAAAAATCCATCTTTCACACACACACAAAAAAAAAAAACACTTTTACACTTTAAATTTAAAGGATATGTTTCCCATGAAATATTGGTCTGTTTGTGAGTCAGACAAGTGTTGAAAGCACTCTGCTGAAATCCTCTACAGCTCTGTGTCCCATCCTGCTTGCTGTACCTAAGCTTTTAAAGTCTCAACAAATAGGAATCTAAAAGTGCTGTATAAAAGTGTTCAACCAAGTGGCCAGGTTTGTCTGGTTAGCATAACCCAGGTAGCCCCTGTTAGCAGGTGCCAAATCATCTGGCTGCAAAAGGCATCTTCCAGCACTGATGGTGGTCACGGCCATGATTTCTGTTCCCATGGTAACAGTGACTTCTCTGATTGGTGGATCTCTCTTCAGGGTTATAAACTCTTTAAAAAGGTGGTTCTATAAAGGTTCTCTATGTGTAATAACTGTTATATATTGATCCCTAACATCCAGAAGATCCCATTCATGCTGAAATGGTTCATTTTGTTCTTTTTGTTTAAATCTGTAACTCATTATTACTGGAGCTCATTATAACATACTGTATACTGGAGCTCAGTGATCCAACTACAACAGGGGTGCACAATCCTGTTCCTGGAGGGCCACTGTTCGAAAAAATTTAGCTCCAACCCCAATTAATCACACATGAACCAGCTAATCAAGGTCTAAGCATACTAAAAACTTCCAGGCAGGTATGTGAGCAGACTGTCCTCCAACAAAAAATTATCCTATAGGTCATTTGTGCAAGCACCTTATTACGACCCATATTTATGTTTTATAGTTTATATATATTATATAATATATAATGAGAGTGTCTTGTTGTATCTGTCATCATTAAAATGACGTATAACTGTCATTACCATTGAAAATGCGTGTTTATGTACAGTAAATGTAATTTGTGGTGTTTTTACATGGTCCAACCCGATCTCACAGGAATTTGTACATGTTTACTAGGCGGCTAATTCATATGAATTTGTACTAATGACCACTGTGACGAGTGGGGCGGGGACGAGGGATGTGGGAACGAGTGAGGCTGGTGGAGTGATTGGTAAATGAGCGACGCCTGCGACCCACCACCGGTCTCGAGTCCCACAGAGGAGATGGAAGTTATATAAAACTGGAGCGACGACAGTGAAGGACGAGAGAGGACCAGGCCTGGGATTTAGTTTATGTTTTGGTTTTTATTTGTGCGCATTAGTCGTCCGTGAGGGGCTGATGCGCTGTTTTGTGTTTATTTTGAATTATTAAAGTCTTTATTTGATTGTCCGCCAGTTCCTGCCTCCTTCTTGACGATGATTACGAAGGTTTTATTATTACAACCACATCTAGCTCCGCCCCTAAACCTACCCTCACCGAAATCATGCATAATCGTGATTTATAACACATGATTGCACATTGTCGTATAACGCAATGTTTTACCAAATGAGCTATACGAAACATGAATTATGATGCAAATAAAATAATACAAAGCATTACTTTGAAAGTGTCCTGTTGTCGATAGGTGTGCAATTGTAGTATACGCTTTGATGGGTTGTGTTTCATGGATTTTGACCTCTGCGGGCGTATTGGGTGGAGTACATGTTAGTGTGAGACAAGTTGGAGCTAAACCACACCGGCCCTCCAGGACAGAGTTTGGAAACCCCTGAACTACAGACTGTTAACGCACTCTCAACAGGAAAACTATTTCATTCTTAAAATTAAATATAAAAGGTAATTTAAAAAAGGCAATTGATTTCCAAACAAATTAGTTATTTTCTCATGTAAGTGTGAAAAGTTCTGTTAAGCTGTTCTGTTAAGTGTTAATTACCACTTTAACAACCTCATGGTAACTCATAGTAGATCTGTCTACTGTTTATGTGCTATCACTAAACATCCTTTCCTTTCTGAACAAAATGAATGGATTTTTATTTCGGTAAACCTACTGTTGCGCTCTACGGCACAACACTTTTCCAGCTTATTAACTAGTCAATTTTCATTTTACCATTCAAACCATGTTAGTCGTCCTACACAAGTGAGTCAGGACCTGGCTGGGATGTATACAACTAATCTGAGATGGAAGAATATTAAGCCACATTCAACACAAGGTCATTTATCTCTGCCTTATAAATTATGGATAAAATGATTCACCCAGCTAAATTCAATCTGGGCTCTGACAAACATTCAGTAGCAACGTCTGGAAGTCTGTCTGCAGTCATTCACACAGGAAGTCATCTCTGACTAAAATCATATTCATGCCCACTGCTGCTGTTGCAAGAACAATGCACAATTGATTTATACTATGTTTAACTAAAAGAGCTATCACTGTGACCATCTGATACATTTATTGGGCTAAGCTTTTCATATTGTTTACACTGAAAAAAGGATATACGCCAGTATATATACTATATATACCAAATTATGTATACCAGTGATTTGCTGGTCTTTGATGGCCTCATTTTAAATCAGCTCTTCTCATGTGGTATCAAATTGTAACATGTTTTTTTCTTCTTCTAAATAGATTTATACAGTCAAATGCAGACTAAACTAAATATAAAATAAGGGGTTAGGTTAGACTTTCAAGGATACTCTTCCATAAAACACTACACAATAAGGTACCTTTCATAAGGAACCAAAACACCCAAGTGGCATTGAATTCAGACCTAGAATCATTGATTTTTTTTTACAAAAAATACAAAAGAAACGTGTCTATTTCAATGTCAGTCAGAGATCATCATCCTCCCATTTGTTTTAGTTTGATTATTAATGCAAACACCAAACCAGTAGCCAACCAATGTGATCCTATTGAACAGCAGTTCCTTCCTTCAAAGACTACTAAGGAAAACTGAAGAAAAACATCACACAAAAGAAAAGAAAAATGTGGATCTGAACCTGACGGAGGGTATATATACACACACACACAGGCTGAACAAGATCATTAACCAGACACAGGTGGAAATCAAACAACAAGAGTATGCACAAACCAAGGTAAAACAAAAGAAAAAACACGAATGAATCCTGACAATTGACTAGATTTCCAACAACAAACTGTTTCATGTATGCATCAGTATTGTGAAAACCCAAATTACATTAACAGATGAACCAAAAAAAAACAGGAGGAAGGCTGGTGGAATAGAATATTTGTTGGTTTAAGGCAGTGTTTGGTTCATGTAGAGTAGCCTACCTAATCTATTGGAAGGGTTTCTTTTGAAAAGAGCCCGCAGTAAACTCTGGACCTCCGGGCTGAGGAACTGTGGCATGCCGAGTTTTGCCCTGAAAAAAAGAAAAGAAAAAAGGAACCATTAAATCTGTTATTTATTTAGGACTGTGATGCAAAGCCACAAACATCACAAATCATCTTGACAGATCCATTTGTGAGGACAAGTTTAGAATTACAAATCTTTAAAACACACACAAACACACACATACAGAAACACTAGGCTGTCAGAAAATGTACAAATACAACAATAATTCTTACTTGAGAATAAGTGCCATTGTCTCTTTGCGGTCTTTGCCTTGAAATGGCAGGGATCCAGTCAGCATTTCAAACTAGGAACAGTAATAGAAGCATCAGGCTTTGCTCTAGCAAGTTTATTTATGGATGATACAATAAGAGAAGTGTGTATTCAGCACTGCCGCACAGTAACAGAGCATCCTGAAACCAAATCTGTCTCAGCGTGCTCACTCTTATGTAACACTTTTCCCTGTGAGTGAATTCGTTTAAGGCTGGGTTCTGCTGTGGATATTCAGAAGTGAGCTAGTTCCACCAAACAACAAATCAGATAAAAGTTTTAAACAACACACATTATAAAGTGTTTTAAGAAAAAAAAACATGTTCATTGTTATAATATCTTGACAACTTCATGCCTTATATTGACCTATTGCTAAGTTTTTATGAAAAGATCAGTGTTTTGATTGTTTAGCTAAAGGTTAGCAGCTGATTTCACTCAATGGCAGATGATGAATATTCATATTTAACAAATGTGACCAGATTCAGGGCTCTCAAAATGTCAAAATGTCCCAGGTAGATTAATTAGATTCAATTAGCCCGAGAAACAATTTTTCAACTTTTCAAATGTTATTTATTTTACTTGCTTTTCATGTTATTAGCAACACATTGCAACGTTTCGAGAACTGAGTTTAAATGTGGAATTGAATCTGAAAATGCAGTGTTTGACAGCTAAAAAAAAAACAAAACAAAAAAAAACATGATACTGTATGTCAAAATAGATAAGTGCTATGAATGTGTATTGTGATAATTTACTCTTTATGTGTTTGTGTATATATGACAGTATAAATGTTCTTTTTTTATGTTTTATGTTGCTGCCTTACAGTATGTTAAACTGCTTTAACTTTCAAAAAAAAAAAAAAATCCCACATCAATCTACACTCCATACACCAATATATATATATAGCTTTTCTATCCCAGATAAAAATGCAGTTCACAAAGTTAAATACATTCTGACTTTCCAAGTTGAATGGAACGCAGCATAGCGAGGATAGTCAGTGCATTAAAATAACATTAAAACATAGTCTAACTAATGTAATGGTCTTAATAATTTTGCCCCAAAATGTGTTATCGGACCCCCACACAGCTGCGGGCCACATTATCCTTCAGCCCCGGGCTAGCGGGCTCACAGTGCCCACTAGGATCCTTCACAATGTGCAAGGACACTCACCATTAAGACGCCGAAGGACCACCAATCAGCACTTTGAGTGTGACCTCGTCTGTTGACCACCTCTGGGGCCATGTACTCGATGGTCCCGCAGAAGGAGTACGCTCGTTTGTCATGGTCGATTGCCTCTTTGCTCAGGCCAAAATCTGAGAGAGGAGAGAAGATATTAAACCATCAACATGTGGCGCCTTCGGTCGATGAAACGTAAAGAGCTTGGCCGTGTGGAGAAACAAATTAAAAACATTCTGCTCACCTGTGATCTTTATGTGGCCCTCTTCATCAAGGAGAATACTGCGAAGGTGAAGCAACAGTGGATTACATTTCATTTCAATATTACTGTATAGAGAGCAGCTACAGAATTAAAATGAGAGGACATAAGTTCATTCTTTGCAAAAGTGCAAACCTCTCTATATTAAAAACCTCTTTAAAAGTAGAGTTTAGTTCACTGGTGCAGTGTCCTTTGGACTATCTCTGCCAATATGCCATTAATCACCTATGACAGGTCTCAGAACAGCATGCCCTTAAGAGATCTGCTACAGAGCCCTCCAGCGAGAGCTGCTCTCAGGCCACCTCCACTTTCACCTTCTCAGAAGCAATAGCTCTTCTACTCTACAGAGTGTCCCTTTCATTAATTCCAGCAACGAATCTCCCACCAGAGCCAATTCAGAGAGCAGGTGAGCTTGGTTTGGCCCCATTGTTTGAATAGATATGAGAGAGACAAGGCATGAAAGAGTCACATTACTGTAAGTGGGAGCACAGGAAGGAAAAGGGGCTAGTAGTCGTTCATCACAGCTCAACAATAAGGATGTTTTTCTGCTGGTCTAGGTCAGGATTTATTCTTTTGAATGAGATTGATTGTAATAGCATACTCATGTGGTTGCCTCATTTACTACAATACATTCAACAATGGAAAAGCTTAAAGGGATAGTTCACCCAAAAATAAAAAAAAATTGATGTTTATCATCCTAGATGTAGGTGACTTTGTTTCTTCAGTAGAACACAAAACAAGATTTTTAATTGAAACTGTTGCAGTCTATCACTCTTATAATGTAAGTGAATGGGAATCATGGCTAAAACATACAATACAAAAAAAAAAAATCAACATAAACAAAACCAAATTAAACCCCGCGGCTCATCATGATACACTGATGTGTAAAAACACAAAATGATTGGTCTGTGCAAAAAACTGAACAGTATTTATATAGTTTTTTACTTCTGATGCACTGCAATGTCAGAACTGTTAGAAGTCTCCTGAGTGTGTTCTCAAGCAGGTGTGTGAGGAGACTTCTTCTTCTTCTTGCTTTATGGCTGATCGCAGACTTAAAAGTGCATTACTGCCACCTATCTCTCAAATGGACCATTGACACTCCAAATTGAGATTGTAGATAGAGTAGATAGAGACACGTGCCTCCTGCACTGTCAGGAGAGTTTGGGTTTAATCTGGTTTCGTTTTTATTGTATGTTTTAGCCGTGATTCCCATCCAGTTATATTACAAGAGTGCTAGACTGCAACAGTTTGAGCTAAACATCTCAGTTTGTGCTCTACTGAAGAAACTTTTGGATTCCCTGGGAGTAAACAGATAAACATCACATTTTCATTTTTGGGTGAACTATCCCTTTAATGATAAATGTATACTTTTCTCTAAGAGGCTTCTTAAGCATTCTCAGTCTGTTGATATACCAAAGTATTTTTCGTTTTTTGGACCACAAAAATCTCACAGGCCTACATGTGTGTTGATTATACAATACAATAATTATAATAGGAAAATCAAAAAAAGAAAAAGAAAAATAATGAAAAATGAAAAAGAATGCTGCTATAATGTTATAATATTTAAAACAACCCAATAAATTCATTTAAACATCTTACCTTATGGGTTGTAAGCCAAGTATGAAGTTATCCTAAGATATTTTATGGGGATTTTTTATTTTTTTTACAATATTTTGCAACTTTCATGTAACTTTAACACAAACAAAAAACAATTTGCTACATATAATTTGAAACAATGGCTGGAAACTGCCCATTATGTTACATCAAGAAGGCAATGACAAACATTAAACATAAACTGATTAATGATATTATCACTAGTCATTCTGGCAAAACACATCTAGATTAGCCAGCTACCGAATGTTAAATATGTGAAATGCTTAAATCAGCTGAAATCGTAACAATATTCAATACATACCACAAAATAAAATGTTTAAATAAAACGCTTGTATTTGGACCAGTGAGCCTCAGCAGGGATAAAACTCACCGATCCTGGACCATCAGGTCATCCTTATTGCTGAGCCCTGTACACAATTCACTCTAATGTAAGGTAAAAAGCTTTGACAAGCAATCTGAATCCAGCTGGACACAACACAGATGCTGCTGCAACTGCACCAAAGAAACAGGACGCTCTCTGGGTGGTTGCATCACCCAGTTTGAACCTCTGAATTATGACTGTAATTACATGAGAGTTTCACAGAGTTCTTTTGACTCTAATCCAGATGTGGATTATACTGCTGCTTGAAAATGCAGGACTTAAGCTCTGCTGAACATTATGTCCAATCGAGGTCGTGCCAAGGTTTTCAACACAAGGTCACTATCTGGGCCACTTAAGTAGGCTACGGTGTAAATTAGAACACATGATTGCTATTTACTGATAATAATAAATGGGGTTTGGTCTTACTTCTCTGGTTTAAGATCACGGTAGATGATGCCCAGACTATGAAGATGGTCCAAAGCCAAGGCCAGCTCAGCCAAATAGAACTTCACATCTTCCTCTGTAAACATTACCTAGAAAGAAAGAAAGAAAGAAAAAAAAAATCACAAACAACTAATTTTTCATTTAGCCCGTACTTTTACAGAAATCCAATCCCTTTAGGATTAGGGATTTGAACAAGGCCCTAACCAGAACATTTAATCATGTAACTCGTCCCACACAGTTTGTGCTGTGGACATAAATCATACCTCAAATCATGCAGCTTATTGAGGGGAGGTGTATTATTGCTTTTCTTAGAAATTAGGCTGGAGTAAAATGACTTTAAAAGGTGCTGAAGGAGGGATCCAAACCTCCACAACACTGCTTGTAATGTAAAATGTTTAGTTTTTCATTTAAATAATACTTTTAACTAAAACTTACATTAAAGGTTAATAGAAAACCAGCCCTCTTGGGTTTTACCTGTGGATAAATGAGTCATTGTGTCAACCATTCAATTTTTCAATTGTTCTGAGTTGTAAATTAATGTCAATCTCAGCAAGACTCTGTTCCTGCAGTTCATACAATCAAAGGGCAAACATATTCATGGTAATGGATTTACAATAGAAGGCAGTTGTATATTACCCAGCTAACACCTTTAATGCAGAACCTGGTCAGTGACAGATCTTCAATAAATCTGCAGTAACACATTGTGTTCTTCTATTTAGAAGACCAAAAACTGCCCTTTTCACGGCTAATTTTAATCACTGGGAGATTTATTTAGACTGTGTAGAGAGCATCGGGGGACAGACAGTGGCATATTGAGGAGAGTAGATTGGCGTAACAAGTTCCAGCCAGGAGAGCAGCAGCTGTTGCAGCCAGATGAGAGATTTGAGCACCAGCGGTAATTAATTTACATCTCACTTCCCAGGCACAGTTCTGCGGAGAGAATCATGATTAAATCAAGTGCACGAATCTCTCGGTAAAAGTGCTCCAGTTTCTTTTTTTATTCACATTAGTGATAAGTCACAAGAAATAAAAGTGCAGGAGTTGCTTTTTTGAACAAAATGATCTCTAGTGTGAGATGAGAAACCTCCAGAACCACTTGCCTCTGTAGCACTAGCAAACAGCAAAATCATTTATGACTGTAAGGTAAACTAAAGGCAATTCGCTTTAAATAAATAAATAAATGTAAAGTACATTATGACATCGCCCACCCACTTTTTCATCAGCCTTGTTTCGGAAATATGTTTTCCATTAATTTTCCCAACTGTATTAAAAAAAACAATAAAAAAACAAGTGAGAGTTTTAAGCCAGGAATCAAACCAGCCAGCTACAAGGTTAATCATATACAAACTTTGATTTGAAGCAAAATGTACAAAACTGTACTCAACAACTTTAACAAGGAAAATAACTATCCCATGTGTCACCCCCCGAACTCATTTTGTTGTGTTTTTCCTCCCCATGTGTTCTGTGTCTCATTCTTTGCACCTGTGTTTAGTAATTATCTCTAGTATTAAAGTTCCTGTCATTACTTCTCTCCTCTGTATGGTCTACATCATCCATACCTGATTCCTCACCCCCATGTTGGATTACCCTTGCGTTTCAAGAAATGTAAAGATTGTTAATCGTGCTCCTTGTCTCCTTATTCCTTCAAGAGTGTTATTGTGACAGAAGGCCTGGCCTGCCTTCTTTCGTCCATTATTCCCTCGTCCAGCCCTGAGAGGGCTTCCGATGCTCCAGTGCCCTCTCTTCGAAAATTCACAGCCTTCCACCTGCATCCTGCGTCTGGCATCCCCTCTGCTCGCCCTCGGCCCACCATCATTGTAGTGCGAGCTCCACAGGACTGCCATCCTCCAGCGTCACCATGGTCGGAGTCTCCCTCACCTCCACCTCCAGCCTCTGAGGCTCAGACTCTGCCTCGGCCCATGGACCCAGCGGCTCCACGGCTCCTAGCTCCCTCACCTCCAACGTCACCCATTGATCCATCAGCTCCACCTGTCTCCCTCATCCCTCCAGCTCCGCCTTGGTCTGGAATTGACCCGCCATCACCTCTGGACTCCTCTCCTCTGGCCGAGCCTCGTCGCTCTGTCCTACCATCTCCATTGGGCTCCTTCCTCCCACCAGCTCCATCTGGGACATCAGTCGCTCCGACTCCGCCCC
Organism: Carassius auratus; assembly: GCF_003368295.1. Lineage (NCBI taxonomy): Eukaryota > Metazoa > Chordata > Actinopteri > Cypriniformes > Cyprinidae > Carassius > Carassius auratus. The sequence continues at coordinate 20,494,771 of NC_039255.1, read as the reverse complement.
GGATCTCTGCCTCCACCCTGGTCCCCTGGATCCTCGGCGTCCCCCAGCACGTTGGCTCTCCGTCTAGACCTCGGACTTCTCCTCCACCTGCTCCGCTGCTGTTGGTTGGCCTCCTGGAGTCGTCTACCATTGCTCCCCCACGGCTCCTCCCCCCGTTGGCTCCATCGTGGGTCAACATCATGGCTGTGGCCTGGGTCCTGCTGGGCTCCTCCTGCTCTAAGCCTCCTCCCTCCATTGTCTCCTCCCTGGACTCTGTCTGCCGACTCACCTCAGGGAGTCTGTCCTCCTCCTGAGCCTCCTCCCACCCATTCCCCTCCCATGTTATTTCCACGATGCGAGGATGAATCTACCGGGGGGGCATCAATTAAAATAAAAACAATGGATAAACCGAATATGTATATATTATTTCAATAATTTCTAAAAAATGTTACATTAAATATATATATATATATATATATATATATATATATATATATATATATATATATATATAAGGTTCTTGATTTCCTGTGAGTGATTGATCTTAGATGTGATTTAGGCACTTTTTGAGTGAAAATATCTTGCAGAACATTTACACTTTCTAAAATTACAGCAGTTAATTAATGATTAAAAAAGACCTGGGGGGACAAGAGATTTCAGCAGTTTATTGCTGATTATATATATATAATTTTGCTATCCTGAAGCAAAGTGGCCTATATCATGCACAGTGACACAAAGAGGTCTGCAAGCAAATGATTAAAGACAACTATCTCTACTCAATCAGAATAACGACAGAACAATATGACTGAAGAAGAGTGATGTGTACAATAAAGCCCAGACAGGTGGAGAAATCAGGTTATTTAGCCGAGTGAATGAGCATGGCCAATGAGTCACATTTATCAATGTCTGAAGGAAACGTCTGCTCCAGATAAGTGTGGGGCTGTTTTCAGCGTAAACACCAGATACTGGGTTAAAGTCATTCTCTGTGCTGGAGCTTTTCAATCAAAGGCAACTACAAAATGAATCACAACCTGAGTGCGAGAGTCACACAGGAATATGTGTAAACATGATCTAAACTGAATCTATAATGGTACATAACACCATTTTCATATCTTGAAGAAAATGTGAGCTTGTGCTAATTTGCTAGGGTATTCTGGGTAGCTATCAAGGAGTTCTGAGTGGTTTCTATAGCACAGGGTGAGGAATTTTTATATATTTTTTAAATACATTTTATCATCCATCATGTGAAAATCACAAGTGATTGATTGCTTTCTAAAGCACTGGCACGTCTCCTCAGTACGCTGCATGATTTGAGGTATCATTCATGTCTTCAGCACAAGTTATCCACCAAAGTTTAATACTTCGGCTTATGGGTTTGTTTGAACTGTAAATATGAGCAATAGTAATGATGGTGCTTGAAACCAATGATTTCCACAAATGGCACATCAAAATAAAGTGCATGCACTTTGCATGAGGCATCTGCAGGCTTTTTAAAGCAAAACAGCGGTCTTGTTGTCATAGATAATGCAAATATAGAATTCTTTCTTCTTTTCAACAGTAAATGCTTCTGTGCTTTGAAACTTTCAATGTACACGTTGTAGCACAGGAACAGATTTTGTAAGGAGTGGATAAAAAACAATACATTGCCTAGACCAGTATAGCACCACAAGATGATGTCACACCTTAAAAGTCCAATATTATGCTTTTAAATAAACGTTGCCATCTCTCAGCCGATTACCACGGCAACACAGTTATTCTGGGTGATTTGCTGCATGTACTTTTTATAGATTTAAACCACTCACTTATCGGTTGGAGAACTCTGGAACATCAGAGGCTGTAATTATGTTAAGTGTGAAACTTAAGAAGCACTATGCAATCTTATTTTCTGAAATAATGTCAGAAGTTATATATATCTCAAAAGTCACAAAACATACATGGAAAGAAACAATGCTTTTAGTATATGTGCATGTTTTATATATTTTGCCATTTTTAATATACATCTATTTAATATACATTTACATTTATTCATTTAGCAGACACTTTTATCCAAAGCGACTTACAGATGAGGATATACAATATCTACATCATAAGATTGCATATATATATTACAATATTAAAATAAAGTGATACATTGATCACAGGGGTGAATTTTTCCAGGTGATTTGTCCCCATCATGAAAAGTATGTAACAAAACATATACATTCATACATATATATATATATATATATATATATATATATATATATATATATATATATATATATATATATATGTTTGTGTATCAGTTTCACCTGCTTTGGTTCAACTGAAAGTGACAACAGATGTATGGGTAGTGGATAATAGGAAGGATCCAGAAGCTGAAATTGACTAGAAGTGCTCTAGTGTTGAAACTCATTACTTATTTAGGAAGAGAATACACACACGCACCCCTTTATGTAGGTATTGACAATAACAGAATTTTCATCTACAGTAAAGAATGTCCTTGGTTTCAGTTGCTTATATTTTCAGCACACAGGGGATCTATTACAAACTCTATACTACCGTCAGACACACACTGTGCTTATCAATGTAAAACAAAGTATTTCCCCCTGATGCTTACCAGCATCTAGACAGCATTGAATTTCCCAACAATGGCATTGATCATTTTCCACCGATGGCCTCTGCTGCTTTAATGTGCGATTCACAGCTCAGAAAGTACAGATTTCAGCAAGCCTTGCTGTCAATGGATCAATAAAAACATTTGTTCCCATGTGCAAAGGGAACAGATCCTTGAGGGGAGTTTTCATCGAATTTGGGAGATTAGAAAGTGATGTGATCAAGACAATCAAACACCCCTTTAAGTATAATTAAAGTATAGTTAGTGCTAAGAGGGACCAATTACACCATCTACCAGAGAATATGGTGTAATAAACAGAGAATCTATCAGTTCAGTCTGCACATGTGGATATACATGTACCTCTGTTCAACGCCTGAACGCTTAAAGCCTATCACTAAGCAATGGCTGCCTAGCTCAACTGTATAATGACTGGACACAAATACATTGGTATAATGACTGTTTACTCGTTTACTCACTCTCGTGTTCTCCCAAACCTATGACTTTAAATTTTTCCCCTAGAGCACAAAAGGAGAAATTTAGAAGAATCTTCACTGGGATCTTTTACATGTAATAAAATTAAATGAGAATGCTGTCAATCTCCTAAAAGTGACAAATGCACAATAAAACTACCATAAAATAAGTCAGTTTGACTTATTCTCACATTGTCAAATTAATCATATAGCATTTGGGATGTGTGAACTTTATTATTTTTAGAGCTTGACAGCATCTCTTCCTATTCACTTTCAGGAGAAAAGAGCAGAAATAACATTCTTAAAATATCAGTTTTATGGATCAGAAAATGGATAACACTTTAGTATAGGTCCAATTTTCATTGTTAACTAGCTGCTTATTAGCATGCCTATTACTAACATATTAGCTTTTTATTAGTACTTACAAAGCACATATTCTGCATGACCATGTTCTACGTCCCTAATCCTACCCTAAACGTAACTACCTTACTAACTATTAATGAGCAGCCAATTAGGAGTTTATTGAGGCAAAATTCATGAATAATGGTTTGTTAATAGTGAGAATTGGACCTTAAAACAAAGTGTGACCAGAAAATGATATAATAGGGGATTAGAGCAACATAAGTTATAACAAGACATAAGCATTTACAACCGAACAAGCATGTCATGTTTGTCTGTTTAGCAACAGCAGAATTATTTAGTTGAATTGAGCTGTTTCACAAAAACTGACCTCTTTGGAGAGGCGTGTGAAAAGATCTCCCCCTCTGAGAAAGTCCAGTATAAGGTACAGCTTTCCTTCTGTCTGAAAGGCTGAGGGGAAAAGCAACAAAGGTGAAATATAAGCAGGATTTTTCAGAAGCACAAGGCAAAAAACCCTAAAGAAAACTGAAATTGTAGTTTGTGCAGTTACGAGCCACCCATAATTGAAATGTTACATTCAAGCTACTGGCTTTTTAATAAACTCATCAGATAATATAAATTAAGGTCACACTTTATTTTAGGGTCCAATTCACACTATTAACTAACCATTAACTATAACTTTTACCTCAATTAACTCCTTTTTTGCTGATTATTAATAGTTTATAAGGTAGTTGTTAAGTTACTGTAAGTGAATTGGGTAGGATTATGGATGTCATGCATTATATACACTTTATAAGCACTAAAAAACAACCAATATGTTAATAATAGACATGCTAATAAGCAACTAGTTATAAGTGTGAGTTGGACCCTATACTAAAGTGTTACCCTGTAAATGCTGCAGAGATACTGTCATACAACTGTAGAATGAAGCATTTCTATGTAGTCACTCCTCAACACTGTCTGTTTGTCACTTCAGTAGAGCACGGGGGGTTCAGAAACTGATGTTCCTGTCTAAATGCTCTTCTTCTGTTGTTTACAGGTCTCCACTTGAGAAAACAACTCACCATAGTGGAGTTTGACAATGAAGGGATGATTCACTTCTGCGAGAATGTCTCGCTCCATTTTCGATCTCACTCTGTCCCGCACTTAAAATACATAGAGACAAAATGAAGAGACTCATTATTTGATTACATGTAAAATTATGATTAAACAATGAAAAAATAGCACATTCACTGTCATTCATTTCACTGACAAAAGCACACTATTCTACAATGAATTGCAAATTGCAGATCAAGAGACTTGCATCCATCTGTATAGTGATTTCTGTTAATATGTTCATACAGTGTGAAGAGCCTATAAAACATTGTCAAAATGATCACACAGGTCCAAAAAAAAAAATTATATATATATATATATTATGCATGCGCATGACATTGCATCACAATTTTGCGTTTCTGTAGTTTAATGGGACTAACAATATAATTTTCAGTTAAGTTTGCATTTTCAGGCCACCAAAACATTTTGTTGTGTAAATTAATTAATACAAGGATCACAGAACGAAGGAAATAGAGAACTTAAATACACAAGGTTGATCATCAACAGAACAGGAAACAGGTGCAAACCTAATTAGAAACCATAACTACCAACACAGAAAAAGGCTGTGACAAAGAAATCCATGACTAGAGACAAAACAGAAAAAGACAAGACATTATGAGTCAGACACTTATATTGATTTCTATCAAGCAATGAAAATTGGGTTAACAGGTTTATAAGGCTATAGATAACCAGAATATCATCAAATACTGATACTAACCTGCATGTCAAAGTGGTCACCACTTTAAATGTTTGTAAAAAAATAAAAAATAAAACAATAATAGTAATTTTCCTCACTGCAAGTTATGTACCTTACACATTTCTTAGCTGCCTGTCATCATGTAGCTCCCAATTACTTAGTTTGGATATGCAGACGTCTAAATGAGTGTTACATTACAGTGATGACATGAAAACATAACTTCTCATTAAGAAAAGATCAGATATGGATATTTAGACACAAGTACAGAAATTAGATATGCACTTTTTTTTTTTTCGTTTACATGATTGCAAGATCATCTGTGCCTGATATGATTTATGTTACTGTATGTTATTAGTTTAAAAATTCAGTGTTTAGATGAATGACCTACTCTCAGATTCTGTACATTTTACCATCGACAAATCTACAGTCTTCACCTTCAAGCATGCAGGACTACAGATCTTGGACCAGTCTGACATCAAAAGCAGCATCTGAGATGCTTCATTCACACGAGTGCTTTACACTGAATGGTCTGTGTTATGTAACAGCTGCAGCATTGCTGTGGTCCGACAGTGAAGTGCAAGTCACCAACACTGTTATTTTCATTCACACGTACATGAAGAACTTGCACAACATCATCCGCCGAGAGCAAAGGCTTTGGGATGTAACCATGGTTACATTGAGTGAATAAGTTATGTGGGTTGTGAAATAAACTACCACTCCAGCTTGAGCATTATGAATCATTGTCTTAACTGCGGTTTTGTTTAAATTTGTGTAAAAACAAATGCTTAAGACTTCAGATTTATCTGCTTTGTTTGTTATTAGATGAATTCATGTCTTTGTTCCAGGGAGGCTGCTGTGGATCTGAAGTGTGCAATAATGAAAGACTGTCACTCAGGAGAAATGCCTGAGTGGGAACATGTTAAAAAAGTTGATGATTCAGACACTCCTTAGAAATCGGTTAGTGAGCACTCCTAGCAGCTCAGTTATGACTCACAGGTTAGATGTCATGTTGTGGTGAAATAATAACTGCAGGTTTTACATCAGTGCATACTAGGGAAAGATTGACAAATGCAAAGCACGCAAATTTGTAGAGATGAATCATACTGTAATTCAGATCACATAATTTAAGTGCTTAAGGGTCAGTTTTACCTTTTAGTGTTGCTTTTTTCAAGACCTTCATGGCATAGAGTTGTCCTGTATCTGAACCTCTGATTTTTCTCACCAAGAACACCTGTAAAATGAAAGGTAAGGTCAAAACCCCATAACATTCACACTTCTTAGGGCACGTGTCGAACTCTGGTCTTGGAGGGGCACTGTCCTGCAGACTGTAGCTCCAGACACCTGCTAGGAAGTTTCTAGTAATCCTTTAGTAATCTAGCAGACCCAAATTAGCTGGATTAGGTGTGTTTAATTAGGTTTGATTAGGTTTAATTAGACAGTTGTCCTCCAAGAGCTGAATTTGACACCCCTGTATAAGGGCCTGTTTACACCTGGTCACTCCATGTATTCTTTTCTGATTGAATAGTTATTAGATCTGATTTATTGGTTCTGTTTACACTTGACCACATAAATGTGTCTCCACAAAACCGATATAAATATGATTTTCAATCTCTCATTATATGCTAAATTAAATGGGGTTCCCGTTAGCAAAAGCAACAGAAATGCGCTGTATTTCATTCATCATCAGCTAATTTCAAGATCTGCAACACGGACTGCAACAGCCCTTATAGAAATGAACCATGGTTAATTTTCATAAGGGAGGAGAGAGAGTGGCATCAGCACGGGTAAGATAACTTAGTATCATCAGTTTGCTGAAGAGATACTCCGCTGCTCATCTGCAGCAAAGACATCTGGCTATAACATGTCATATAGCTTATAACACACTCTCAACATTTTTTTTTTTTACATTTTGGGAGGAGAACAATTTAAATATGTGGTTTAAGCAACTGAATTAATTTAAATTCGTCCAGTTTTGTCTGGAATGCGTCTCAGATCAACTCTTGACTGGATTTAAATCTCAAAAGCATCTCGGAAGGTATTTACACTTGATCTGTTCATGATCAGATAGCTAATAGATCAGAGAAAACCATTAAGTGACCGGCGTTAAACCGGACCAGAGAGCATCTGATCAGTAAAAACACATTTAGTGACCAGATGTACACAGGCCCTTAGTCAGTGTCCGGGGTCTCTCAAGCTCTAAAAAAGTGGGAAAACAGCATAAAAGATGTCCATAAAACAGTATATATCAGGTCGTCTTAAGCTATATGACAGCTTTACGTATTTTCTGCTCTGAGCTGCCTATGTAGCCCATATTTAAAGGCATTAAAAATGTCAGTGTCTTCCTCACAGAGAGCTATCACATGGCATTTGTACATTTTGTACAATTTTGAACATGCCTGACATCTTTTGTGTTTCAAAGGAAAAAGGCACAAGTTGAAGTGGAGTAATTAAACCACCTACACAAGCATCTAAGGCAACATCCTTACTGACATGAACATGAGTGATTAAACTGAATTATTCTAAATGGGAAGTAACTCATACAAATAGCAAAGAAGACTCAATTCACAGTTGAGCATGTTAGCATGTTGCTAAGCTAACAACACAGTACACTATTAAACAAAATACACAGTACACATAAGCACAGTGTAAAAGACTAACACTGTTTCAATATTAAGTGAATTCAAATTATATTTATAATCAACAAGTCTTTTGCTTTGTCTGTTTTATTAAGATAATTGCATTGTATTCTGGGATTGATTCTGGGATTTGACCTGATAAAAATAAATGTGACGCTTTCTTAAAATCTCTCCAAAAGGTATGTCTGATTACGCAGCTTTACTAAACGGCCTTGGTGTTGATCTTATTAGGTTTAAAACTTGTTTGGTTTTAGAATAGCTAGGCAGTTACTTTTTCGTTTTGGGACACAGGACAACAACTGATCCTGACTTTCTCAAGTTCAACTGAAGGGTTTATAAGGACGCCAAAAATGGTTATACATTGATTAACTCCACATGCATTAACAAAATTACATCCAAACAAATGGCAAATCTAATTTTAGCTATCAATGACTCTGCTTTACAGTAGCATACAGAGAATAAGTCAAATGCAGCATTTTCAAAGCTCACCTTTCCGTAGGAGCCCTGACCCAACACCTTGAGCAGCTCGAACTGTGACGGGTCGGCCTTCTCAAAGCCCTCTTTCACATGATGGCTGATATCAAACTCCTTTAAGATGCTGTCATCCTGCAAAGGCAACAGATGGCACGGCTCAGAGGGAAATAAACAAAAGCTTCTGCCATAAAGCAGTGCGTTTAAGCATATTTGGCGATTCGACGCCAGCTGGCATTATGGATAACAGTAGTAAACAGGTCAAGGAAAAGGCTTCTGATGGTGTGATCATGAGTGTATGTATTCCAATGACATTTCCAAAGGTGCTTTTTCACAAAGCAAAGGACAAACACAAAACTTGCAATATATTTTGACTAATTTGATAATGCTTTAAACTACATACAAATGTAGAGCACGGTGACATACACTGTAAAAGATGCAGGCTTTATGTACACAGACTGCAGTTGCATAGAGTAGAGTCTAAGACTTAGAGTGAAAGTCTCAGATTTGATGACATGATATAAGTAGATTACCACTTTTACAGTGTACAAGCAGCGTTAAATATCATGCTTAAGTTCAGGTTTATTTTTAGTATAAAAGTAATTAGCAGGGTTGTGATTTATCCAGTGTGATTTACAGTATAATTATAGTGACAGGCTACCTGGCACAATCTGAGGTCAAGCACACACACACACACACACGTTTGTTTTTGTGAAAAGTGGGGACATCCCATAGGCGTAATGGTTTTTATACTGTACAAACTGTATATTCTATGGCCCTTCACCAACCCTACCCCTAACCCTAACCCTCACAGGAAACTGCATTTTTACTTTCTCCAAAAAACTCATTCTGTATGATTTATAAGCGTTTTGAAAAATGGGGACATGGGTTATGTCCTCATAAGTCACCCTCTCCTTGTAATACCTGTGTCATACCCATGTCATTATACAGAGTTGTGTCCTGATATGACACAAAAACATGCCAACACACACACGCGCGCACACATGTACTGTACACAGTCTAAATGATCATTAAAATGTATTTTGTTTGAATAAATGTTGAGGAGCTCAAATTAACATGTATTACATCAGCAAGAACACATACAGTACATTTGCTCCAAGTTAAATTAATAAAAATGATTGTAAATTTAGCAGTAAAAATGGCATGGGAAAATTCCCTTACTCTGTACGGTATATATATATATATATATATATATATATATATATATATATATATATATCTAAAGGACCATTTCATGTCATTTTACATTAAAACACTGTAAAAAAAAAGTCACAGTTGATGTTTCTTTATACTGAAATAACAATGTGTTTTCTAGCTTTTTTGTTTTTCATATTATTTATATATATTAGGGTTCTGTCATATTTTGTTAAATTAATTTGTATTGCATTAAGTTTAATGAGTGTTACCATGATTTTTATGAAATATATGTTTTAGTGCAAATTTAACTTCAATCTGTAAAAATAAATTTTATGGTAAAGTTCTGGCAACCACAGTTGCTGTTTTCACATAAATTAGCCTATATATTTATTAAATTTGACCACTTTACGACCACTTTTCTCTGTCTGAGCAAGTAACAGTAACCATGGAGCTTAGTGAAAGAGTTTAATGCAGTCATCTCTCTCTGGCTCTGCCAGGTGAGGGTGGGCGCCTGCAGAGGGGACAGTTTGGACTGCCACACTGCAGAAATGTGCCTGTGAACTCAAACACTGAGCACAGCTGAATGATGCACCATCCTGGGACTGACACACTTCAGAGACACAGCTTAAACCGGCTTATGGCACGCCATGCAAACAAATAAATAAATGCACAGCTGCATTGCATAACCAAAGTCGAGTCCAGGCCTCTCCTGTGACGTGATGATGAGTAACCTGAGGATATACAAGCTTCAGTCTCAGCACTGGGGCCTGATTAACATTTCTGACAGCTCCTGTAGAGCTACGCACATAAAAGCCAAGCCAAGCAAAAGAGCTCATTGTGACCGTCAGCAGAATATATGATTTCAATTGTAAACTCTTGTTTGGTGATAATCAGTGTTAGATAATCAAAATGTAATGAATTACTATTACTAATTACATCATCAGTATTATATTTACATTACTTTACTAATTACACTGTCTGAACAGTAACTTGGTTAATAAGTAACTTAATTATTCAAATGATTGCCCACTTCAGGTTGGTGGAGAGTTCCTGCCTCAAGTGGAGGAGTTCAGGTATCTTGGGGTCTTGTTCACGAGTGAGGGAAGGATGGAACGTGAGATTGACAGACGGATCGGTGCAGCTTCTGCAGAAATGCGGTCGCTGTACCGGTCTGTCGTGGGGAAGAAGGAGCTGAGCTGTAAGGCAAAGCTCTCGATTTACCGGTCAATCTACGTTCCTACTCTCACCTATGGTCATGAGCTGTGGGTCATGACCGAAAGGACAAGATCCCGGATACAGGCGGCCGAAATGAGCTTTCTCCGTCGGGTGGCTGGGCGCTCCCTTAGAGATAGGGTGAGAAGCTCGGTCACTCGGGAGGAGCTCAGAGTAGAGCCGTTGCTCCTCCACATCGAGAGGAGCCAGCTGAGGTGGCTCGGACATCTATTTCGGATGCCTCCTGGACGCCTTCCCAGGGAGGTGTTCCAGGCACGTCTCACCGGGAGGAGGCCCCGGGGAAGACCTAGGACACGCTGGAGGGACTATGTCTCCCGGCTGGCCTGGGAACGTCTCGGGGTCCCCCCGGAAGAGCTGGAGGAAGTGGCTAGGGAGAGGGAAGTCTGGGCGTCTCTGCTTAGACTGTTGCCCCCGCGACCCGGCCCCGGATAAGCGGAAGATGATGGATGGATGGATGGATTATTCAAATTGCTAATTAGGCTACATCTTAAAATCCCTGTAAACCTTAATAGAAATTAAACTTTTTTATTCTTTCAATTTGAGTTAGACATAGAATAGTTACATATAAGGTGACCTTCTTTTTAACAAATAGAAATACTCTGAATAACAAGACGGCTTAAGAAAAGTTAAACAATACATTTCAGTTTGGCAGGATGTTCCGGAAAAGCCCAACTAGTATAATCCGTACAGGTTTATGTAAAAAAATAACCTGTTAACTGTTAATCTATGTAAGAATAAATTCACTTATCTTCTCTGCTGAATAAAGCCATGTCAGATCGTGCTGTTCTTCTAAAGAAGAGTAAATAGCTCACATCAAACATTATGAAAATTAGACAAATCTTTTTTTTTTTTTTTTTGCATGCAAGTGACTGCATATAATGAGCTCAGATACGAGAAAGACTACATCTCACTTTAGTTTCATATGGGTATGTCTCTGTGTCAAATATTCGCTGAGCTTGTGATGTGTAGAAAGTTGCTCACCGAGATGGAAGAAAGTGCATAATGTTTGTTTTGCAAAAGCACAATGTTTTGTTATTATTGTCAGTGTACACAAATAAAAACAGTCCCTTTTAGATTCAATTGATTTAAGTCTTTTAGTCTGTATCTGAGTATTTAAGGTTTCTCTGTGAAATCAGGAAAAACTGAAAGTGAATGCGCAGGCGTACAAAGGGTTAAAGACACTGCGTTCAATTTGATCTTTAAACAGTAAATTTAGATTTCAAGTTCAGTTTTTATTTTAGAACTGTTAGAATGATTAACTCTATGTAACGCAAGTAAAGGTGCTGGTCATATAATCACAATATCATCAAAAAGTGGATTTATTTCCCTAATTCCATTCAAAAAGTGAAACTTGTATATTATATTCATTCATTACACACAGACTGATATTATTTAAAATATTTATTTTAATTTTGATGATTATAACTGACAAATAAGGAAAATCCCAAATTCAGTATATCAAAACATTTAAATATTACTTAAGACCAATACAAAGAAAGGATTTTTAGAAATCTTGGCCAACTGAAAAGCATGAACATGAAAAGTATGAGCATGTACAGCACTCAATACTTAGTTGGGGCTCTGTTTGTCTGAATTACTGCAGCAATGCAGCGTGGCGTGGAGTCGATCAGTCTGTGGCACTGCTCAGGTGTTATGAGAGCCCAGGTTGCTCTGATAGTGGCCTTCAGCTCTTCTGCATTGTTGGGTCTGGCATATCAAATCTTCTTCTTCACAATACCCCAAAGATATTCTATGGGGTTAAGGTCAGGCGAGTTTAAGAATTAAGAACAGGGATACCATGGTCCTTACACCAGGTACTGGTAGCTTTGGCACTGTGGGCAGGTGCCAAGTCCTGTTGGAAAATTAAATCTGCATCTCCATAAAGTTGGTCAGCAGCAGGAAGCATGAATTGCTCTAAAACTTCCTGGTATATGGCTGCGTTGACCTTGGACCTCAGAAAAAGCAGTGGACCAACACCAGCAGATGACATGGTACCCCAAACCATCACTGACTGTGGATCTTTACACTAGACCTCAAGCAACATAGATTGTGTTCCTCTCCTCTCTTCCTCCAGACTCTGGGACCCTGATATCTAAAGTAAATGCAAAATTTACTATAATCAGAGAAAATAACTTTGGACCACTTCAAAGAAGTCCAGTCCTTTTTGAAGCGAAACGCTTCTGGCGCTGTCTGTTGTTCAAGAGTGGCTTGACAAAAGGAATGCGACAGCTGAAACCGGGGTCTTGCAGACGTCTGTGTGTAGTGATTTTTGAAGCACTGACTCCAGATGCAGTCCACTCTGTGAATCTCCCCCACATTTTTGAATGGGTTCTGTTTCACAATCCTCTCCAGGGTGCGGTTATCCCTATTGCTTGTACACTTTTTCTACCACATTTTTTCCTTACCTACATCTCTCTAATAATGTGCTTGGACACAGAGCTCTGTGAACAGTCTTTTGAGTTAATTAGCTGATTAGAGTGTGGCACCAGGGGTCTTCAATATTGAACCTACACAATATTCAAATTTTCTAAAATACTGAATTTGGGATTTTCCTCAGTTGTCAGTTATAATCATCAAAATTAAAAGAAATAAACATTTGAAATATATCAGTCTGTGTGTAATGAATGGATATAATATAAACGTTTCACTTTTAGAATGGAATTAGTGAAATAAATCAACTTTTTGATGCCAGCACCTGTACTTTGTAAGTAACTGTAATTAAATTTCCTAAAATTGAGCAGTAATCCCTTACTTTACTTTATCAGTGGATAAGTAATTTATGTACAGTGACTTAGTAACAATGGTGATAATTTAACTTCAAGAGAAATAAACTCATCTTGAGAAATATCTATATGACAGCTAGCCCTAGCCTCGCCTTTATATATTTAAATAACTTGTATATGCTGAATTTAGTTTAAGTGAAAGGAAATGATCAAAGATTGATTTAGAATTTGTCACTTCTAAAGAAAAATAAATAAATAAAACTTCCACTTGTCAACAGACCAACCAGGCTTTTCAATTTAGTTTTCAATTTAGGATTCGGCCTGAGTGGTTCCATTTTCAGACTCATCTCACAAAATAATTTCCTTTTGATTGCCTAAAAACTGTACTACTGCAATAATAAGCAAACAGATACTAGATTTATTTCATTTTGCTCACCTAACTGAGGTTTAATACAAGCCCATTGTGAGCTGTGTGACATTATACGCACACTCCTCACATGAAATCTGTTTCGAATGAAAGACACCATAATTATGCAGCCTTCTAAAATAACAGCTTTGTGCCAAATTCGAAAATAAAAGTTTTTTTTTTTTTAATTATTTCTTTAATTATTTCGTTACATGAAACTGGATGTAAATCCAGTCAACTTAATATCTAATGTTTATATTGTACTTACTTTTTCAATCAAAAAATTAAATGTTTACGATCACCTAAGAAGCCATTGGCCATAATACGAAACAAAAATATTGGTGCCAAATTAAAAGTGCCATTTTTTATTATTATTTAAACACTTTAACATTTCAGTCATAGTATCATGTGTTTATGTCTCCCCTCCTTTTGCAGCATCATCATTTTAATACAACATTTAGATGTCCTAGGAACAGAAGGTTCACTTAAAGTGGAAAATTAATTACTTTTTCAGCATGAGAACGATAGTCTTAAAGAATTGTTTAATACACACGATGTGTGCCAATATCCTGAATCATAACTTTGTCAGCACCTCTTGGCCACTGAGTTTGGGCTCCTCCTGAGTGCATCCTAAATGTTGTCATATTGTATTGCACACATCCAGTCTGTTTGTCTTCATTAGTAACATGCAGTTATATAGGAGGTGTGAATTATACCGTTAGCTCCATGAGTTTTTTCTTATCATGTAGACAACAGGTTAAGTAAAGCTATGAATATGCAATATAGTGCATATATTTAGCAAATGGTTTTCTTTATAGTTATTTCTTCAAGCTGACTGATAAGTTTATGGATGTTGAATGATCTCACAGTTTGAAACACCAACTAAGCGATTACATGAGACATTTCAGTAGGTTGTACTGTATCTTATACTATACCTTTTGATGTCCATTTATGTTTATTCCGTACTATAGTAGTAAAAAGAAAGATACGATGGGTTCATGTGCCGCTTGAACTGAGGTGCTAAAGCAAATGCTCATGTCACATTAAAAAGTGCCAAAATGGAATTTATTCTATTGTAGCTTTAATTTTAAAGCTGATACTTTGTTTATTAAAATGTAACAGAGCACAAAGCTTACTGAAATTATTACTGTATACAGCTTGTTTGCTACAAATAATATGGTTCACACATTAACAGAACACAGTATTTCAGTGTGATTATTGATTTATGTTCACAATAATTCAAATTTGATCAATTCAAGTCAAAATTCCAGTCCTTTGTGTCAAAATAAAAACTGTGCACTGCAGTCATTTTTTCTTTGGCACAGCACAAATTGAAGGGCCTAAAACTCCCTTTACTGTTGTCAAATTTCTGTAACGCATGGCCTATTGTCTTATTGCAACAAATATATTTTCACATAATCTTGGATATATTTTACACACTTCTACAAAATAAGGTTAAAACATCAAAGAACTCCTATTTTAGTTCAATTTCACTTCCAAATTAAATCGTCATGGCATTGTTTGCAGTCAACACATTGCTGTAAAATCTTTGCATTCAAACAGATTAGAGATTTTACTGTTGAAAAAGTGTTCTATTATTTCACGTTATATGTATAATAGAATTCCCAGCAGTTCTTGGAATGTACAGATTTTTTATCAGAAGGTAAATGTTGGTGTGCTGAAGTAACTACTCAAGACAAGTGCATGTGTCATAATGAAATCTATAATATCTTTGCAAATCTGACACGTGACAACTTGGACAGCATTACATAACCTGATATGGATAGAAATTAATGCCTAGACTTAGATTAGCTTGGATTTAACTTCAGCTCTTGCATAAGTAGATTAGCTATATTATGAATTGTTAATAAACTTAACATGCATCAAATTATAGATAAAGCTACATGTAACCCTGAATACTGAATGATGAGAGCAGAATTACATGGCTTCCTTTACAAAAAAAGGATGAATAAAATCTTGCTTCTTTAAAAGGCATATATGGCAATAGCTACCTTGTATCAAGAACATAATTAACTTCAAAGAAAGAAGTAAGTAAGTACTGTACTCATTTTTATCCGGCCGATATACCTGTGTATTACAACAACAAGGAAAGAAAAAACAAAACTCTCCTTTGTAAAAAGATGCATAATCATCGGTGACCTTTATATTTTCATCTTATTTTATTTATTTTTTTCATGTCTGTATTTCTTCAATTCTGTAAACACAGATGTTATTATCATAACAGAACAACATTGTTTGTTTTATGCAAAAATATTGCTTTGTTTATGCTACAGTACCTAAGGGAACTGTGAGGAATTGTAGATTATTCCATAAACGCCTGTCTCCTGTAGATTAAAAACGATTCTCATGGATTCACTGGCTGAAAGTTTGTTTTAGGGGTGAGAATAAAAATATGTGGGCAATTTACTTGACTGTTTGTAGGTCTAGGTTAATTTAGTTGCATAAAAAACCTGACGAGTCACACTACTCTGTCTGGAGAATTTGATGTAAGAAAAAAAAAAAAGTGCTTGATCTTTGCATATTTCTCTCCTGGTTCAGACTAAACGACTTTTTCACTAGAGAAAGCAATGTTATGGATAGTGAACTCATATTTTAGCTATAAAAACGTCTAGATGGATCTGTTTTTACAAACAATTCTTGCTAATTAGAAAGCTTTTTTACTTCACAAGACGTTAACTGATGGACTGGAGACGCGTCGATCCATCGGTGAGCAATTGATGTAATTCTACATCTCTCCAAATCTTTTCCCATGAAGAAACAAACTCATCTACAACTTGGATGAGTGAATTTTCAGCTAATTTTTATTTTTGGGGTGAACTATTCCTTTAACATACTCATAAATTGAAAACAGCTACTCTAAAAACGCATTGGAAATGTAATATATTGTATGTAAGCATCACATTGGCCAGTTGTTTGCTATTACATCACAGACTGACATCATAAACTGATCTATTTGTCTTGCATTGTGCAATGTTGATTACTGAACTCACATTTAATTAAACCTGTCTTCTTATCACTGTTGATTGCTTTTGCCAAACCCGATGACTTCAAAGCTTAGTGATGCTGGGCCTGTGTTTGCACTAACTAAATTACTCCAGCCATTTCATTTCACGGGCTGTGTTATATGCTGACTATAATTATCACTGGTGTTTAAATATGATCTCCTCTCTTCAGGGTTCTGTCTCTATCTGCATTAAAGGTTATCAAGACCTTCTCAAAACACTGAAAATGAGCATCTAAACTTATTATGCTCAGAATTACTGACATTTCAATCCTAGAGTTAATACATGAATTTAATAAGATGGTAGAAAATACCTTTTGTACACAGTGGGACTTTATTATAGCCCAAATGATGAATTAAGGGCATTATTATTATGTACATTTATAACACTGTACTTTTTTTAATTATATTACCTTCAAATTAGAATATACCTGCATCAAATTACAAACTAGTCGCTACAACTGCTGTGAGGGTGTTTCTAATACAGTGGCTGGAAGTGACAGTAAATTTGTTCTCTCTTAAAGAAACATACTTTTGGACAGATTTTTGATTTTTCATGAACATTAAAAGAAATATTGAAATACAGTGCATACAGGTGAGAGTCAAATATCTTAGATATTCCAATTCAGTATGCCATTGAAAGACATTTGAGAAATAATGAGTTGCTTCAATTACTGTGTGGAATTAATTAAACACTGTGGAATATTTATAACTGCAATAGTGAAATACTAAGAAAACATAATTGTGGGGAAGGGATGTGCTTGATTTGGAATATGCAGATCTCCATGCTTGAAGCACACATCTTTTCAGAATAAAAATAATCCAGAGTATGGATCTTAATGACAATACAGGGTACAGTGCATGCAGTGCTTTGCTAATCTAAAACTGAGCAGCATGTGGATTTCCAATATTTCAATACTGTTTTGGCAATTGAACATCCCATGACTCATCATTTCATGTCAAGAGTTTTGTCAGGTTCAGTGATGCATGGAGCTTTAACACATCAGAAATGTCTGACAACAGTGACAACATTTAGCTGCTTAACAATGAAAAAGAAAGCTTTTCTATTTAAATATTTCAGAGATGATAAATAAACAAGACAAAATGTATTCCATAAAGAAACAAAAACTAACAAGTACTAAAATTCTAAATCAGTGAGCACACACACACAAACACACACACGCACACACACACACACGCACACACACACACACACACACACACACACACACACACACACACACACACACACACGCACACACACACAAACACACACACACACACACACACACACACACACACACACACACACACACGCACACACACACAAACACACACACACACACACACACACACTCATCAGTTTAGTGTACAGGTATCAGAGACAACAGACATAAAAGTTGGGTTCATTTCATTATCCATTGGACATCAGGGCAAGGGCAAAGATGCTTCATAGAATGCAGCTCTTCTGAGGCTTTAACTATTTATACTGAGAGACAGGTATGTTAGTTTTGATCATTGTTGCCAGCAGACATTGGACTGTTCGGCAAAAACAACATAGGAAGAGTCCACAGCTGTTAGAAATCCAACCAGGACATGCTGTTGTCTACTGCTTCTGATGAGAATCATATTGCAGTTGTTCTAAAATTGTATAATAATCAAAAAATAATAATAATAATCTTGAGCCTAATTATACTTAAAAAATAAATTAATATATAAATAAATAAAATATACCGAGGGAAATGTTCCACAAAATTCCACAGTAAATACTGGATGATGTGGCTGGCATTACTTTACCATACAAATTGATAAAAGCTCAATTGAAAATCATTTGATGAGTATATTTTAAAGATCCTAACTGTAAAATAAGTTAAATAGTGTTAATTAATTAATTAATTAATTAATTAATTAATAATAATAATAATAAAACTCTACAGCACTTGTTAGAAATAATAAAATAATTCATATTGAGTGTATAATTTTGCCCACACAGAGACAAAAAACACCATCAGAGTTATACAAATAACTCTGATAATAATAAAAATAATAAAAATAATAATAATAATAATAATAATAATAATAATAATAATAATAATAATAATAATAATATTAATAATAATAATAATAATAATAATAATAATAATAATAATAACATGCCGCTTTATCTGTAAATTTAGGTGACAAATAATATGTTTACCTATAAATATATTTTA
Organism: Carassius auratus; assembly: GCF_003368295.1. Lineage (NCBI taxonomy): Eukaryota > Metazoa > Chordata > Actinopteri > Cypriniformes > Cyprinidae > Carassius > Carassius auratus. The sequence goes on along the minus strand of NC_039255.1, from coordinate 20,475,712 downwards.
ACAATATTTTAGGCTTTCTACAATATTGTAAAATAAAATTACATGCTTGTTTTGGAGTAGGATTTTCACTGTTTACATTTTCGTTTTTTCGTTTTTTTCTTTTCTTTTTTTTTTTTTTTTTTTTTTTTACAAATTAAACTACTTTCAGCTTTGTTGTTTGTTTCCTGCTGCAATTAATCCAATATGTTATATGCAGGGTGTTAAGGTACACAATATACAAAAGGAAACAACATATACAGCATGAACTGCAATGGGATCTTTTAAATTCTTAGCGGATCCTTCTGGATGTTTTCCAAATTATTACATTCCTGTAGCCCATGCTTTTCTGACAAGTTCAGGCTATTTCAAATCAAAGCCTATGAGAAATCTAATTGAAAACTCAATGCATGGTTCATATATATATATATATATATATATATATATATATATATATATATATAAATCTGAGCAACAACACTGAAATATTTGCCGTCGCGTTTTCACAATTCGCGCTTCAACACAACTACACAGCAAATCAGATTTCGATATGGTTTACAGGCACTCCACACCTTTAATTCAAGAAATAAGACACACAGGTTGGCATGCGAAACAAATGAAGTGATACCCACCTCTAGTTTGCATAGACTCGAGCTTTTGGATCGCGACTTTCTCCGCAGGTACACGGAAAACCATCTTCGCACCGTAAATTTGCGCATGTTCGTATCCATTGTCCCGGCTCGCCTGCTACTATCCTCAAATGACAATGTATCTGTCCAGCGTTTAAATCCAGATCAGCACAACAGTGGGGATTTACAGTCGCCTCCCCTCCACTAATCCATAATGCTCACTTATGAGGGGAGGAGGCCATCCAGAGCCAAACCTGTTCCGGACGCTGACCCGTCCCACTCGCGCGCGCTCGCGGGCTTCGGTTGTGGCACGGCAGAGATGTCGGGAGCTGTCCTCCTCAGAACCACCTTCACACACACACATGCTGTGCTGAAGATCCCTCCCCAATCACTGAACTCCTTAAAGCTGAAGGCTGGCTGTTATTTATTATTTATTTATTTCGGATGTTAAATTAATTTGTTTTATCCCAACTAAATATTCTATAAGAAAGCCATTCACATGTTAATGCCCCTGGAAAAATAAATAACAAATTGCTGAGGCTGTATGGTGCCATCAAAACAATACTCTGATTGTTGTTTCAGCTTTGTCACAACCAATGAGTAATTTTGGGGCAGAACTATGTTTTTCTAGGCCAATGGAAACGGGAGGAATGTTTGGAAAAACTTGTCTTTGACTGTATTTTCAGAGCATGAACTTTCAACTTAATTCAACTATTCAAATCTGATGGACACTCTGCTCCTGTGGACTTATGGGATAGCAAGGTGTACTGTGCTAGTGCGTTTCATAATCTAAGTGGATGCTGTATCACAGGTATTTCTTGTTTTTTTATAAATACTGCATATTTGAACACTCAGCACATTTGACAAACTGCTTTTTTTTTTTTTTTTTGCATAGGGTAAGAAGAGGTAAGGAGCTCCCTGGGGCAATAAAATGACCAAGATTTTTGAACAATTGCCATACTCTTTTTTTTAATGCACTGTTTTTTACTTTTTTTGCCATTTAATCTGAATATCAACATTTTTAGTCAGTTAAAACAGCTTTGAGCTTAACTGATCTAATTTTGTGGCGCTGTAAAATATGACATTTTTGTTTTTGTTAATGAGGGATCTGTAGACACATAAGTGTCTGTGGATTTGTGGAGTACATTTTTATTTATTTATTTTGAAGTAAAAAAAAAAAAACCCTGAAGTATATGTACAGGTATCAAAGACTTAATTTCTGAAGAACCTCAACTAAAGATTCTTACACAGTGGAAAATGGTTCTTGATAAGAAAAGGGTTTATTGCAATAAACCGTTTGTATAAGCTTTATTTTTATTAAATTAGGTTGAATTATTTGTATTAAATTAGATTTGCGCAGTACTGTCTGTCAAAGTGTTGGTTGAGAAACCCCAGTGTATACGCATTAAGCTAAATGTAATGCAATGATATGCTAATGCTACTGTGCACTTAAACTAACTTTGGATTTGTATTACTATATGTTGTGTACTAAAATCAAACTCACTGAAATGAATCAGCTCAAATGATTTTCTATTTTATTGCAGCATATTCCTGTGATGCCTGGAGTGTTTAAAGCATTTATGCCAGGTTAATACTCTCACCGCAGCTCTTTTTAGCCACAGGGGTTTTGTACTGAAAGCAAAGGATAGATTACAATGAAACAACCCCCCTCTGACAGTTTAGAGTTGAAATGCTGTGTTCTATAATAGTGGTGCTTATTTTATCTTGAAGTCTTTGTTGTTGTTGTTTTTTTTTTTTTGGTGCATTGACTTTACTATATTATGTCAAGTTGCACAAAAGATATGTCTGCATTTACACTGGTTTAGCAATTTGTAAGCAATAGATAGTTACAAACCCAATTCCAAAAAAGTTGGGACACTGTCCAAATTGTGAGTAAAAAAGGAATGGAATAATTTACAAATCTCATAAACTTTTTATTCACAATAGAATATAGATAACATATCAAATTTTGAAAGTAAGACATTTTTATGTCATGCTAAATATTGGCTCATTTTGGATTTCATGAGAGCTACACATTTCAGTAAAGTTGGGACAGGTAGCAAGAAGAGGCCAGAAAAGTTAAATGTACATATAAGGAACAGCTGGACGACCAATTTGCAACTTATTAGGTCAATTGGGAACATGATTGGGTATAAAAAGAGCCTCTCAGAGTGGCAGTGTCTCTCAGAAGTCCAGATGGGCAGAGGATCACCAATTCCACCAATGCTGCGGTGAAAAATAGTGGAGCAATATCAGAAAGGAGTTTCTCAGAGAAAAATTGAAAAGAGTTTGAAGTTATCATCATCTACAGTGCATAATATCATCCAAAGATTCAGAGAAACTGGATACATTTCTGTGTGTCAGGGTCAAGGCCCGAAAACCATGCTGGATGCCCGTGATCTTCGGCCCTTAGACGGCACTGCATCACATACAGGAGTGCTACTGTAATGGAAATCACAACATGGGCTCAGGAATACTCCCAGAAAACATTGTCGGTGAACACAATCCACCGTGCCATTCAGCGTTGCAGCCTAAACCTCTATAGGTCAAGAAAGAAGCCATATCTAAACATGATCCAGAGTGCAGGTGTTTTCTCTGGGCCAAGGCTAATTTAAAATGGACTGTGGCAAAGTGGAAAACTGTTCTGTGGTCAGACGAATCAAAATTTTAAAAACTGGGATGCCATGTCACCCGGACTAAAGAGGACAAGAACAACCCAAGTGGTTTTTAGCGCTCAGTTCAGAAGTCTGCATCTCTGATGGTATGGGGTTTCATGAGTGTGTGTGGCATGGGCAGCTTACACATCTGGAAAGGCACCATCAATGCTGAAAGGTTTATCCAAGTTCTAGAACAACATATGCTCCCATCCAGATGTCGTCTCTTTCAGAGAAGACCTTGCATTTTCCAATATGACAATGCCAGACCACATACTGCATCAATTACAACATCATGGACGCGTAGAAGAAGGATCCGGGTACTGAAATGGCCAGCCTGCAGTCCAGATCTTTCACCCATAGGAAACATTTGTCGCATCATAAAGAAGAAGATGTGACAAAGAAGACCTAAGACAGTTGAGCAACTAGAAGCCTGTATTAGACAAGAATGGGACAATATTCCTGTTCCTAAACTTGAGCAACTTGTCTCCTCAGTCCCCAGGCGTTTGTGGACTGTTATAAAAAGAAGAGGGGAAGAAGTTGTCCCAACTTTTTTGAGATGTATTGATGCCATGAAATTTAAAATCAACTTATTTTTCCCATAAAATAATACATTTTCTCAGTTTAAACATTTGATATGTCATCTGTGTTGTATTCTGAATAAAATATTACAATTTGAAACTTCCACATCATTACATTCTGTTTTTATTCACAGTCTGAACAGTGTACCAACTTTTTTGGAATCGGGTTTGTATTTCTTGACTATGAAAAATGCAACTGCAATGGAAAAATGTAGAATATCCAACAACATATTGCATACTTTTCATCACACCTAATTTGTCAAATAGGACATTTAAGAAAAATGCTGTTTTGGAACTATAGATGGTTTATGACACTGATTTATTTATTTTTTTATTTTTTTTTGTGAGTTTTATATTGATTGTTTAATGAAGGTAATGAGTCATCAGCACCACTGAAGACAGAGCTGGCTGTGCTCTATAAATAGAAAGGACTGACCTGGCCTCAAGGGCTAATCTTGCTTTAAAAGGCTGAGCAGGGGCATCTTCAGATGGCCGGTCGTACCTGCAGCCTTCAGTTTGTGAATTGCACTCCTTTCTTGAAGGTGTTGTAAGCCAATTTCCTTTATTACTACAGCGTGATGGATTATGTGTTGTGAAATATCACGCCTGTCTTTGTGACAGCCCTTGGCCCCATAAAGAGCAATTAATAAATAAAACATAAAAGAGTCGTTTTTTTGCTAGTAAGAGAAGGTCTTTGTCTGTCAATTTTGTTACATTCTGTGACATTGGGTTTGCAGACCTGACTTTGAAGCATTTAAATCCAGTGACAGCAAAAGTTTGTAAAAGTTATATATTTTTTTTTCTTCTAAGAACATTTAGGTTTCAACAGTGTTCCAGTAAGAATAAGTTAGTCGGATCTCATATTTTCTCCCTCTACCATGCTTTCAAAAAGGCCTTCTCTAGGATGTAGACATAACAACTGGATTCTGTTTGCTCACTTTATTTTTCAAGCAGTTTCAGGCAGCACATTGATAATGCACTGCATGTCATTATCTATCACTTTATTAAACATTTACATACACAAACATGCACAAATATAGTTTTGTTTATAAAGCCTTTTAGATCAGTGGTTCTTAACCAGATATTTATGACAAAGATTCCTTTTTAATAACACTTTACAAAAACTGGAAGTAGGCCTATTTAGGGTGACCACCTGTTCAATTTTAGGAAGGACAGTCGGTTTTGAAGTATCATGCCTGCCTACTGCTGCAGTGGGATGCTCATTTGTCCACCTATATTTTATATAACAAACGGATAAATGAATTTTTGAATTATGTACATTTTTGACATAATATTGTCAATACTGGCTGTTTTTGTGCTATTCAGCCGATGAAAATAGTTCCAAACTGACTCACAGCAGTTGTGTTTCATTGCTAAATGATTCAACAAATTTGGGGAGGACCGGTCACTTGAGGAACTTCATTATTGATGCATATTGCTTTTATTTTATGGTTTTTATCCTGGGTTCACTGAATCCTGCATTCTTTGGCAACCCAAATTCCACTTTCATATCTCAATTTTATGTATTTTTATGAGAAATGAAGAGGTCCTTCAGGGCATTTACAGGTGTCCCCTGCCAGCTGAAGTTGCAGTATAAAGGCCTCTGTACAGAACACCTGCACTAAGTGGAGCATCCTTGAGCACACAGCGCGGTGTTAGGATGGAGTGTGTTTTAATGCGTGTAATTGTGTGTAACTCCTGCTGTGTGGTGATGTGCCTGTGGGGGCTAGAAGTACACTGTCGGTCTGTAATAGCCCTGAGGTTTAAAGATTCGGATGCTGTAAAGTATCTTCAGCTATGCAGTCAAGCAGCAAATGTAAGAAATGCTGCGTATGAAAATGCAATATTTGCTCATGCAATGATGTGTAGTTTGCTTAAACCAAAATCAGTGCGCTTATTATTTTCCAAAGGTAACACGTGCCTATTTAGGGATAAATGCAAGCTTTTATTAACCTCAGGAATTGTAAATAAAAGTGCATAAACATATTATTTCAGCAAAATTTGATTACAAAACACAGTAGCCAGATAATAGTTTCCTGTCTGTCATGCCTAAAACAAATAGCAATGTATGGAAGCCCATGAAATCTAAATCTTATATATATATATATATATATATATATATATATATATATATATATATATATATATATATATATATATATATATATATATATATATATATATATATATATATATATATATATAAGGTAATTGCAACTTTAAATCTCATTAACTTTATTTTTTTACAATTATGACACAATTCTGAATCTTCCTATTTGCAACTTTATATTTGACAATATGTCATTACCATTTCAACTTTATATATTACAAATACTACTTTATTTCCAGTATCAGACACTGTGACTGTATATTTATTATTATACATACTTTGTCACAATTACTTTTTTGTTTGTTTATCTGATGTAGACACAGACTTCAGTGACACTTGCTCTTTGTCTTTTTATTATTTTATTTTATTTTTTTACACTATACACACACACACAAAAAAAATAAGATTCCAAAAGGTGGTTTTTGGAGTTATGCCATAAAAGAACCATTTTTTGTTTCCCAAACCCTTTAGTTTATACTTCTAAACAGAACCATTTTTTTCCGCAGTGTAAAGAACTTTTTAATAATGTAAAGAAACTTTTTCCACTCTAAAGACCATTTTATGCAATGGAAAGGTCCTATGGTTCCTCTTGGAACCATCAATGCCAATACTGCACCTTATTGTATACAATAAAGGGTTAAATTCAAACTTGGATTACAATGCATCCAGTTTGCTGCCTCAATACAATTCAGAAGAATTTCAAAGGCCTTCTCAATTCAGTTGGGAATGCTGCACACCAATGAGTGATGGTGTTCTGGCAGATGAGATAAAGGCCCGGAAAGAACTCCACCCGCTGTGTCTGTCACTGGTCTATACGTGTTATCTTACAGGTGCACTGCTGCTTCCATTCATATTGGACGTAATCCATCAGACAGAAGAGAGCTGATTAATTCGGTCATTTTGACATAATCTCTCTCTCTCTCTCTCTCTCTCTCTCTCTCTCTCAGTGTCTAACAGAGAGGGAAAGAGTGAGACACATTGGATGGATAAGCAGACATTTATTCTCATACACTCTTCTGTCACATTTCTATCTGCAACTGAATGTAATAAGCCTCTTATTAAGAAACCACAACTAGATCCTAGTGAACTGGCAAATTATAGGCCCATTTCAATCTTCCATTTATGTCTAAAATTTTAGAAAAAGTTGTGTTTGCTCAATTGTGCTCCTTCCTGCAAAAAAAAAAAAAAAAATAAAAAAAATCTGTATGAAAAATTTCAGTCAGTTTTCAGGCCCCACCATAGAACTGAAACTGCACTTGTTAAAATTGCAAATGACTTGCTTCTTGCGTCAGATCAAGGCTGCATCTCATTGCTAGTTTTACTTGATCTTAGTGCTGCGCTTGACACCAAGATCATGACATACGCATAGATTGATTACAAAACTATACAGGTAGTGAAGGACAGGCTTTAAGATGGTTTAGATCCTTTCTGTCAGATCGCAACAACTTTGTTTATTTAAATGGGGAGTCATCTGATTTATCACCAGTAAAATATGGAGTACCACAAGGATCTGTCCTAGGTCCTCTGCTATTTTCAATATACATGTTGCCCCTTGATAATATTATTAGAAAATACAGGATTAGTTTCCACTGTTATGCTGATGATACGCAGCTATATATCTCAACGAGACCAGACAAACTTCAAAATTATCTAAGCTAACAGAGTGTGTTAAAAATGTAAAAGATTGGATGAACAATAATTTACTCCTATTAAATTCGGATAATACAGAGATATTATTAATTGGACCAAAAAACAGTACACAGAATCTTGTAGACTACAGTTTGCAACTAGGCGGATGTACTGTTACTTCCTCTACAGTCAAAAAACTGTCACAAAACGCTGGACTTTTGGTATTACCTAGTATAGCAAAGTCCACTAAATGAGGAAGAGCATTTCACATTTGGCTCCCAAACTCAGGAATAGCCTTCCTGATAATGTTCGGGGTTCAGATACACTCTCTCTGTTTAAATCTAGATTAAAGACACATCTCTTAGGCCAAGCATTCGAATATTGCATCTCATAATTTTGAACTGCACTGCAGTTATATCTGATCAATTGCACATTATTATTCTTTAACTAGGGTTAAACTAATTAATTTTACTTGGTTGTAACAGCAGCTACACTAATTATGTATCTGTTTGTTTCTATGTTTTGACATCCCTTGGTAACTAGGATTTACACAAGCTTCAGTCTGGATCCAGAACACCTGAGAAGAGATGATGCTGACCCTCAGAGGACCTTTTCCATTTCTTTTTAGTTCACCAAAGGATTTGTCTGAAAATCTTCAAAGCTCTCCCTCATTGTCTATGATTTAACGTTAAGGGATTAGGTGAGGTTAACTAGATTTCAGGGCATTAGAGTGTTTAAAGGGTTTCTGGTTTTTACATCAGGACAGATACTGTGAAATCTAGAGCAGAGACACTGTGACTTCCCATAACAACAACAAAAAAAGAAATACATACCCGTTAATTGAATAAAAAAAAATAAAAAAATAAATGATAACAATTGCCTTAATTTTAGCACACAACTTATTCACCTGTAGATAATCATTTAGAGAAATCATTTTTCTGTAATCATCATGTGTTTAACATAATTTTGTTTTCCTTTTACTTATTAAATATTGTTATAATGATTTAAATAAATTAATTAAGCATTGCTGGTATAATATATAATTTATATCTTACTACATCTCGCGAGAGGTTAGGAGTGATTGAGAGTTTTTAAGTTTTTAAGTTCATGTGAGAATGTTAAAGGGATACTCCACCCCAAAATGAACATTTTGTCATTAATCACTTACCCCATGACGTTCCAAACCTGTGAAAGCTTAGCTTCCTTTCAGTTGGTCACGTTCGACGTTACGGATGGTTATCTCGCCCGAGAGCCCAGTCACCTTCGAGTGGTACAAAACGAGCCAATGGTACACAAAGTACCTTGGTCTGCGGAATTTGCATCGCGAGCTCCGCCCCGCAGAGCGGGTATTTAAGGAGCAAGGCATGACCATCTCGGCGTTGAGATCGAAACTCGATTACCTTAAAATGTATAGAGTCCCCTCTGCCACACCCCATTCTAGCTCTTCTCGTAAGAGGGCTACTTCGGCTGGTGGCCAGGGTGATCTGAGGGTTACTGAGTGGGCTTCCCCGACGAGCGAACCTCCTCGGGCCACACCCCCCTCACATACGCCGCAGCCGGTTGAGTTTCCGGATGAGTTTGCTGGACCCTCTCAGGCTCCTGACATCTCATTCGGGGCTCGCGAAGAGGACTGTATGTCGATCCCCGGATCACAAGGCGGGCTTGAGTCCTAGGGAGATGAGGGTTCGGCTGCGTTGCCTCCCTCGGGAGTACCAGCGTTGTCTGAGTCCGATCCAGAGCTGACGGCCGTGCCTTCCCGGGCAGCGGAGAGCATCGGGATTGAGTGGAATCCTCCGCCCTGTCCCGAGTGCTTGAGGCTGGATGATTGGTTCCTGGGGGTTGCTCATGCGGATCGCCAGCACCCCCCTCTGGTTCCTTTCTTCCCGGAAGTGCACCAGGAAGAAACTAGTTCATGGAAGGCACCTTTAACTGCCCAAAACCGTTCTGGTACTTCCTCCGAGATGGCCGCAGAAGGGCCAAGCGGTGTTCCTGAGACGGGCGACCCGGAGTTGGACACTCTTTGCTACTTGGAGTCAGACGAGTGCCCACACTCCACCCCCGCTAAGGGACGCTATGCCTCCCATGCTGGGGCTGTCTGCTCCACCACACTGCCCCAATGTGGGTATGTCTGTAGTCCCCGGGGTGTCCACGCGATGATGGTGGGCAAAGATGCCCCTGTCCTGCGCGCGGAGGTCGCGACCCTGCTGGCAAAGGGTGCGATAGAGCCTGTCCCTCCAGCCGACATGAAGTCCGGCTTTTACAGCCCTTACTTCATAGTACCCAAGAAGACAGGTGGGTTACGGCCAATCCTGGGCTTGCATGCCTTGAACTGAGCTCTGCATGGACTCCCGTTCAAGATGCTTGCGCCCAAGCATATTTTCGAATGCATTCGTCCGATGGATTGGTTTGCAGCGATTGACCTGAAGGACGCGTACTATCATGTCTCAATTCTTCCTCGACACAGACCGTTTCTTCGGTTTGCTTTTGAGGGGCAGGCATATCAGTACAAGGTTCTCCCATTCGGGTTGGCCCTTTACGAAGGTCGTGGAGGGAGCCCTGGCTCCTCTCAGGGAACAAGATGTCCGTATCCTCAACTACCTCGACGACTGGCTGATCCTAGCTCACTCTCAAGAGCGGTTGTGCGAGCACAGGGATCTGGTGCTCAGACACCTCGCCCGACTGGGTCTTCAGGTCAACTGGGAAAAGAGCAAGCTCTCCCCTGTGCAGAGGATCTCTTTTCTCGGTATGGAAATAGACTTGGTCGCCATGTTCACGCAGCTTACGACCGAGCACGTGCAGTCATTGCTGAATTGCCTGAGACAATTCGAGGACAAGAGAGCGGTTCCACTGAAACTGTTCCTGGGGCATATGGCGTCCGTGGCAGCGTGGCAGCGGCACCCCTTGGGCTACTCCATATGAGACCGCTTCAGCACTGGCTTCACGACCGTGTCCCGAAATGGGCATGGCAACAGGGCACCCTCCGAGTGACCATCACTCCGGCCTGCTGCCGATACTTCACCCCGTGGTTGGACCCCTTGTTTCTACAGGCCGGCATGCCCCTAGAACCGGTGTCCAGACATGTTGTTGTGTCAACAGATTCCTCTGTCACGGGCTGGGGTGCCATGTGCAATGGGCATTCTGCATCAGGCTCCTGGACAGGACCCCGACTTCAGTGGCATGTCAATTACCTCGAGTTGCTAGTAGTACGCCTTGCTCTGCACCGCTTCAGGGCCCTGCTGAAGGACAAGCACGTTCTGGTCCATACGGACAACACTGCGACCGTAGCATACATCAACTGTCAAGGTGGTCTACGCTCCCGCCGCATGTCGCAACTCGCTCGCCATATCCTCCTGTGGAGTCACAAGCATCTGAGGTCGCTTCATGCCATTCACATTCCGGGCTGGCTCAATCATGTAGCCGATGGCAGCAGTCTCGTCCCGGGGGATGGAGACTCCACCCCCAGTCGGTTCAGCTGATTTGGGAACACTTTGGAGACACTCAGGTAGACCTGTTTGCCTCTCCAGAAAATTCCCACTGCCATTTGTTTTACTCCCTGACCGAGGGCACCCTCGGCACGGACACCCTGGCACACAGCTGGGCCTGCGTAAGTATGCGTTTCCCCCAGTGAGCCTTCTTGCTAATACGTTGTGCAAGATTAGGGAGGACGAGGAGCAGGTCCTCATGGTTGCGCCTTTTTGGCCCTGCCGGACCTGGTTCCCCGAACTTGTACTCCTCGCGACATCCCGATCTGTGGAACCTACATGTGTGGACGGGTCACGGAAGGTTTAGGTACCTTGCCACCACAGGTGGTAGCTACCTTCACTTCAGCTAGAGCCATGTCCACCAGACATGCCTATGCTTTGAAGTGGAACCTCTTCATCACTTGGTGTTCTTCATGGCGTGAGGACCCCTGGAAATGCCCGATTGGGTCAGTGCTTTCCTTTCTTCAGGAGGGGTTGGAATGAAGGTCTCCTTCCACCCTCAAGGACTATGTGGCCGCCATTTGGCTCACCATGACCCTGTTGAAGGTAAGTCTCTTGGGAGGCACGATCTGATCATCAGGTTCCTGAGAGGAGCACGGAGGCTCAATCCACCTCGCCCTCAGCAAGTCCCCTCTTGGAACCTCGCAGTGGTTCTATCAGCACTGCAGAGAGCTCCCTTCGAACCCTTGCTCTCAGTAGAGCTAAAGTTTTTATCTTTGAAAACTGCGCTCCTGACGGCTTTGGCTTTGGTGAAGAGGGTCGGGGACCTGCAGGCATTTTCAGTTGACGAAGCGTGCCTGGAATTCGGGCTGGCTAGCTCTCACGTTATCTTGAGACCCCGGCCTGGGTATGTGCCCAAAGTTCCCACCGCTCATTTTAGGGATCAGGTGGTGAACTTGCAAGTGCTGCCCCTGGAGGAGGCAGACCCAGCCCTGGCGCTGCTCTGTCCAGTATATGCGCTCCGCACCTACGTGGACAGAACTCGGTGCATTAGGACCTCAGACCAGCTCTTTGTCTGTTACGGAGGCCAGCAGAAGGGAAAGGCTGTCTCCAAGCAGAGGTTATCCCTCTGGATAGTGGATGCTAATGTCCTGGATTATCAGGCTCAAGACCTGCCATGCCCCCTAGGGGTGAGAGCTCACTCAACTAGGAGCTCCTGGGCTCTGGCACATGGTGCCTCGCTAGCAGATGTCTGTAGAGCTGCGGGCTGGGCGACATCTAACACATTCGCAATATTTTATAATCTCTGTGTAGAGCCCGTGTCCTCCCGGGTACTCGCCCCTTCGGGCCAGTAAGGACCTGCTCGGTGTCAATCCGCTTGCTGCGCCATTCCACTCCGCGGACTGGATGCATGCGTTATTCCCCCCAGGTGAGTTCCTCAGTCAGAACCCTGGGTTCCTCCAGCACTGTTGATGTCCAATACTTGCGTACATGCCCTTTGGTCAGCCATGTGTGGGACTAGGTGCCTCCATGTGTAGTGATTCCCCTTTCTGGGTAATCCCACATGTGTATGTCCACAGAAAGTCTTTCCGCAGCATGTGCCTTTCCCTTGGCAGGCTCCTTGCCAGCTCTGTCGTTGAAACTTCCACCCTGCGGGCTGGGTACCTCAGAGTTCTTATGTATCACCACCTTGGTAGATACCTGCCTTCTGTAAGTTCTCCCACGGGCAGGCAGCCTGCTAGCATATGTCCAGCTGGAATATGCTACCCAGTGTATTCTGTATGAGTTATACGCCCTCACTCGTGCTGGCCTCACGACAGGGTGCTATCACTCACATGGGTCGCTGGAAGACAGCCATGTGGCATTTTGTAAGGGACCCCATTCGTAACGTCGAACGTGACCTGAAGGAGGGAACTGAGACGTTACGTCCCCTTGCCACATCGCTGTTCTGCTGAACGGCCGGGTCACTGGCTTGGCTGGTCAGTGAAGACTTGAATGCGAGTTGCTCGCCTTGCTCCTTATATACCCGCTCTGCGATGCAAATTCCGCAGACCAAGGTACTCTGTGTACCATTGGCTCGTTTTGTACCACTCGAAGGTGATTGGGCTCTCGGGCATGATCCCATTCGTAACGTCTCCGTTCCCTCCTTCAGGGAACGAGGGTTACATACGTAACCAAGACGTTCATCTTCAAAACACAATTGAACATATTTTGAATGAAAACCTTGAGGCTTGAGACTGTCCAATAGACTGCCAAGTAAGTTACACTGTCAAAGTCCATAAAAGTATGAAAGATGTCGTCAGAATAGTCCATCAGTGGTTTAACAGTAACGTTATGAAGTGACAAGAATTCTGTTTGTAAGCGAAGAAAACAAAAATAATGACTTCATTCAACAATTCCTTTGTCAACAGTCTCTGTGTTTCTCCACATCACTCAAACTGCCTATGCTCTACTGTGTTAGTAGCACCACAAGGATGTGCTGTTTTCTTTCAAATCAAAGCATAAATACACATAGAAACAGCACATCATTGTGACGCGGCAGTCACAGAAGAGTGCAGGCAGTTTGAGTGATGTGGAGAGACCATATACTGTATAAATACAGGAAAAGACACAGAGGACACTGCTGACAAAGTAACTGATGAATAAAGTTGTTGTTTTTTTGTTTTATTCGCATACAAAAAGTATTCTCGTCACTTTACAGTATGGTTGAACCACTGTTGGCATATGGACTATTCTGATGATGCATTTCATACTTTTCTGGACAGTGTAACTTACTTGACAGTTTATGGGACATTCTTAAGGCTCCCGGTTTTCACCCTAAATATCTTAAATTGTGTTCCGAAGATGAACAAAGCTTTATGGGTTTGGAATAACATGGGGGTAAGTAATTAATGACAAAATTTTCATTTTGAGTTGGAGTATCCCTTTAATTTGACTGTGAGCTAGTTTAAAATCAATTGTAATATTTTATTTTAAAAAAATATATATTTTATAAACATTACATTTTATTTTGATGGTCCACTTTATCTACTGTGCAACTAAATGTCAACTAACTCTCATTAGAGTATTAGTAGACTTAGGTTAAGGTTAGGATTGGTAGAATAAGTTGACGTTCTTGCAAAGTTGCTAACAGGAACCATCAAAATAAAGTGTTAGCAGTTATTTAGCAGACATACTACTAATCATCCAATGACTGCTATAATTGACATGTAGTTGCAAAGTTACTTATCAACAGTTGTCTAAAAGGTACCTTTAAAATCCATACTGATAATAATAATTCAAACAAATGTTTACACATTCATCTAATGTGATGAAAATGTGATGAAAATGTATGGCTGTTTGAGAAAAAAATATTATTATTTATAAGTGGTCTTAAGTAAAGTGGAGTTACTTTACTTAAAGCAGATAAATAACACTTAAAAATAATAAGACCATATTATAAAGCCTTTTGGATATTTCCATTAAGCCTTTGTATTTGTCAATTTACAGCAAAAACCCTTATAAGATGTTCTGTTGTGCAGAAAAGATATGGGACATATAATAAGTGGATGCAACATATTTATTTTGTGTTAAAAATCATCATAAGTATTATGATAAATTAAAACGGTTCTTATGAATATTTACGATATGATACACATACGTTTTTTTAAATAATATGTTATTCATTCATTATAATGCCTTAATAATACTCTTATAATGTATTATAAATACAGGCTTAATATAAAGTGTTACCATATATTCTATTGCATTATTATCTTAACATCCCAATGCCCTACTGAATACTGTAAGTATGCTACATTGCATTGCACTTCCTTATAAGACAGCATCCTAAGTGGACAGTAGATAGCTCACTAGGTATTGGAACAGACCTCTGTCCACCGAGGGGTTCCACATAACTTCAAATGGTCCCTCTTCTTCAGAGAGTAAAGCACAAGTACTGTCAAGAGAAACAGACACAGCTTCAGATCCACACACACACACATCTCTCTCTTCATCACTCTTTCAGCCTGAAGGACAGCTGTGACTCAGCCCTGACTGTCCAGCAGCAAACCACTCTCATGGAAACATTCAGAGCTCTTTTCACATACATGTATGAATGAAAGACAGAATGGTTTCCAGGCAGTGATCTGTGGCCATTATGCTTGTGCCTGGAACTCTTCAAGACATTTGGCTTAGAAGCCAGGTGACATCTGTCTGTCTTTATTCAACAGAAGGCGGCCAGTCTGATGCTAATGTGGAGATAATGGTTATGCTTTTATTCATATTCACCAAAAATGAAGAGATATTGTGAGTGTGTGTGTGTGTGTGTACAGACACACACAAATGTTAAATGTTATTTATTTTTTTGTAAACCATATCATTATTATTATAAATAAACTAGTACAGTGTGTCCACGATTTTTCTAAAATAAGTGAATGAATTAGTAATTTGGGTGAACAAATTCTTAGTTTGTAGCCATAAAATCTTTTATTTATTCATTTATTTATTTAAATCTAAATTCTTCCTAAGACACAGAACTTCACTAATAGTCTGAAAGCTGAACTGAAACAGTCTTACAAATTGATTGCAGTTCTATTAGTGAACAGAAAAGGTCAGATGCATGTGAAACCATTCTTGTAACACTCCACTCACAACTGATTTCAATACAGTTTGGTGTTAGACTCAAAACGCATCTTTTTACCTGTGCATTTATTGAATGAGCACTGTGCAATGTCCGAACTGATTGCACTATATTTTCACTGTTTTATTATTATTTTTTTTTAATGTAAAATCATTTTCTGTTTTTAAATGTTTTAATCATTTAAAAAGTTTTAAAATTGCTTGTTTTATTTTATTTTTTTTTTCTTCATGATTATTTTACTTTCTTTTATGTAAAGCACTTTGAATTACCATTGTGTACGAAATGTGCTATATAAATAAACTTGCCTTGCCTTGCACAGGTTCTTGCTCATCACATTCCCTAATGCAGGCCACCAGCAGTCATAAACACCTTAATGGCCTTATTAAAAAAAAAAAAAAAAAAAAATTCTATAACACCGTTTGAAATTATGGTTGCTGTTATTTCTATCAAGACAGAGACAAATCGAAGGCCGCATGAACATCACAGTTCAGCAGGGACAGATATGGAGCTTTCAACATAACAGAGATTCAAACACACCCAGAATTATGTAATTTTTATTTATTCAATTGACACTGCATTAAAAAAAAAAAAAAAAAAAAAAAAGTTGATGTTGAAGTGAATGATAGGAGACATTTATCACATACTGTTAAAGTAACAGACCTCTGTACCAACATAATAATAATAATGGAAATTACTTTCACCAGCATTATACATGCCTTTCCAGTATAAAAGTTGTGCATCAAATGCCCACATCTGAAATGGCTTTTTGTTAGGTAAACACCAAATGGGCAAAATCAGCCTCTGATGAAATGATTATCTAAAAATGGTGTTTAACTGTTAAAAAGCCAGAAAAACACTGTTGATTTACCTGAACATTCTGTGCAAATGTGAACAACACATTTGTAAACATTGTGCTTTTTTGTTTTTGGCAGAATGCATGTGCTGCCCTCCAGCGGCAGAAGCTTAAATGTGCAACTACTGCCATTAGGCCCAAAGCTCCAAACCTACCACAAATTTAACACATTAACATTGCGAATTAAGAGATGAATGGCAGACATAAAATCAATTGTATCAGATTAAATATATCAAAGGCAGAATTATACAGCTCTAGGTCTGTAATATAAAAAGAAGTGAATATCAGAGAATGGGTTGAAAACATGATGGGTCATAACTCATATTAGAATCAAAAGAAAAGACTTGCATTTTGCTTAATAATAAAGATACATTTTAACTTTCTGTTAAGATCAGTAGGTTACTTTCATGGAAATTGAGCCATTAGCTTACAAAAAAAAAGGTTTTTACTATAATAAAAATACTGTATTATTAAAAGAGAATAATTTAGAATAATGTGAATCGGGGGGGAGTAAAATGTCTACATGCACAGTGGCCATTTATGACTCTAAATGTCATAAAAGTAACATTAAAAAAAAATATTAAAACATTTAAAAAAATAACATGCTTAATTTATTATTTCATTCTTTCAATTTTGTGGTAAATGTAATCAGGAAAAAAAAAAATGAGAAAAATGACAGCAGTTTGGTTCAGCAACAGTAAACTGTAAAACCTACAGAACCTGCAATAAAAAGTGACCCCAGTAGAATCCAGCAGGCTGTGACACCCTTAAATCTTCACTAGACTGTTCCAGCATCATCATTTAAAACAACAAAGGAATATAATGTGCAATTGCTTAAAAATATAGTGTAATCAGGAAAGTTTTCCACACTGTTTCCAGTGTTTCAAATACAGGATGAATCCTGGTCTGAACTCTCTTGCTCAGTGATTTCACACTCCTCCCACACGAGGTCTGGGGTTGCCCACCTCTATGATCTGCTGGGCACCGGAGGGTAATAGACCGGCACGGAGTGATCACACACACTGAGATCTGACTGGCTACTGACGAGCACTGCGGGGATGTCATTGCTCCAGATTTCTTTGCTTGACTTTTCGCAATCGATCAGCTGGAAATCCCTGTCGACGCAGAGCTCTATTTGGCCCAAAGTCTGAACCTGAGAAATACAGTAAGAAATGAGATTTCACCTTATCAAAACTGATGGCAAACTGTGGTCAGTGTGCATCGAACTGTTGCCCTGAGCAGATCAGACCCAGCGTATATCAACTCAAGTGAGCTGTAAAGTCAGTTTTCATAGCAACGCATTTTTAAAACTTCATATAACTTTCTATTAAAAATTGTTGGGCAAAATATTCTGTCTGTCTTCATTCATACCTTTCCTGAATGGACGCACTGAATCTTAGACTTCACTCCGAAAAAGCCGGTAATGGCTGTCTCCACCTGATCCAGCTACAAGAAACAGGAAATATAACACACTTACTCTCATGTGCCTATAAATCACAAGATTCTGGTTTAGACTTCTTCATCCCAAGAATAGAGAAGTTGGATAAACGCAACATAAGTTTGCAAGAAGTCAGGTCGTGTGTGTTGAAATGCTGATGTCTGTTGGGCAATAATAATGCAAGCTGTGGTTTAGGAAAATACTTAGAGGCATTTTATTAGATGGATGATGCATTTTGGGAAGTTTTTGAGCTGATCATTATTTAAATTATATTACTTATGTAATCACAAGTTGATTTGTGGAATCACTGACAGGAACAGACTGGACCATTACAGTAAACATATTCCAATACAACCCTAGCTGCTGTTTATATATATATAATGCAACTGTGTAATTAGAAATAGTAACTGCACAGACTAGCACTAAGGTCAAAGATCATAGTAAAATACTGGAATAATTTACAGAGGACCACAGTGTCTCTTAAATGATAAAGCAGCTACTTACTGTGTAGTACTCCTCAGAGGGGACGATGTTGTTGTTCTTTAAAACACTGAAAACACAACAGACTCATGAGGAAATCAACTAGGACTGGGTGGTATGATGCTATTTCTAACACATTTCTATGAGACAGCAGACATGTGTTATCCGGTAGTATTTATAGCATTGTTCCTATAACTGTGCAGCCATTATGGGCTGGACTGCTTTAACTTAGTCGCAGGATAACATGAGTAAACAAGTAGTAATGCGGAAATCCAAACTGGGACATGTCCTAGACTTGTTATCAAGGCATGTTGTAATTAATATGAATCGCTTGTTGTGTAACATTATATTTGGCACAGTAAAGGGATAGTTCAACCAAAAACGAAACCTCTGTTATCATATACTCAACCTCAAGTCGTTCCAAACCTGTATGAATTTCTTTCTTCTGCTGAACACAAATGAAGATAATTTGAAGAATGTTCATACAGGTTTGATGAGTAAATGATGACAATTTTCATTTTTGAGTGAACTATCCATTTAATATACTGTAGAATTGAAATCGATGTGCATCACAGTTCTGCATATAAGTGCTATTAAAAAAGAAAAAAAAGAAGAAGCTTTAATCGAGGCTGCAATCAGATTTTTGAGTCCGAAATATCAGTTTTATAAAATTTGTCTGGTTTTGATTTCTTTTTTAACTGCAGTGTTACATAATGTCTATATGTGATGAAATCATCTTTTGCTTTGCATCAGTCAACTTTACTTTAACACAACTCCCCAATGTCCGGTTTTAAATGACACTGAAAAACAAGACCTTACCTATTGAGGTCATACTTGAGGTTTAGCTCGAGAGCTTTGCTGAAGTATTTGTGTTGACTGTTCAGAGAATCAGCTTTCGCAGCACAGGTTCCATGCTTTGTCCATTCATATTGCCTGGGCAAAATTTAAAAGCACCCAACAAAAAGTCCATTATTTAGTTCAAACAATCGATCAAAAAAAAAAAAATACATTTGCAGGTTTTTGACATACCAAAATTTGGGGGAAGTAGGTGCTAGCAGATCTGGCCAGTATTTTTCCATTTCTGGGATTAAGTCCTGCAAGACATGCACATACAACCTGTCAAGCACATGTCTATCAAGTTAAAATACATGAGATCCAACAGGGCGAGCAAGGCAAGCAAACTACCTCGATCAAACTGACATTAAAATGCCAGGATGTATTGCACCTCATGCCAGTGTTGGGCCTGCAACAACAACAAACATTTTCTTCAAATACTTCTACTGTCATTAATTATAATCATCCTCACACTCACTTGCACTGTCATCCTTATCAGATGATCTTTAAGATCATGTGACAACCTCTAATATCATGCATTTAATAAACTCAGATTATGATCACAATTAGTACATATTGGATAATAAGTTCTTATTAATTTGGTGTTGTACTTTAACAAGCATTAAGAAGAACATTTGTCTCCATAAACATACCATAATCCATGCAGAGTCCAATAGCTTAAATTTGTTGTGCATTGTTCCACCTATAAATGAAAAACAACATCATTTATCCATCAATACCCAGTGGAGGAGCAATATGCGGTGCACCTGCAATAATGGCAATAAAATAATGGAAAGTAAAGGCAATACAATACACTGCAAAATGTCTGTGGCCAATGTCGAGTTATGATGAGTTTTGTCCAATCTCCCCTAAAAAAAGCAGTCAGTTCAATATGTATGATTTCAGGGTGACAATCAATCTGGCAAATATTTTGTACAAAACACAAAACCCAAAAAACGGCTTCACTGTTATATGTCTATGTAGAAAACATGGTCATAGTATCAGAATATATATATATATATATATATATATATATATATATATATATATATATATATATATATATATATATATAAGATAAATTATTTTTATTTTTATTATTATTGTAATAATGTTGTGCCTTAAGCACATTTCACAACCAACAATCCTTACCCCAATCACCCCCCTCCCCCCACCACCACCACCACCACTGCTACCATTTAAACATCTTGTATTATATATACTGTTTACTCTTTAACATAAACTGTATCTTGTTCAATAAACAGGGGGAAACACAAACATATGAGGCTATGAACAATATTGATTGTCTGGCTGCTAATGCGCCCCAAATTTAAAACGCATCAATATGTATAAATGCATTTGATGACATACCGAGGATGGGCAAAGGCTGTTGAACAGAAATATCCAGCACAAAGAATGACGGCAAGTGCAATGAATCTCATTCTTGCAGATGGTGCAAGTCTGTTCGTCTTAACGAGAACAAAAGCAGAATTTATCAACGTTCATAGTCGTACATTGTATACAAAAACATACATATACAAAAACTCTATAAGACAAAGTCACAACACAGAAAATGACACACAAACTGCGCCCAGAAGAAACATAATCAAATGTGAGAAAGAAAAGAAAGAAAGAAAGAAAGAAAGAAAGAAAGAAAGAAAGAAAGAAAGAAAGAAAAACGAAAAAAAAACTAAAAAACTAAGTTAAGACGTCAGTTACCTGTTTAAGTCTGATATGCCCGTTCAATTTACATGCACTTTTCACGTCCTCTTAGTAACAGAGAGGGTCGGTTTTAAAGTTTTTACTCAGTTTGGGTGTATGTCTTACGGCAGGACAGCCCAGTCATATCTTTCCGAAACACTTTGAGATCGAGTCACTTCAGTGCCACTTCCTTATTCACACACTGCTGCCCTCTGTGCATTATTCATGTTTACAGTGTGAGGTCAAAGCAGCGCGTGCGCGGTCAAGTCATGTGACAAGCAAACAATTTATGTCACGTGAAAGTGGATTATGCAGATTAAGCTGTCTATGGAAATTACACAACCATGAACTTTTCTAATGTCAATGCTATAGTTCCTTTTGGTAAATGGTATATGAACGGGATTCTTCTGTTGCCACTCTTTGATTTAGGCTACTCAAAACTTA
This sequence comes from Carassius auratus, assembly GCF_003368295.1. NCBI lineage: Eukaryota > Metazoa > Chordata > Actinopteri > Cypriniformes > Cyprinidae > Carassius > Carassius auratus. The sequence goes on along the minus strand of NC_039255.1, from coordinate 20,454,340 downwards.
AATTTGAGATCTAAATCAAATTTGTCATTAGACTTTAGTATAATTTGTTGCTGTACATCAAAGTATTTACATTAATTATTAATGCATCTTATTTTTATTTTATTTTTTATTGTGACTTCTTTCTTTCACCCCTCATTTTTTTTTATCTTGTTTGTTATGTATTTTGTGGTAATGTTTGATTTCTGTAAATCCATTAATAAACTATCCTCTCTTACTTTCTTTGTCTGTGTCTCCATTCATATCTGCAAGAACACCATTCATGAGACACAGCGAGTTTGCGCATTTTGAAAATCTACACCAATTAATGTGAATGTTGTGGGTTTAAAATAAAATAAAAACACAGAATAAAGCACTGTTGTTATTTGTGTAATGCCATTTGGTGCCACTACTCGCGCATAAAAATGGATGTTTGTTCTTAGAAGATCACTTAGCCTTGTATCAAGATCATACATTTTATCGCTTAAAACATTCAAAAATAAAAACAAAACTGTTGTTTAACAATGAAATAAATATATTAATTAATAAAAATAAAAAACAGCCATACTACATTTCGTTAATTTTCCACTAATTCAAACCAATTAATATGTATTTACGTTAACACATTATTTCAATATAACAATTTCCGTTCGACTCACCTCACTCTCTGTCTCTCTTTTTTATTTTTATTTTTTAACTCTTTCAGTATCCCGCGTCGATTTAAAACGTCTGTCTGGTATCTTAATATCAGTGCAAAATGATGTGGGAAGAAAGTGTAAATGCTATATATAGTTTAATGCCTATCCATAAATGGGATGCGGGAGAGGCAACATTCCGCATGGGTAATATTTTGCTTTTCATCAGCTGGTCTCTCACTGGCGGGTAGAGGCTCATCTACCTCCGCGTCGCGCTCTTGTATTCTCCTGGGGTGAGTATGTCTGGCCCTTTATTTCCACATTTTTGAAATTATAATGCAGAGTTGTCCTTGTGGAAATACAAAATCGTCCAGGCTAAAGGGAACTTTAGAACATTGCCTTGGTTGGATGTTGATCTATCTCGAATGATGTTTGCCTGAGTGAGAGCTGCACTTGACTTTGAAGGCATTCACAAAAAGTTGCAATTTTAACCAGTTTCGGGGCATTGTGAATATGAATGAATGAATAACTGGGCAGACTTTGACATTGTTTTGTCTGTGGAAAATGTGTCTCTTAAAAGTGACCTGTTGGATGAAATGACCTTTGAAATATGTATCTCCCTCCCGTAATTCTTGATGCATTATGGAAAGTGATCAATTAATTTATTTTTAAATGTTGTCTGTCAAATCTGTTATTGAAAACTGTGCATAAGATATACAAAGTGTATGTGATGTATGTGGGCTTCATATGTGAATGAGATAATGCAATGCTGCATTTGAGTGCATGATTGTTTGTGTAAATATTTATCAAAAATAAATGGGGAATATGTTCATGCCCCTTTTGAATTGTAGTGTAGTTTGTCCATATTAGAAGAAAAACATTCATGAGAAGTTGGTAATCTTTCCATAGTCAAGTACATTTACACAATAATAGCTTGTCCTTGTTCTTGTACACTATACAGTAGAAATCGCCTTGGAATACTGTACCCATCTCCTTGGACTGTCCAATATCCCAACCCCCAACCTCTAATTTTAAACTGCCGTGAGGTTTGGCTTCCCTGTGTCCCAAAGCTCCAGAGCGCCCCTCCTCTTCATCTCCACAAACAGGCCCTAACACCTAAATCATATCAGTATAGCAGGCCGCACTCTGCTCAGTTTACTACAAACTGTCCCAAATAATGTCAAGCGCTGAGATAGGAAATCGAGAACAGTAATAAGCATCTATCAATGAAAGCATTTTGTCTTGTTTTTTTATGTGCAAAGACGCTGCATGTTTTCGTTCCAGGTTTTATTCATAGGTTGCCAAATATGGCTGCAGTTGTTACCAGACACAAGCATTTCGGTCGAGAATACCTCAGTACCGAGTCTAACTATGTTGTTCGGGAATACTCCAGGTAAGCTGAAGATCTACAGCAGCTTAAATCAAGCAAGTTCAAGTTTAATGAATTGTTGCAGCTAATCATGATGTCCACGGCAATACTAAAACTACTTGTAATAAAACAGTAACATCATGTATAACATATAATAGCATTGCTGGAGCTCTGCTAATACACCCTTTTACCCACAGTAGATGTTCCCTTCTTGTCACTATACTTCCTCTGGGTAGTTGACATGAAATACTTTAGGAAGTTGACATGGCCTGCAGTGCGACACACTATACTCCATGTAAAACTCTTTTCTAATTATGCATGCGGGTTATGTGAGATCATATTAGTGAGAGAGAGAGAGAGAGCACAGGTTACATTTATCACACTGCAGGACCATTTAAAATAAATTGAAAGTTAGCCAAAAGGGGATTCAAATGGTCAGTTTCAGGGCCAGAGGTTTAACTTGACCAATCATATATGATGCACAGGACAACAAATACTCAGATATTGCCTGGAAACATTTTGCTTTCAATAGTACATTTGGTCATTAAAATTGATAACTTGCCCTAAAATTATCAAAATTTGTATATTTTAATATATCAGAACAAAAGCTGATTTATTTTTTTAAACATTTTATGTTAGTGGAAAGAATTCCACACCAAAGCAACATGATGGTGATAGTAATTGTTTGCCCTCTGAAGGGTCAAAAGGTCATTTTTATGTTTCTTTTTATTATTATAGGTTAAAACCTGTAATAGGTATTCATGTGAACTAAAGTTCTTTTTTAAACCTGTTTGTTTTACTTGTTTCTTTCCACTTAAGACTGCCCTAAAAGGTGTTGCTTGAAATGCATGAGTTATGATATGCTTATGTATGTTTGAATGCATGTCAAAAATGAATAAACTGATTATTAACCTGATATAACATGAAGCGTTGATTAATTCTGTGTCATGTTTCTCTAACGCTGTTTGTTTAAAGTTATGCTTTGAGCCCAATGGTATCATTTTATTATACACTCTTAGAAAAACAAAAAACAAAAAAACAAACAAAAAAAAAGTACAAAACTGTCATAGGGGCGGTACCCTTTTAAAATCTACTAATATGTACACTTCAGCTACTAAAACACACACACACACACACACATATAGTAGTAATATGTATAATAATAATATATACCTTTTAACTTTTGTACCTTATAGGGTACCGCCCCATTGATAGTTTTATACCTTTTTTAAGAGTGTATGAAAATGTGTTTTCAGCTCTGCGGCTGAACAGGTGAAATATCAGTACCGAACACAGAAGAGAATCCAAGGAGTGGTAAAGCTCTTTAAACAATTATTCCTTTCTTGACATGTTGCTGTTATAATACACACATTAGTCAACATGTACTTTAATATAGTTTAAAGATATTTGCTGTTGCCTGTAGTAGGCATCAAGGGTTAAATAGGACTGAAAAGGACAATGAATTGTTTGTCTCGTTTCATCAGGTGGAGAAGAAGATGCCTGAGAAACACATCCGTGAGGAGACCATGATCAGGGGCCCCAAGTTTGTGGTTAGACTGAGGTCCCACACAGTGTATGAAAACAGTGCTATTAAACTTTTCTGCACTGTGGAGGGATATCCCACCCCACAAGTCAAATGGTGAGGTTTATTCAAGTCAAATCTCTTCTGCGGTCACACAACGTCACTTTGACATTGAAGTTGCAGGCTTGTTAATTGCATCAAACATTTCATAATACGTGTAACCATGTATAAAGAAACTCTGAGATGATTTATTGTTGTTACATGCCATATTCTACAGGTTCAAGGATGATGTCATCTTGGACATTTCTTCTGGAAAGTACTTTGTGGAGAGCAATGCAGGATTACATGCACTCACCATCCTCCGGTAATTTAAACTTTTCTGTGTAATATTTAGACTTTTTCGTGATGCAATGACAGAATATGGTTTACTGATGATCTGATTGAACGGAATGAGAGACAAACTTGAATGAGTGACAAGACTCGGGTTGAGTGCTCATTACATGCTCACTTCCTAGTTATTAATTGGCCACAGAAAGCAGAAAACTCTCAAAAACGAGACTTGCAAGTTGTTAAACTTTTGAAAAACTTTTGTCTAGCAGCAATCTCAAAAAAAAAAGATGCAGTTCACCTAAAAAATAAACACATTTGCTTATAGATAATGTAACCTATTTTAGATCCAGTACGATTTTACATTGAAACATATCTTGACCATTAGGTAAATAAAAAAATAAATAAAAAAAAGTAAATTCCCCCAACGTTTGTAATGCACCTGAATGTTAAACAGATTTTTTATTTTATTTTTTGTGCAATTTTCAGAGGTTATTCTCTTTATTTTGTGCCTATTTTTATTTAAATAATTATTGTAATAAACTAGTTCAGATTAATCTACCATTTTATTTAAATCATCTAATTAACTCAAAGAAAGTACACCAAATACATAATAATGTGCAGATGATTGACAATTAAAATAAGCCAATTTTTTCTTTAACTCATCCTACTATTGTCATACATTTTAATGATTCCAAAATATTCTTCATGTTCTCAATGCTTTTTCTTAAACATTTTGCAATGCAGTTTGACCCCAAAAGGACAAGCTCTTGATCGGTTTCGTGAGATTCCCCCTCTAAAACATTATTAAATGTTACCAGCAAGTTAATATCCACAAAAGGAAGTCAAGTCAATGGGATTGCATGTGAACTTTTCCAATTTAGTCCAGGGCCAGTGGATGCGCCGCCCACGTCTTGAGCTCCTGTCAGCTGTTAATGTCAGAGTGCTGAGTTTGGTGTCATCTGACACTCCGGCGCCTTACAGAGAGATGACTTTCACTGCTGTCAACCCTGTCAGTCCCACAAAACCTCACCCGGGCCCTTATGTCACATTCCTGACGGCGTCTTGCATTCAGAGCCCAAACCTCACAGGTGAAGCTTGGCTCTCAGCAGTTTTTTCTAAAATGGCCAAACCTTTCACTTTTTGACACACAGCCATTCTCTTCAAGACCACAGGGGCCGGGGGAGAAGGCTCTAATATAGCACGGTCACTCTGAAGGTCACATTACAGTCGTCTCATTTTCCTGTCCCTTGCATCTCGTGTTTGCTATTCAAGCCTCAGAGCCTCCCGTGTTGAACACGTTCTGAAAACAGGCGCTAGTCTACATTAGCATTTAGTTTGGTGCAATTATCCTCTTGACATTAGAGCATTAGTTAACTGGTAATTTATCCATCATGATGGAAAAGCACTCTATGTGCTTTCCAAATGTCAATTAGGAAATGACTGTGGCATATATCCAATGAAATAACAATCATAGTGATTATTTATTGACTGTGGGTGAAGTGTATTGAATGAAGTTGTAGACACCTTTGAATGAGTAATGTATGTTTTTGTAGGTGTTCAACTGATGACACTGCAATGTACACAGCTGTAGCCTCAAACACACATGGACAGGTTTCTTCCCAGGCCTCCGTCATTGTGAAGAGTAAGGCTTTTTCTACTGTTTTCTGTAATCTCAAACATATCTAAGCAAGATACAGTTGCTGGAGAAATTAGCCAAATTCAGACGATGAATCTTTTCTTTACAAAATCATCTCTATGTTGACTTTTAGGATGCAAAGAGGAAAAAGAGTCCACTCCTTATTCCTGGATGCCTTACCAGTGTAAGTGTGAAGGGCTTTATTCATTAAAGAGTGAATAAATGATAATGTTTTACAAACAAGTCATGAACGATAATAACCGTTTTGGTATTTCTCAGATGCCATTTTACCCGAAATCAAGTATACAAAGATTAACATCACCTACACTGAGACGTTTGACGTGACCTTTGGAAAAGAAGGCGATAAGGTCACGTTGACCTGCAAGATGATCATTAACCCCAACCTGGCTAACCTTCAGCCTGAGGCGCTGTGGTACAGAGACGGTAGGAACTGGCCAAAAAAAGGCCAATACAAATAGTGTGTGACTGTAGTGAGGTTATTGTTAATAAAGCCATGGTCTCGCTAGACTTTGAGAATGCGAAATTTCAAATTCTTGACCCTCAGCAGCTGATATTATGTCACGTTCTGCAGCGTTTTTTTTTTTTTTAAATGTAAAGTTATTCAACACAAAACAAGTAAATCCAAAATGCTAAAACATACAATCTACTCCACTTTCTTGCAGTGCTGCGGTTTTAAATTTACGTCCTTTTTATTCAGTCACGAGGCCATGCTGCGACGTTTCAATCTTCTGTTCTGATGTGAACTCGTAGGTCAAAGTTCACCAAACTTGAACTTTGGAATGCAGCAAAATCTGAACTAACTTCGCTTGTGTTTCCACTCTCCCACATCCCACATTTGTGCACCGAAAATAATGTGAAACAGAAGGACTGTTCTGAATCCCCTATTATCTATTAATTAGCAAACAGATGTCCCGCCCCAAATGCATATCATTTGAGGAGCTAGTGTTTTATAATGGCTGCTCAAATAAACAGATTTCAGTTCCATTTTATACTGTTACTGATGCAGACATTATGCATTTTGCCTTTATGAAATTTTGTATATACTCATTTAGCCATTAGAGTAGTTTCAAATATGTATGACAGTGTCAAGAACTGTATCTCCCATTTAATGACATGTACAGTATGTGTTCAAAAACATTCAAAAATGTTCATGGAAGTTCGCAAAAAGTGGATGCTTTCTTGTATTAAAACATTTTAATACAATGTATTTAGGTGATTATCGCTATTTATTGTTATTTTAATATATATTTGACATTTGTGATATATTGTTCTTATTCAAATGCATGAATAGTGACATATATTTAGTCTGAAAGACTCTTTTTTTTTTTTTTTTGCTGTATTTTAAATAACCAAGGACAGCTGCATTTATTTATTGTGGCATTCACCCCGGGTCATATATTAATTTTCAGGTTGTTCTGTAGGTGTGTTTTGCAGTCGAGTCATGCACAGAGCAAAATTTTATGCTTTTTATGTCCATTTGTATGACTCATTTCACTCCAATCTCTTTTCTTGAATGATCAGATTACACTTTACAGATCTGCAGTCTATTCTACAAAAGAAATAGTTTAATTTTCTCTCCTCTCATACCCCATGTTGTTTTTTTGGGCCCTTCAGAGTATCTCCTGAAAGAGTCCAGGTGGGTGAAAATGGAGTCTGGAGGAGGTGTTGCCAAGCTCACGCTCACTCAACTTGCTAAGGATGATGAGGGTCTTTACACCCTCCGCATGGTGACCAAGGGAGGCGATGCGGTCCACAGGGCTTACGTCTTCGTTGATGGTAAAGAGTTGTGAACTTTTCCAAGGCTTGTTGAAAATCTTATGTGATTCTTTAAAGGTCTGGATTAGCATAATTCATCTCATATAGCGCATACATCTGTTTGGGAGTGATTCCCTCATCGAATCAGTGGTGTGTAGGAGTCATCATTCTTTGTCTTGGCAGATGGTCCACCTCCACTTCCTCAAGTTCCCGGAGCCCCAATGGACATTAAGATCCATGATGCAAATAGAGATTATGTCATTGTGTCTTGGAAACCTCCTAACACCACCACTGAAGGCCCCATCACTGGATACTTTGTTGACAGGTGACTGCGCTGACTAAGGTGTCTTCCCAGTGGGAGTGGTTTTGTGGAATAGAAGTTATTTGATACCGTGGCCTCAATAAATATTTGGACACTTCACACTTTAAAATAGCTGAATGTCATGGCATTCGATAAAAAAATTGTCAAATATCTGCTAGACATTTTTTCTTAGCTAACTTGAGCCAGGTTTTCGGTAACCTATAACAAACTGGTTAGTCACGATACTGTTATCTTGATTTTGTTAACTCAACACAAATTGAAACGGTTGCACTAGATTAGCATACAGCTTCTCCTCACAAAACGGTTCATCTTATCCACATTCCACCTGCAATTTAATCAGGTGTTAAATGTACTAGAACAACCTACTGATAGTCTGATACCTACTGACAGTCTTTTCATTGCAAACCGGTCTTCTTTCTATGCAAGTGAGGATTATTCTGGAATCTACCTGATTGACAAATGTTAACGTAATGTGTCCGATGCAATTAACCTGCTACCCACAGAAACTAGTCAGTAAATGACACTGAAAGCAATGTTGGATGTTGAAAAATTTGGGCTCTATTTCTGTACCCTTGTTAGCTGCATATTCTATTTAAATATGATATTTTAGAGATTTTTATATGTAATATTTATTAGAAACCATTTAAGATATCAGAGGTTTTTAATTGTTTTACTACGCAAAAGGCACTAAACTATGGAAGTTCGTTTCCGCCACTAAATAGAACATAAAACTAGGTCTTTGTGATATAAACTCACAATTCAGAATTTCATTTTCTCTGAATAGCAAGTTTATATCTCACAATTCTCCTTATAACTCGCAATTCTGACTTTATATCTCACAATTCTGATTATAACTTGCAATTTTGACTTTATAACTTGCAGTTGCGTTTTAAAGTCAGAATTTCAAGATACTGTATGAACTCGCAATTCTGAGGACAAAGTCAGTATTGTGAGATAAAAAGGCACAATTACCTTGTTTTATTGTTTATTCAGTGGCAGAAATGGGCTTCCATACTAAACATAAGTCTTTGACCATTACGCCTCAATCTTGCGTTTCTGCGTCTCACGCACGAGTACAGTTTATAAAAGTGCATTCTAAAACTGTGTATCACTTCCTTTCATCAGCCTGTGCACATTTTAAAAGCAAAAATATATGTTTGACAGGCCCCACATATATTTGCCTTGTCGCAAATATGTATTTGTGGGCCCAAAAAAGGATGCTGTCAATTCTCCGTTGATTTTCTGTGTTTTGTTGTTTAAAACGTAAACTTCATTTTATGCAGTGTTTTACTTAAAATGCTTGTGTTATTATGTTTCTTTAAAATAAATTTGGGTTTTATTGACTTAGACAAAGTGTGCTTAAAGTCTACAGTTTTAAGTGTGCTTTAAGTTATATTCAAGTTACTTAATTGTAGGATCTCTAATACAGAATGAATATTGTTGTCCTTTCCAATGAAGCTGCTTTGGAAATAGCTACACACATATTTTCGCCTGTAACGTACATTGCATAGGCTAATATATGCTGTGAGTGGTTTGTTCCCTGTCACTTTGAGCTGCATTAGTGTCAAGCTCAAATTTACTCTAGTCAGACAGTAATCAGACTGTTAAGTGATGCATGGATCTGCAATTACGTAGGCATGCTCCTTGGCTCTTATCATCTCCTCGGAATGCAAAAGTGGGACGTATCATCTCCTCTTTCACAGCAGTGTGGAAGTAATGATAGTATAATCTTGACTACTGTCCATATTCATTGTTCATGTTTTTTTTCATCTCTTGTTGGGCAGGTGTGAAGTTGGGACAGAGAACTGGGTGCAGTGTAACGACTCCCCTGCAAAGAACTGCAAATATCCCGTGCAGGGTCTGTTTGAGGGACACTCTTATTACTTTCGCGTACGTGCCGTCAACTCTCGCGGCAGTAGCAGACCCTCCAGGATGTCTGAGCCCATTGCTGCTCTGGACCCTACAGAGTTTGAGAGACTTCATGGTTAGCAAAACTAAGTTCTCATGAAGTTACATTTAGTGACTGACACTGGATATGTTCATAATGTACTGCTGTTTGATTCAACAGCCACAAAACTTGGTGGAAGACTCGACGTCGTGACTTACTATGATGACCTTGAAGGTACTTTATAGTTTGATTTATTCACTGAAAAACTGGTCAGATTTGAAAGTGTGATTTCAGTGCATGTTAAAACCATGGAAATGAATATAATCTTTAACAAAGAATGGAAAAACTCATGGACATTTCAATAGTAATAACAAAAAATGGCAAGTTAAGTATAGATTGAGTATAAGTTACTTTTGATGAATATGAAATTCTTTAGTCAAAACAAATGTGTACTTTACATTTGGTTCTTATATTAAACGCGTAAAATAATGATTTTTGCCTAAAATAATAGTACTGTCAAGTTAATCAAACTCACAATCAGAACTCCTTATTAATTATTTATACATTCAAAATGCATTCATTTATTGACAATCAATGCAGGATAACATGATCATTAGCCTTAGAGCTCAAAAATGGCATCTGGAAATCCCCTTTACTGCATCCTTAAATATTGTGGGGTGGATCTGCCTTAAAATGTTCTTCCTTTTGTCACTCAAGTCAGGTTTGTGTGTCTTTTGCATTTGTATTATGTATTAGATGACAGCAGCTTTCCCCCCTATTCTTTTCAAGCTTTTTGATTTCAGAATTGGCAATAATTATCTAGCCCATAATTGGTTCTCTTCTGAGAGGTACTGATTCGTTTTTGATGAGAATTCTATCAGGAAGGGAACACACAAACATCGGTGGTTCTTTTTCAAGTTGAAATGAACACATCAACCAGTGTCACCCATGTACATGCATTTGTGTGTGTGTATATATAGCAGTGGCAATGATATTCACATATCAGTCCATGATATTAAACTTGCTTTTAAAGCTAGTGAAATTGCTTGGATAATTTCTAGTGTGTGTAAATGTGTGTGTGTGTTGGTGTGTGTCAGTAATTCTGTTTGATGTGCTTTGGCTGCAGCCGAGGGAAAAGCTCCAGGACCTCCCTCTAAAATCTGTGCTTCAGAGACGGACCGAACATATGTTGTGCTCAGTTGGGTCCCTCCAGTCTACCATAGCAAAGCCCCCATGTGGTATTACATTGAGAAGGTTAGTTTCAGCTCACTGCCAGACGATGACCCAGCCGAATAGTCACAAACTTTGTTTCAGCTGTTTACTTTTCTTTGCATATCACCTTTTATCCATTGAGAAACACCTACAGTGTAAGAAAGTTTAAGAGGGATATTTTTTAATTAGTTTTTGTTTCGCATTAAATGATGCAGCACAGCCCACAGGAACAATTTATTTCTCAGAAGTTAATCTTTCATAGCTTAGAAATAGATATGACTGATATTGTTGTTTTAATTATATATTCTAAAACCATTTTCTTTTGTTTCATTCCAATAACTGATATCAAAGACCCATTTTTATTTAATTTTTTGATACAATAATAACTTAATATTGCACTACAAGCATATTTGTATTATTATTGTTATTATATTAATGCAATCATAGTAATAGTCATGCAAAGTTATGTGATGATCCAAAAGGGCTGCAAATGTATTTCTGACTTTGTTTTCGGTTGTGTAATTGTTAATAAAGTTTTTTGACTTCTGAATACGAATAGCTGTAAGAGGTTATTTATGAAAACAAAGCATGAAGAAAGTTAATTTCCTCTCATTTTATTTAATCTGTTGTTCCAATATTAAATTAACAGTTTATTTAAATGATCAGTTGTCTCAGATGTTCCTTCTAAACATAAAAACAAAATGAAATGTGTTGTGTTTGCAGACTTTGGGGGTTGTGGCAAATCCATTGTCAGTCATTTGCCATATTTAATCTTTATTTAATTTAATAACTGTCAAGAATAGACAACTGTGATTTTTTTACTTTACTTTTAAAAACTTGTTTTTCTGAGATGTTAAAGCGGTCAGTCTTATTTTCCCACACAATACATATTTGTGTAATCGTGTGTTTTTATTGACTTTTATAGCTTCAAGTTGGAGCTGGATCCTGGCAGAGAGTGAACACTAAAGTACCCATCAGATCTCCTCGCTATGCCGTCTTCGACCTGCTCGAGGGAAAGAACTATCAGTTCCGTGTGCTATCCGCTAACATGTACGGCATCAGCGAGCCTTCTGAGCCCACCAATACTATAACAACCCTGCAACTGAAGGGTAAATGCCCTAAACAAGCATGTCACAGAAAGGCCAATGTGCCTACGATGTATTTCAAATGCATATGAAATGGCATATAGATCTCTGACTTTGCTCTGACTTTAATGTTGTAATTAAGGCAGTAGTGATTTTTTATCTGCCTTTCTGTAGTGGAACAGATTCATGCATGATAGGTAATTGATGGATTGATTGGGCTGGTTGATGAAATCCCCCTGAAATGAAGTTCTGTGTTCATTCAGGTGTGCCCTCAGCCCCTGGACAAGTCGTTGCAACAAGAGAGACAGACACTTCTGTTCTAATTCAGTGGGCACCTCCAAAGGATCCCAATAACCTGATTGGATATTACATTGATTCTTGTGTGAAAGGATCTAAGGACTGGACCTCTGCCAATCACAAGCCCCATAAGCAGACCAGGTACAAGCTTAGTCTAGGTGAAATGATTTGAGGCACTTTCCACGAAAGCATCTGAAACTCAGGTCAGACAGATTAACATTTAATAAAAATAAAATAAAGTTCTAATTTTAGAAAATGTAAAAGCCCTCACACTAAAAGTTAAATGAATAGGCTAAAGGAAATTTGAATTCATGTCTGTACAATATAGGGCACAGCTCAAACAAACCTTTCAGTTGTTGACTGCATGAAGAATACAATGTAGGAGAAGAAAGTCCAACACTCTTCCGCAATTAAAAAGAAAAAGAAAAAAAAAATAGGAAACAAATTTCATGCTTTTTGGTCACATTTTATTATAAGGTCCAATTCTCGCTGTTAACAAAACATTAATTAACTTTTGCCTCAATAAACTCCTAATTTGCGATTGCGGTCATGGGGTTCTCAAGTGGTCTTGGGGTTTCTCCTCCCTCAGCCACCGGATCCAGTGCCACCTCTTCACTTTCTGTTGAAGAGATCGCCAACTGCCCAGTCGGATCAGTGCTACAGTTCTTGCAGGCTAGATTCTCTGTAGGGTTGACAAACTCTACCCTGAAGGTGTACGTGGTGGCTATAACTGCTTACCTCGCCCCTCTCGGTGGTCCGTCTGTCGGAAGACACCCCCTGATTATTTGTTTTCTCCACGGTGCGCTGACGCTGAGACCTCCTGTACGACCTCGTGTTCCACCATGGGACCTGGCCGTGGTCCTGAAGGCTCTCTGTAAACCTACGTTTGACCCAATAGAGGAGGTTTCAGATCGAGTTTTGTCACTTAAGATGATCTTCTCATCAGCCATCACTTCTCTAAAAAGAGTCTTGAGATTTGCAGGCCTTTTCAGTGGCTCCCTCCTTTCTAGACTTTGCCCCCGGCTTGGCCAAAGCTTTTCTGTACCCTTTGTGGCCAGGATACATCCCTCAGTACCACGGCCCATCATACTTCAGGCTTTCTGTTCTCATCCCTTATGGGAGCCTGACCAGCAGAAGCTAAATTGCATGCACTAGACACATATGTCGACAGATCTGCCATGTGGAGGAATTTGTTTGTTTACATCAGTTGTTTGTCTGTTATGGTTTGACTGTTATGGTTGGTGGATTGTTGATGCCATTTCTATGTCATAAGAGTCCTCTGCCTTCCCTCACACTTAGGGGTCAAGGCTCACTCCACCTGAAGTGTGGCGGCCTCTAAGACCTTCCTGTCGGGTTCTGGCTATGCAGGATATACAGTCTTGTTCAAAATAATAGCAGTACAATGTGACTAACCAGAATAATCAAGGTTTTTAGTATATTTTTTATTGCTACGTGGCAAACAAGTTACCAGTAGGTTCAGTAGATTGTCAGAAAACAAACAAGACCCAGCATTCATGATATGCACGCTCTTAAGGCTGTGCAATTGGGCAATTAGTTGAAAGGGGTGTGTTCAAAAAAATAGCAGTGTCTACCTTTGACTGTACAAACTCAAAACTATTTTGTACAAACATTTTTTTTTTCTGGGATTTAGCAATCCTGTGAATCACTAAACTAATATTTAGTTGTATGACCACAGTTTTTTAAAACTGCTTGACATCTGTGTGGCATGAAGTCAACCAACTTGTGGCACCTCTCAGCTGTTATTCCACTCCATGATTCTTTAACAACATTCCACAATTCATTCACATTTCTTGGTTTTGCTTCAGAAACAGCATTTTTGATATCACCCCACAAGTTCTCAATTGGATTAAGGTCTGGAGATTGGGCTGGCCACTCCATAACATTAATTTTGTTGGTTTGGAACCAAGACTTTGCCCGTTTACTAGTGTGTTTTGGGTCATTGTCTTGTTGAAACAACCATTTCAAGGGCATGTCCTCTTCAGCATAGGGCAACATGACCTCTTCAAGTATTTTAACATATGCAAACTGATCCATGATCCCTGGTATGCGATAAATAGGCCCAACACCATAGTAGGAGAAACATGCCCATATCATGATGCTACCTCCATGCTTCACTGTCTTCACTGTGTACTGTGGCTTGAATTCAGAGTTTGGGGGTCGTCTCACAAACTGCCTGTGGCCCTTGGACCCAAAAAGAACAATTTTACTCTCATCAGTCCACAAAATGTTCCTCCATTTCTCTTTAGGCCAGTTGATGTGTTCTTTGGCAAATTGTAACCTCTTCTGCACATGCCTTTTTTTTAACAGAGGGACTTTGCGGGGGATTCTTGAAAATAGATTAGCTTCACACAGACGTCTTCTAACTGTCACAGTACTTACAGGTAACTCCAGACTGTCTTTGATCATCCTGGAGGTGATCATTGGCTGAGCCTTTGCCATTCTGGTTATTCTTCTATCCATTTTGATGGTTGTCTTCTGTTTTCTTCCACGTCTCTCTGGTTTTGCTCTCCATTTTAAGGCATTGGATATCATTTTAGCTGAACAGCCTATCATTTTTTGCACCTCTTTATAGGTTTTCCCCTCTCTAATCAACTTTTTAATCAAAGTACGCTGTTCTTCTGAACAATGTCTTGAACGACCCATTTTCCTCAGCTTTTAAATGCATGTTCAACAAGTGTTGGCTTCATCCTTAAATAGGGGCCACCTGATTCACACCTGTTTCTTCACAAAATTGATGACCTCAGTGATTGAATGCCACACTGCTATTTTTTTGAACACACCCCTTTCAACTAATTCAACTAATTGCCCAATTGCACAGCCTTAAGAGCGTGCATATCATGAATGCTGGGTCTCATTTGTTTTCTGAGAATCTACTGAACCTACTGGTAACTTGTTTGCCACGTAACAATAAAAAAATATACGAAAAACCTTGATTATTCTGGTTAGTCACATTGTACTGCTATTATTTTGAACAAGACTGTATGTAACGCTGTGGGTTGGTCTACATCACGCACATTCATCAGATTCTAAGACCTCGATATTCACACTGCTCCTGGTTCCTCTATCATCTTGCCGTACTTATGCAGAAGTCATACACAATACGCAGGGACTTGTAACCTTGAGCATTTATTGATCTTAGTTAATGTGAATTTCAACATTTACTAATACATTATAAAAATCAAAAGCTGTATTTGTTATGCGAGGGATAATGTACATCCAGCCAGTTGTTATCGCCAAATAACCGCCAAAAGGGTGATCATGATCCCGATGTGAAGTATTATTACACAGCTACTTGCCTCATAAATCAATAATAACACTCAAAATATTGTTCAGTTGAAATATTTGAATGCAAAGCATCCATGAAAGCTACAGGGTCTGCAAAATAAATCAGATTTGTGGAAAGTGCCATAAAGTGCATGATAAGGTAATTGACAAAAACAAAATATGATCACATATTTCAACATTAAATGCCACTGGAAAACCATAATGCTTACATCAGGAGTTTGTGTTGCTGACAACTTTTTTTTTTCTTTTTTTTTGAGGATGCTATTCCCTAAAACTTCCTCTTTCACTGCCTCATTACTGGGTTCTCACAGGTTTGTTGTGCATGGACTGACCACCGGTGAGACGTATGTCTTCCGTGTTCAAGCCATCAATGAGCTGGGCCTCAGCGATGAATCCCAGGAATCGGCCCCTCTTTCTGTGAAAGCTGCTCTTAGTAAGTCTGCCTCTCACAACCCAGTCTCCTTTGATATTCCATCAAGAAACCATTTATTTTGATCCATTTCCTCTTGCCAAACACATTCAAAAGCTGTTTTTCAGCAGGATGTGTTTGTTATTGATAAACCCATGGTGTAGTAAATGACAAAAAGAAAGGCAGGCATCAGAACTGGCTCACAAGACTTCTTTTTAATGTCATTACAACAGGTTGGAACAGGTCTTTATTGATCTTTATTCATAGGCAGCCCTCAGGAAAGTTTGCCACATAATCACAGCAGAAAAGATTAATTCTAGATATCAAATGTTCCTTTAGTATACAGTAGATTGTGCTATACCGTTTATTAAAGCAAGAAACAAAAAGAGAGCGTTACAGTAATTTTACCATGGATAATGCACTATAGACAATTGGAGTGATTTAATTTTTATACATCTCATCAGGTGTAAACAACCAAATAGATCCAGATAATAAGAAAATGTAATGAATCATGATATAAAATTATTCATAATGTAATATAACCATCACACTAAAAATATATAAGATATGGTCATACCACCCACCCCTAGTAGACAGATGCATGGAAGAGGTTTTAAAAATGTTTTTATTTCCCTTAAACCTCATACCATTTGCTAAATTGGTTTAATAATTTATACCAAAATGAGTCAGAATTTTTGTTTGTTTTTCCTTATCTCTGTGGGACACTTAGTCAACAAGTATAAATGATTTCAGCCAGCAGACCATTACATTTTTACAGATCTGGATGATTTGTAGAGCTGTTTGCTTTGTAACTCTTTAGCTTTAGCTAACAGCAATCCTCTGTTTGGACTCAGGGGGACAATTCCATACTCAGAGTCTTCAAAAGATGAAACTGAAGATGAAACGTTTTGTCCTTAGAGTGCACGCCTGTCTATAGTAAAGAGACAGTAAAAACATTGTTTGGGAAATGAATTTAGTTTATTAGATGGAATTACCAATTTTTGCTATGGACATTATTGGTACCTTGTGTGGCTTGAGGACAGTGTTTCATTTACAGCATTTGCCAGTCAAAAACAGTAAAAAAAACATAAATAAAAAAAATAAAAATAAATTATAATAATAAAAATAAATATATACAAAATAAAAAATAAATAAAAAATACATGAAGACTTACACTGACCACTGACCCGAGGAGTATCAGGGACCAGAATATACAGTATAGGGACCTGAATGACGACTCTTTTGATCTGCAGCAGTAGGCACCTAGCAACAACTCCTTACACCCTAGAAACTGCACTGAAATTCTCTCTTTTTTTCAAAATATTTTTTTTCAAAAGCTCAGTGAGCTGCGTATATAGCCATTTATATATAAACAATGTATTACATTAAAGATGCATTCCAGCCTCCTATATCACACCCGCAGACACAACACTGTGCATAGTATAAGCCAGAGCTGAGGCATGTTCATCTCAGTCCAAGACATTGAGTGATGTGCAGGACCAGCTAAAACGATCTGTCTTCTCCACAGAGCTGCCCTCTTCCCCTTATGATGTCTCTCTTCTCTACTGTGATGGGGAATCCATGGTGCTCAACTGGAAGAAGCCCATCCATTCTGGAGGAGCAGAGGTCACTGATTATTACATCGACAAATGCAATGTGGCCAAGAAGACATGGAAGGAGGTCAACATCCCACCCATTAAGGAAAGACTGCACAAGGTGGCCATGTATCGCAGTATCCTGTGCATGTTATTGTTACATCAGCTTATATTGATTGAGTTATAATATGCATATAATAACTAAGATAAACTGTTGCTTTTTAAGATTGGAGGTCTGACAGCTGGGTCAGTGTACCAGTTTAGGGTCTATGGAGCTAATTTGATTGGACTGGGTGATGCTTCGACCCCTAGTGCTCCCTTTAAATGTGAGGCTTGGACCATGCCTGAGCCAGGTAATGCGACATATGCACATAGTTTTAATTCTAAAATTTGATCATTATTTACTAATTTTCATGTCGTTTAAAACGTGTGCTGCTATTTGTTGTTACAAACTGGCACATGTGCTAACGTAAGGATTAAGTGCTCGAGGAGGATAGTGTTCAAAATGAGGAGTTTACTGGAAGACGAAGGAGAATACAGACAATATACTACACAATACAATAGGTTAAGTTACAGCTATGTTCAAAGATACACATTCAGCATTAACATAGACATTCCGGTTAGGTTACAATACATTTAATCACAGACGAGGGAGAACTGAACAGACTGGGTATTTAAACACTCAGGAGGTGATGAGGGAACTGGAGACAGGTGGGGACTAATCAATTAACCAACACAAGAAAAGGAAGGTGACCAAATAAGGGAACGGAACGTTCATAAACTGTAACATTTGTTCTGTGTAACACAAACTGAGAAATTTTATGGAATCTTTCATCAGCTGTTTTCTATTCAGAGATTGTTCATAGTCCCCATGTCTGTCCTGTTTGGTTTGTTTTTAAAGTTTATTTACAATAAATACAATAAATATATACTTTATTATTCTTAGTTTATGTAAATTTCAACAGTAATTTAATCGACTCGAATTAACATAAAGTAACAATGAATATGTGTATTTTATCAACTAACGTTAAGGGAGATTAATACATACTGTAACAAATGTATCGCTCAACCATACAGTTATACATTTTACAGGAGAAGCAGCAGAATTTTAATCAACATTGTAGATAACATCACAAAAAGCCAAATGTTGAAGTTTCGATCAATAAATGTAAGATTTTCATTTCATTTCAGATTTAATGGTCTTTTGAAAGCACAATGTTGCACACGGTCACCGTATAGAATCTGAATTTTTACCTTTGTTTTACCTTTGTTTGTTTTTTTTGTTTTTTTACTCAATTATTTAATATTGTAAAAGAGGTCTTTGAAGATTCTACATGAAGTTATACCTCTTTATTTCCACAGAAGAGACTAAGTCATGCATTGAATGTTGGTAATTATGTGGTGTCCTAAGAACACTTTAGAGGAAGTAAAAGTCTCATGTGTGCAAAATACACTCTTGCATGAGTCTTCCAACCCACAACTCTTGGCAAACATTGGTAGTTGATGTTTAGCAGATTTATAGTAGTCTTAGAGGCACAGATCCTCTGCAGCAAGATTTCTTGTTTGCATGGTTAAAAACCTTTTTAAAGTCTACAAAGGGAATAAGAGCTCTCCATAGCTCTCTTTTGGCTATATACTGACCCTACAGGGTTCCAACCTGGGACCACCATGCTGCCAGCCACCACTGCACTATATCACAATCATTAAAAAATAAACTATTGTTAGTATAATAAAACATGTTTCAAAACATGTACTTACTTGGTTTCATGTGAACCGAGTAAGATGATCAGTAGCTGTTTTCAAACAAAGAGCTGTTGTTCGAGACACATTTTCGAGACACACTCTTTTCCTCTTTACATTTGTGTATTGAACAGTCAAGACCAGACAAGAAATACAGAAGACCAATACACCTGATGGAAGCTGTGTAGAATATGTACCAGTTATGTTTTACCCTAAAATCAAAGAAATCATATCTCAGCTGAAAATCAGATGTAAAACATACAGATGAATTTCAGTGATGAGAATATGGGTGATTAATTTACATGAAACTAAAGTCGCTTTTTTTCCCATTTTAGATGATATGTCATCTGAACATGTTTCTATGAAATTCACCCAAATGGATTAAAAGCATGACAACCTGGAGCATTTATTTCCTCGTGCTTGGCTTTGGCAGGTCCAGCCTATGATGTGACCTTCACTGAAGTAAGGGATGATTCAGTGGTGGTGGAGTGGAAGGCTCCGGTCTACAGCGGCACCTGTGCCATCACTGGATACTTTGTTGAGAAATCCAAGAAAGGCTCTAATACCTGGAGCAAAGTCAACGAAAGTTCAGTCAACCACTGCTATCTTAAGGTATCGATTTGTGCTGTCAAACTCACATTCTCAGATGTTTTGTACTTTTACTTCAGCTAGACATGGAAGTATGAATACTGGTGTGTTTCTCTATGGCTTTATCAAACGTATTGTTTGAATTTTTGCAGGTCAAGGGTCTAGAGACAGGCGAGTTTTATTTGTTCCGTGTGCAGGCAGAGAATGCCCAGGGCATTGGTGTGGCTTCAACCCCATCTGACCCTGCGTGCATCAAGGCATTGCCAGGTAAACCATTACTGCATACTTGTATATATATGAATTCTTGTACATATAAGAATGAAAAAAACAAAAACAATATATATATATATATATATATATATATATATATATATATATATATATATATATATATATATATATATATATATATATATATTTATTTATTTATTTATTTATTTATTTATTTATCAATTAACTTTATGTGTCACACTGAATGGGTACTTTTTGTGCAATTTGAGTTTAGGTATCACAGCTAAAGAGACGATTAACGTTGGATTTTTGGCTGATTTGTAATTTGTTATTGAAATGTTTGAAAAACAATTACATGCTGTCGATTGTTTGCTGACAGCAGATAGGAAGTAGTTTTCAAGAAAACTTCTCTCCCTCATGTCAGTCAAACCCATAAGGCTGTGGTTCACCTTCGAAACACAAATTAAGATATTTTTAATAATAATAAGAGGTTTCTGTCTATCCATCAGAAGTCCAGGTAACTAAAAAGATCACGCATCGTTAAACCAAATCAATATGAATGAAGTGATGTTATCCTAGTCTTGTGAAGAGATTAGGTCACTTTGTTTGATGAACATATTTAATTATGGCTTTTATTTGCATCATACATAGACTAGAGCACATTACAAGGTAAACACGAAAGTTTAAATGTGTGCGTGTGATGCGTGAGAACCAGTAAGGTTTGTTTTAGTGACGCATAAAAAAGCTTATGTTTACAATGTGATGAGCTCTATGTATGTGTGTTTATATTTGCATAAAAGCTAAATCTATTCATCAAGCAAAGCAACCGTATCACTTTTGGGTGACTCTTCCTTTAAGGCAGCAATCCTCAGTGAGAGGACTTTGGGGATCCTGGAAGATGTATTATTAAAGGGGTTTTGTTTAAGACAAGTTTACAGCAAAGATTCACTTCGAGACCAGCTGAAACTTGCAACTACTTGCAAAAGTATCATTCTAGCACATGCCAGTTTATACCAATGTGACTTGACAAGACAGGGCATTGTTTCCATAGCAACTACTCTTTACTACAGTTATTCTGTCAGCTTTGTGAAAGCAACTTAGTGTCTAGCTTCCAGAAACACGCTATAACATATATAAAATGATCATAAGAAGAGGAATGCTTGTTTACTGATTGGCTGCTGTTTGTGATGATAATCAAATTTATGTTTGAATGTCGAATTGCTTTGCATTTATTGAACCATAAGAAAAAAAAAATATCTATTCACATGGCTTTTTTTGCTCACTGGGAAACTAATGATAATGATAATTTAGCTGATAAACTTGTGGAGAACCACTGCCTCAAGGGGAATTTTGTTCCAAGTCGATATGAGTTGCTGTTTTCATTCCCCTTTTTACTTCTGTAATGTGATTAATTTACACACAATAATTTACACACAAAACTGGATTTTTGACAAGAAAAATACTGGGGAAATCATTGCACATCAGAATAGAGCTAGGTGTTTGGAAGGGGTCAAGATTTTTGCTTATTAGCATGATCCAACTAGCCCTTCATGGTAGATGCAGTAAATTGATTTGTTATTTGCATTTTATTTTATTTTATTTTTAATATGTTATTTCTACATAAAAGCATGAAATGTTCTGGAAATGGACAATGTCTGTTGTTTTTGATATCTCATCTCAGGATAGTGACTAGTAGTCAGCCAATCAAATTTGTCAGGACGTACCCTTATGAAACAAAAATATATTGTAGTATATTGGAAAATATCATGTAATATATTAGGCATATATTCTTATATATATAATTTTTTTCCAATTTATTGCAATATATTGAAAGCGGCAATCATTTGTATATTTTTTTTGCAATATATTATATAATATATGTATCATCAAAATATTATTAAATGTATTCAAATATATAAAATATTAGAAAATAAAAAGGGAAAATAATATATTACAATATATTTTAAGAAATATATTGGTAAATATATATTTCCTTTCGTAAGGGTAGTTTTCCTGCAGCACAAGGGGGATTAAGAATTAGTCACATGACATTTATGGTTCAAAAACATCCGTGCCTTGAACCGAGTGGCTGTGAGCAAAGATGGCAGATTTCAGTTCACATACTTCTGAGGGTCTTGTGCACGCCGAAGAATTAACGGATAGCTTTCTTCAGATATTATATAGACCACATTGGCTTGGTGATGTTGTCATGCATCCAGGGGTTTTCCCTGCCTTTGCCTAGAGATGATGTGATCGTCTCCAGCATCTCCGTGACCCTATCGGTTGGGAGAATAGTTGCATTTCAGAGGTGGTTATTACTAGAGTATGAAGATGGGATTTTGGGATTGTGCACAGTGAAACCAGGTGCATTCAGTTGTGTCAGTTGTAAAATCCTATAGTCTTTAAGCACTTACAATACCACAGAGGATCCAGAATGGCTGAATATCAGTGCATTTAAAAGAAGGGATCTTTATTTTGGATGAAATGGGAGGAGTTCAGAGCCGTGTGGGGCAGTGTGGATGACAACATGGGAGGCGTTCTGAAGTGACTTGGGGAACAGCTTCCTGCTCATTCGCAGATAAGGAAAACGGGATGATCCAAGATGATTCATCCTGAGCAGCCTGAAAGGTTTTGAAGCTGATAAAATGCCATCAGCCAGTAGAGTGCACTGTGGACTCGTCTGTCTATATAATGTGTGTGTGATGTTTTATGAGATGCTGAGAAGGGAAGCCCTGTGTAGGCTGATTGGTCATAATCAAGGCCAAATCGAATCTGCACCAATCATTCACAAGCTTCTTCACACCTTGCATGTTTATTTTATTTTATTTTATATCACTACCCTGAAAAAATTGAAACCCAAAAATGGTAGCATCTAAATTAACTGGTTTTATTCAAACAAAAAATATTATTTAACATAACTGAATTTATACCAATAACTTATTAATAAAACTAATCTTTATGCTTTAATTCAGGTAAAAAATAGTTATTTAAGGTCACAACCGCAGGTCACCACTTTTACAGTTTACAGCAACATTTCACCTAATAACAATTCAAAATGAAAATTATTTTCTTGGCTTTAACTTATTCTGAAATTGTGCTATTTACTGTGTGAAGCGAATTTACAGAATACTCTGGCCACTTTCCAAATAATGAAAACGAATAGTAACACTTAATTTTATATTATTTCATGTATTAACTAACATGGACAAATGATGGACTATACATTTATTGCAGTATTTATTCATCTTTGTTAATGTTAGTTAATGAAAATACAGTTGTTCATTGTTAGTCCATGTTAATTCACAGTGCATGAATTAATGTTAACAAGCACAACTTTTGATTTTAATAATGCTCTATTTAAAGTTTAAATCAACATTAACTAAGATTAATAAATGCTGTTAGTTCATGCTAACTAATGTAATATATATATAAAATCCTTCATAAAATATATAATATATATAGTCTTCTGAAACCATAGCTTTGTGTGACAGAATGAATGTAAGCTGATTTTTACTGAAAATGAAATATAGTGCAGCTTCAGGTTTGATTTCAATGACATTTGGTTACAAGACACATTGGATCCAATGGCATATGACGTCAGTGGTGTTAAATGTCATCAACGGGATGTTTTTATATTTGACATTTGTAGTCCATTGTAGATCATTGAAATATCTTCTAATTAATATTAAGATCAACTGAAAAAAAATCCATATTAGTAATTAAATATATTAATTATAATATTCGTATAATATCCATTAGTATTTAAATCTGAAAATAATGAGTACTGACCAATAATCCCACTGTGTCGTATAAATCTGTTATATCCTGCAGTACTTGTTTTGTAGTCTGCACTTCTAATCTGCCTGTTTGCTAATTCTTCTCTCTTTTGTTATTTTGAAGGCGCCCAGGAAATCAAATGCGGCGTGGATGAGGAATCAGGTGACATTTATCTCTCTTTTGAGAGCTGCCAAATGACGGAGAAATCAAAGTATGTGTGGAAGAAGTCCTACCAAGAAATCACTGACTTCTCTAAGGGAATCGTGGTTAAGACATCAGGCAGCCAGTAAGAAAAAACACACGTACGATGTGTCCCAGCTAGATCTGGACGAGACACATATTAGCTCAAAGTATATTTAGGGCAATACCACAGTCTGTGCATATTGAATTCTGCTTGTTTTCCTTTTGTTGTCCCACCGAACAGACACTAATATTTGCTCATTTGTTTGTTTAGCTCAACTTTGCTTTTTAAGAACCCAGACAAAGAGGATTTGGGCACATACTCTGTGTCTGTTACAAATACTGATGGAGCCTCCGCCAGCTACAAGATCTCAGCAGAAGGTGAGGCCTGTTAATATATTATGACTATCGCCTTCATTATTAATGCCGTTCCTCAAAATCATATAGTGTACCAGACGCTATCAAAACATTCCACAGACAGATCTGATTCATATTTGATTCAGATACTTGTCTGCATGTTGATCTGTATTATGGATGTCACATCATTTGCAGGGAAATAGCTGCCATAATAGTATACATGTCAAAGATCCTTAATAATAATAATAATAATAATAAACATTTGTGTTGTGATCACCTTGAAATTGTTGATAATGATGATTGCTGATAAAAAAAAATGATAGTTACCTCTGTCCTTCACTTTAGAGCTGGAGAAGATGTTGGCCCTCAGCTATGACATACGCAACCCGAGTAAGTGACCCTGCATAGCAGAGATTGAACATGAACATGCTCAGTAGGCACACTCGACACTTTAAAAGAGTATAATCAGTGTTCCTACAGTCGTGGAAATATTCCAGGATTGTAAAAGTGATGGAATTCAAGAAAATCCTAAAAGGTCATAGAAATGTTTGCTCACATTGCCCCTACAGTAATAAACTATATGCCATGATGTGTTACACTATTTATTAAACATTAGTGTTTTTTTGTTGTTTTTTTTTTTTTTTTTTTTTTAATTACTGTAGTTTTATAATACACTTGAGGCAATTACAGTGATTTTACCAAAGTTAAATGGATTTGGCTTTACACTGTGCCTGAAAATACCATTTAAGCTTGATAAATTCACTGTGTTTTCACATGGGACATGACTTATTGATTAAAATACACTTTTTATTTAGGATCGGCATGTGTTATTTCTGCGTATGTAACAGTGACAGCACACTAGACAACATGTCAGATGGTCAGGTGTGACTCTTGTGCCGCAGTTATTCCTCTGAAGACTGAACTGGCCTATAAGATTCTAGAGAGAGGCCGGATGCGCTTTTGGCTGCAAGCTGAGGGCATCTCCTCTGCTGTGACCTACAAATTCTTTGCCAATAACAAGGAGCTTGTCAACTGTGAGGTAAACAACTGCAAATAAAATGGTACAGGCAGCCACATGTCTTCATTAGTTCATAAACAGTAAGCAGGGAGTTCTATTTTAAAAGTAAAATTAAAAATTTACATTTAAGTTCTTCCAAACCCCATATGACTTTCTTTCTTCTGTGGAACATAAAAGAAGATGTTTAACAGCACAATAAAAGCACCATAAACAGGGTCCTTGTGACTTCTTTACTATTTCTTGAGTCATTAAGTACTGACAGATTATTTTAGATATTTATATTGACCAATATAGTATGTTTAATTATATATTATAATATCCTTTGCCACAAATCTTCACAAACACCAATAATTTAATAACTGCTTGTTAAATGTAACCAATAACAGATCTAAAATAAAATGTGTGTACTGTACATTATAATTGTGTGATTTCAGCTTTTAGTTTGTGTTTATATTTTTTTATTTGGTCACACTTTATTTTAGGGTCCAATTCTCACTATTAACTAACCATTAACTATGACTTTTGCCTCAATTAACTCCTTATTTGCTGCTTATTAATAGTTTATAAGGTATTTGGTAGGATTATGGATGTCATGCATTATATGTACTTTATAAGCACTAATAAACAGCAAATATGTTAATAATACACATGCTAATAAGCAACTACTTATTAGTGTGAATTGGACCCTATACTAAATTGTTACCTTTTATTTTTTATTTTGAATTTAATTATTTTAACTGGTTATTAGCCATAACAGTTATTTGCTTTTCGATATCAGCCAGCAATTGAATATTGGTGCTGAATAATTGAATAAAATCCCTCTCATTGAAATGAAAAGACCAGCATGGACTGGTTTTGTACTGGATTACAGAATGGTCATTCCCAGTGTACTATCACTTTAAGCTTAGCTCCAATCTTTGCTGTGCAAGAAAACATAACCATTCCAAATAAACAGATTCAGCTCCATTGCAATACTACCGTCTGTTATGTTTTTCTGTTCCATTTGTGTGAGCCTCCTAAGAAAAGCCCAGGAGAGAAATGTTTACCTCTCTGGCTTTTTCACAGCAAACTAAAATGAGTCACGATGCAGCTACGGGCATTATCGAGATGGTGATGGATCATTTTACTGACGACAGCGAGGGCACTTTCACCGTGCAGATCCAAGAAGGCAGAGCCAAGGCCCAGTCCTCTCTGGTGCTGATCGGAGACGGTGAGAGCCAGCAGCGCTCTAGGGCTTCTGCGCCTCTCATCTTGAGAGACTGTGCTCTTCTGTTGAACTCTACTCACTGACCTCTTATAGTTCCTGCTTTATTTTCCTTTTCCAGCCTTCAAGGCAGCGCTGGCTGAGGCGGAATACCAAAGGAGGGAATACATTCGTGTGAAAGAGGGTACTGCACTCATCCTGTTGATGTAGCTGTTGAAATACACTTCAGATAGAGTGAATTAGACCCTGTGGTTTTGTAATCCATTCTTGGTATTACTTTTTTACAAACAAGCTTTGCATTATATACAACATCTCGTATTGGTTTCCTGCTGAAATATGCATTGAATAGCTCAGCCTAAAAGGAAATTCTGTCACTGCCCTCATGAATTTTATTTTATTTTTTTAAACCTGTATGACTTGCTTACATAGAACATACATGAAGTGATTTTTTGTAATATGTCTCTCTTTTACACTGTAGGTTCTTCTCAGACTAGTAGATTTGATAACACTTTATTTTAGGGTCTCTTATCTAGTTACTTATTAGTATGCATATTACTAGAATATTAGCCATTTATTACTATTATTGCTAATTAAGTACACATTAATGCCTTATTCTACATGACCTTACTCTACATCCCTAATCTTACCCAACACCTAAGCTTAAAGGGTTAGTTCACCCAAAATTAAAATGATGTCATTATTGACTCACCCTCATGTCGTTCCAAACCCGTAAGACCTCCATTTATCTTCTGAACACATTTAAAGATATTTTAGATTTAGTCCGAGAGCTCTCAGTCCCTCCATTGAAGCTGTGTGTACGGTATACTGTCCATGTCCAGAAAGGGAAGAAAAACATCATCAAAGTAGTCCATGTGACATCAGAGCATCAGTAAGAATTTGTTGAAGCATCAAAAATACATTTTGGTCCAAAAAAAACCAAAATGCATTGTCTTCTCTTCCGTGTCTGTTGTGAGCTTTGATTATGTTTTTTATTACTAGCTTACTAACTAATAATAAGCAGCAAATTAGGAATTTATTGAGGAAAAAGTTTAAGTTAATAGTGAATAAGTGTTCCCTATTCGAAAGTGTTACCGTAGATTTAGAAAAGGTTAAGCTTTGCACATTGCAAATTTTGTCACTCAGCTAAAACAGATAAAAACCTTCTTTGCCAGACTGGGAGACAAGCAAACCACTTAGGCTGGTTTATTTCTTTATTTATTTTTCAGTAGGGTTTCTCACTGATTCTTTGAGTTTTCTCATTTATTCTTTCAGGCCCTCATTTTACGGAGTTCCTCTCCATTCAAACTGGGGATAATGCCTCTGTGACTCTTGTTTGCAAGGCAAGTTGAATGGGAACGATTAAGCCAAAGCAAACTAAATGTCTTTGACTGACTGATGATATAATGCCATTTTCTTGCATGTCCCTTCAGGTGGCTAATCTGAAGAAAGAATCTGTGTTCCAGTGGTATAAGGACGATGTAGAGGTGATTCCTGAGGTGCCCGCCGATTTGAGCTCAGGAGTCTGCAAGTTCCCCCTAACTAATGTGAGCAATTCATTGCATAAACACGGGAGCTAAAAAAAAAAAAAAAAAATAGCAAAGTGGTTCTTAACTGTGCCAAAATTGCTTAACATACAAAAGTCAACCAAAAAGCCTTAAAATCACACAATGAAATGTATTAAAAAGACTAGTTCACCTAAAATATTATTTCCAGGTTATTAAATATTTCCAGTGAATACATAAACAATAGTTTTGTCATGACAACTCTTGGAGCAAAAGAACAATGTTTATGTGCTTTGTCTTGGCGGAACAGACTTGCTACTGCTAATACATCCACAGACATACTGCTGTAAGCATAAAGGAAATACTGCTGCTGCACATTTAACATACAGTACAGCATCAATGTATAACATACATGAAATGACCCCATAGCAGATCTATACAGGTGGAGCTGGGGAAGGTGGAGGGTTTCCTAAGCATGCGGCAACAGCTACAGCAAGCACTAGTCAAGTATTTGAATGTTGAGCAGCAATATTGGCTGCTGACTTGAAAAGAAACCAATCAGCTGTATCATGTGGATAATGATGAGATTATATCAGATTGAGTTAGAACATATCGGCCTGCACCATCTAGAGTTTCATGACAGAGCTTTGTTTAACAGTGATCTAAAAGCCTAACACATGAAACAAATGCTGGGCTAGATCGTATTACTATGAGTCATTAGCATTAGTGAGTTTACTTAAATAAAATTACTTATGATGTCAACAACTGAATATGATTGAATTGAATTGTTTACTCTTCATGGTCTCTTAATATTGTGTTTCTTTACACGTTTATGTGGCTAATTGCAATTTATTAGTAGCATTTTTTTTATTTATTATTCATTATGTCCAGAGAGCAGAACAGACCTGTGAGCCATTTATGGGTTCATGATCACTAGTTTAGTCAATAACAGATGTTTGTGTTTGTGTTTTTCATAATCAAAGTTTAAAATTAGTATGAAGCATGTCCCATAGCTACAGTTATTTAAGTAGAAAGACAAATAATCCCTGCTGGACTGTTACGGGTAATAGCTCTGTTTTGTTTCAGTCGATATTTTTCCCAGGTACAAAGTAAAACAGCTTGTGCAACTTCCATAAATACAAAGAAGCATGACACAATTATGGTGTATTTGTTATAATCGCTCCTGACATCTTGTGAGAACTACTATAAGAATATTTAACATGAGAAATAACCTTTCTGAGTTTTTGACTCCCAGGGATTGAAACCAAGGGTCTCAATCAATTCAGTGCCATAGTAATTTTTTTGAAATGCTGGTTATTCTTTGACATTTTTTGTTAGAATTATTTCTACAAAAACTATATGAAATAGCTATAATTTACTCCCAAGACAATGTAGCACAAAAGCTATTCTGCCAGTAATGCTCTAAAAAAAGCATCACTCAAGTGGCCTGTTTTTGTGAGATGCTGTATTTCTTTATTTTTTTATCCTGAAATTGTAGTTCTCCAAGAAGGATGTGGGACTATATAAAGCAACCATCACTGATGACAGAGGCCAAGATGTGTCACAGCTTGATGTTTCTGGCAAAG
The DNA here is from genome assembly GCF_003368295.1 of Carassius auratus. Lineage (NCBI taxonomy): Eukaryota > Metazoa > Chordata > Actinopteri > Cypriniformes > Cyprinidae > Carassius > Carassius auratus. Next base: position 20,424,799 of record NC_039255.1, on the reverse strand, counting down.
GTACCATCTCTCAGGATTGTCTTATCAAATATAGAGAAATGTAAATGTGTGCTGGAAAATGTTCCATAAAACATGTATTAAAGATCTCTTATTCTCTCCCACAGCTTTTGATGACATCATTAATGAGCTGAGTCGCATCGCTGGTGTGTATGACATGTATCATCATGCTTGTCATTTGGCTCTCCAAAGCCAGCCTGTCTTTCCTTGTGTTAACATCAACTGATTTTAAATCAACCGTCTTCCACCCCTCTCTCATCTTCTCTATCCATGGAGTCTAAATCTGGTCATCTAACGTAAAATGATCCAGAACTTCAATTATGAACTTTTTATGGTTTCCCATAGTTCATTTTTAGTGCTGTGCTGGAGCAGTCACGATCTTAGTGATGAATTGTATGACTGTAAACCAAGGGAGACTCTGATACTCCTTTGCTAAAAAGCATGCCTTGTTGGTGTTTAAGTGAGTATTCAGATTAAAAAAAAGAGCATAAATAAGCATAATAGTAAATCCATCAAATAAAACATCATATACAAAGTAGATAAAAATACTATTACAGTTACATAAAACCCATTTTAAGCTTTTATAAGCCCAAGATTTAAATTCACAAAGAGTGTTAGAAGCATAAGTTCAGTCAAGCATGTCCAAACTTTATACTGGTGAAATACATAACTATAATTTTAATAATATATATACTTTTTTGTGGACTGGTCATCCATGCGGGGTGTTTCCCTGTCTTCGCCTTGAGATGCTTGGAAAGGCCATAGAATCCCTATATAGGAATTGATTAATATTATTTTTCCAATTACAATTACTTATGATTTTGAGGTAAAAAAGGTTTTGTCAGATTCACAATTTTTTTTACACACAATTAATGTAAACTACACTGGTTGACCAATTCATTGCACTTCTACCCACTTCAGTTTCCAGTGTACTAAAATAATTACTACTCTTTATTCCAAAAAAGAAAACAATAAAAGGAAAACAGCAGAAGGATCATTTTGAAGAGAAAAACTGTTGTTCCTTGTTGCTGGGTGCCTACTTGGAAATCTTTGCATAAATAGCACAGAATCTCAGCTTTAACACGTGGTGAATCACAGCATTGTTGGTGAATTTTAAGATCTCTCTTTCTTTTTTCGGACCTGGATAGGATCCAGCGCCTCTGAGTTGTCGATTCAGTGCACTGCGGAGGGCATTATGCTTCAGTGCCATATGAAATATTACACCGAGGAGATGAAGATCCATTGGAAGCAAAAGTATGCACATTTTCCACTCTCACTTGAAATGATTTCCTAGAATAAAAAAAAGATACACAAATACACAAATACGCTTCATGTCCCCAGGTGTGACAGCGACTCTACATGTAAACATGGTTTTCAGATTTTGGTCTTTAGTTTTGTGTTGCTTTAGAGTGAGGTGTACAAAATAAATGATTGTTGAACTACAGGAAATTACAAGAATAAAGAGTCTGTCTTGTTCCTCGCTCTGTTGTCGAAGCAAAACAAATCATTCTGATGGCAGTTGCCTAATGCTCTGCCCTAGAGGTGGTTCAGTAGCATGTGAAATTCTAACGCAGTGAGAAAAGCCTCGTCTGCTCGCATGGCTTCTCAAATCCCTGTATTAGCATTTTGAAGTGGCTATTCTGGGTTTTTCCTCCCCCTGTTGCACGTTTTGAATCACATGCAGAGCAGGTATTAATGCAGGGGAAATTTCACATTCAGTCGTGACACAAAAAAACACCCGCCGTGTATAATTTTACACTAGGGACATGCTAATTTGATGCCCCACTTTAAAAAAAGGCATGTCAAACGATTTGAGAGCATTTACTCTATGGAAAATTAGCAAACAATTGATCTTAAAAAGGGATTGGGATTAAAGAGGCCTTCGGTGTAACATGTTAAAAGCTTGCTTGTGTTCATATTGGTTTTATCATTCTCTCAGTGACAAACAGATATTAATGCATTCATGTACTCTTTGTACTTCAAGGGATTCTAAAATCAGTGCATCAGAAAGGATGAGAATTGGTGGCAACCCAGCAATGGCAACTTTGGAGATCGTCGAACCTACTGATAAGGATAAAGGAATGTACACTTTTGAGATTGTGGATCCCGAGAAGACGCATTCTCGTATCATGGACCTCTCTGGAGAACGTGAGTTGTAAAAAAAAACGTATAGACTGTACTCAACAAAACTGAGGTAGTGATTTGCACTCAGTTTGTTTGGGTAGATTTCTTCCCATGTGTTGACTGAAGACCACCTAAATTTACCAGCTATGACACACTAAAATAATTTAGGTTGATATTTGTCAATAAATTACACACTTTATTGCTTATTAAATGTGAGTAGTACAAACTCTTGACTGTCACGTTTGCAGTAGGAAGTTACTCATCACTGTATTGATGTTAATGCAATTATCACTCACTGAGTGGAGCAACATTTACTATAAACTTAATAAATGTAGCCACCCACAACCTTAACTACAAGCTCCACTCTTCAGCACAATGGTAACCCCAAAAACTTAACTGATCATTGAGCACTACCAGATCTTTCCCTAGACTCAAAAACACTTCATATCAACATTTACTCGTCTGATCCAACCCTGAATGATGAAGCATGCTGAGAACTAAAAAGCCACTGCCTTGTTTCAGTTTATGATGCTAAAATTATTTTGGTAGTACCAACCAAATTAAGTAAACTTCAGTTTTACATATTTAAGTAGATTGAACACAATTAAATTAAGAAAAAACAAAATGTTTAGCAATTGTGTCACTTCATGTACCCCATTTTGTTAAATCAATTTAACAACCAGCAAAAAAAAAAAAAAAAAATATATATATATATATATATATATATATATATATATATATATATATATATATATATATAAATAACTTCCACCTCATTTAATTTTAATGGTCAGAGAGAGGGTTGTGAGTAATCACAGCAAACTATTAACTGTTGGCATAAAACAACCTTTACTAAACATTATAATTGGACCTCAGGGGGGCGGGAAATATATTCAAAATGTGTGAAAAAGAACCCAATTACATTTGAACTTAATTGAGTATCAAGTGAAATACTTAAACAACAGCTCAGATATTTTTAACCACACTACCAGAATCAGCATTAATGAGAAAAACACATCCGTGTTGAAGGTGATGGCAAGACTGTCATGTTTTTGAAAAGGTTTTGTCTATTTTTAAAGATTTTTTTTTCCATTTAAGAAAAAAAAAGAGTTACAACAAAGATGGTCAACATAAACATGTGTTCTAAAATTGATCCCGTGTAGATGTGTTCATAATTATAACTATAAAGGCCGCTGTAGCAGCTGCACACACAGGAGATGTATTTAGGGAAATCCAGGGATGAAAAAGTGCTGTCATAGTATCAAAGGTGCAGATACTGGCAGGGGGTTCAGTTAGTCAACAGACTGTTTGATGACAAACATAATCAAGGGCTGGTTTCTGACAGGTCATGCGATTTGCCGAATGGTGACAGTAATGAGTAGGGGAAGAAGAGCTATTTCCAGCGAAGCAGGAAAACAATGCTATTAAAATAATGAGAGCTGATTTTCTTTTTATGCAATGCCTCTGGGACAAGACGCTGCGAATCAAGAGACAGTGCTGTTTTCCTTTTTTAAAAATTTGTATTCATGTTTTATATGTTCTTACTTTTATTCTTTTCTTTCTGTTTTCCCCTCTGTAGTCTACAACAACGCCTACGCAGAATTCCAGAGACTCAAGTAAGAAAACCAGTGCATCAGACCACCACATGGCTTTCCACATCCTAAATGTTTAGAGTTGCAAAGCATGTGAGCTGTAGATCAGTGTTTGGGTAAAACATTAAGGTCTGCTAATGAACTCAACAATGCTATGTTTCTTTTGCCCTTCAGAGCAGAAGCATATGCTGAAAAGAGTAAGTATACTCAATCACTCCCAACCCTCTCAGGGGTCCTGTTTTGATATGTAATTATACTCCTAAAATTAACTTTGTGTTTTTTTTCACTGGCAGACCGTGGCAAAGTGATTGGTGGTCTACCTGATGTTGTAACTATCATGGAAAATAAGGTTTGTTTAAACTGAAATTGGATTCTGATCTGACTTCCCTTTGAAGAAAATCATGTCAAGACCACAACATATGCCTATACATACATACATACATATAATTATATGGAGTGTGATGTGATATTGTATGTATTGTATGTATTGTATTGCTTGTAATGGAATATTGCAATTTTGTAAGAACATCCTGCCCAGGGACTGCAGATGCAAAATTATATATATATATATATATATATATATATATATATATATATAGTTTTATAAAACTATGAGAAAATGCAACTGAGAATAGGCATTATATTGTATTACGTTGTACAATATTCCCAAATCTTATATTTGAGCTTCTTCAGAGTCATCACACTTTGTCCGGATTCCAGCTCTGCTTATTCTGGACTTTCTCTCGACTAATTTCATGAAGTGCATTCTGAGATGCTTTTTAAACAAATTGTGCAGGTGTTCACATGTATGCTGGACATTTTTTGGCTGCTTTTCCCTCACTATCTGCTCCAACTCATCCAATAAAAAATGGGTTTGTGATGTTGGCACGATTTATATTTGTCTTCAAACCTAATTTCAGGAATTTAAGCATAAGCCTTTAGATCAAAAGGTTTTTAAGATCATAATAAACTAATTCAGCTTAGTGTGTCCAAACTTTTACTTTGCCAAACTGTGTCCGAACTTGGAAAGTGTTGGCATGAGGTTGCATCCAATCTTTCAACTACAATATTTGACCACACCAGTAAAGCTGCTAAACTCGGTTTTGCATTATATGCACATTAATATCTTGAAATGGACCTTTTACTTAAAGCAATCTACTAATAAACTACCAACTAATTATAACAGTAACCAACACAAACACATGTTCATCCACCTAGACAGATAGTCCAACAAAAGCAACTTTACAGCTCAAATAATGAACTAGTTTTCACAGAATAATTCAAGCTATTTAACCAAAGACCCACATATTTCTGGTGACTTATGAAGCCTTACTGTAAAACAATCAAACAAAAGTTCTACGTAGAAAAGTAGTCACCATCAAAATGATGATTTAGGCAACTTAACCATTTATATATATATATATATATATATATATATATATATATATATATATATATATATATATATATATATATATATATATATATAATTAAAAGTTTTTTACTGAATAATTATTGTAAGTGCCATATTAAAATGATAGGTTACACTTTATTTTAAGGATCAATTCTCACTATGAACTAGGTGCTTATTGGCAAGCATATTACTAGCATATTGGCTGTTTATTAGTATTTAGAAGGTCATATGCCTTATTCTGCATGACCATAATTTAGATCCCTTAATCCTACTCAGTCTGTCCTACCCCATGCCTAAACTTAACAACTGTCTTACTAAGTGTTAATAAACAGCAAAGTATTGAGTATATTGAGGCAAAAGTTGTAGTTAATAGTTAGTTATTCGTGATAATTAGTCCCAAAACTAAAGTGACCAAACTATGCGCTTCATGTTTCTGCTTAGAGACCCCCAAGAACACTGTCCCCATAGACATCCATTGAATCTGCTTTACTTTACCCATGATGTTCATTTGCTTTTAGAAACTGAGCAATGAGTCAGCCTTATTTTTTGTGGTAATCAACATTATGCCTCAAATGTTGTCAGTAGACCCAAATTTGTATTATACCCAGAGCATTCCTTTCAGTCATCCATGGAGAACTGTAGCCAATGCATTAGTGACCTGTATTGCCGCAGGCAGTCGTGTCGGTGAGTGCCGTTCTGTGGCTTTTCCCTTCAGCCCTGGGAGTGTAAGCTGGAGGGCGTCATACTTCTCCGCTCCCTAAGATCCATGTCCATTGTCTTTGGCTTCATAATCCATTGCTTGCAAGCAGCATGAAGCCAGCTTGGGGAATATGGTGTATTCTGCCTGTGAAAGGATATTGGTGGGATTAGGATTCGCCTGAATAGTTGATGCTGGAAACACCCAGCACCCTTTTCTCTTTCAGATCAAATAAACAGCAGGTCAGTGGCTCTCAGATCCATTAAAGCAGTGGTTTTCAGTCCTGGTCCTCCTGGGGACCCACCCCTCAGCACATTTTGTGTGTCTCCCTTATTTAACATACCTGATGTAGATCACCTCCATGAACTGAACTGGGTGTCAGATAAGAGAGACATATAAATGTGTGTAGAGAGATGGATCCCTAGGACCAGGATTGAAAACCACAGCATTAAAGCAAACATGAGGTGAACACATGGTGACCTGCATAGGTCACATACACACTGTTTTTCCAGTGAGAGCTCCCCACCGCAGGGCTTCGTACTATATTTTAGTTTTCATTGAGCTGCTCTTCTCCCTAAAAAAACCAAATGAGTCACTTTGTTGAAATCCATTACGGTGAAATATGTCATGTAAACTGGAAAAAAATACAACTGTGGCAAAATAGAAGCAACACAAAATTTAGAAACAGCATTAGATTTATGTTGTCACGTACAGACTAGAAATATTCTTCAGAAATTGGTTTCTCACTATAACATTTTTAAGTTTAAGGAATGCAGCAAGAAGGTACATAGGTATATATATATATATATATAGATATAGAAGGTACATAGGTATATATATATATATATATATATATATATATATATATATATATATATAGATAGATAGATAGATGTAAAACATTTTATATATGTAAAATATCAAGTATATAAATAAAGAAATATATAAATAAATGTATTCTATATGTTGAAGACAGATGCATAGCCATCCCACCTTCAGAATTCCATATTATCATTCAGAATTATGCGCATCTGCTTAATGTAGTCATGCTGTTTCTCATATTTATGTCTTTAGCATGATAATGGCAACCTACTTCCTCTGAGGATGCTCTTAGAAGAAATATGTGTTTATGCACTTGTTTTTTATTTTCTTCAGACTCTGAGTCTGACCTGCACAGTCTGCGGTGACCCCAAACCTCTGGTCAGCTGGTCTAAGAACGAGCAGGAATTAGAACTTAGTGATCAGTACGTCGCTGCCTTGGACTCGGGCAAGTTCGCCAGCCTCACCATCAAAGGCGTGTCCCTGGAGGATTCCGGCAAGTACACCATGACGGTCCTGAACAAGTACGGCGGCGAGTCGGTGGACATCATCGTCAGCGTGTACAAACACGGCGACAAGATTCCAGACATCAAACCCACATCCTCACCCAAGAGGATCATGCCGCCCACAGTTCCCATCGTGATTCCCACTGCCCCTGCTGCGGCCAAGTCTCCCGCTCCTCCCCAAAATGCCAAATCCTCTGTACCACCCCGTGGCATGAAGTCCCCCACTCCCACCAGGAAGAAGTAACAGTAACTTCTTATTCACCCGTACAGCACAAATTAGATTAACATTTCTGGTAGGAAATATCAGTGTTTGCAAGGCAGCAAAGGAGGTTTAGGTTTAGTTTTGGATTTTGATTTGCTGTAAACATAATGCCATTTTGCCACCATTGTGACACAGCACATCTTGTTTTCCCCCGCCTGTAAACAGGAATCTCCATAGTTCATTAAATGGCTATAAAAGGGTAAAGATTATTTTTCTGATGAGTTGTGTTGAATCACATACTGTTTAGTATGTCTGTGCATACTACATTTATTTGAAACGTCACAACCATTAAACATATGTTCTTTGTAGCTTGTCATCTGATCTACCAGCATTACTATAATTGCTTCACTTCCATTCACAACTTATCTTCTTTGGCTTCATGGGAGATTCTAGATCAGGGATCCTCAAAGATCCACTTTCCTGCAGAGTTTAGCTCCAACTCTAATCAAACACACCTGTGCATGCTAATCAATACCAATCAATGTCTTTGGGATCATTAGAAAATCACAGGCAGGTGACTTTGATCAGGGTTGAAGCTAAAACTCTGCAGTGCATTGGACCTCAAAGGCAAGATTTGAGGAAGGGGGTTCTAGATTCTTGGTAGATAAAGTAGGTAATCTGAGTCCTTTTTCCAAATACTGTGAATTTGGCATACTACTCTTTTGCTGTACTGGTTTTAGCATACTATGGAAGTAGTAGTATTCCACTAACATGGAAGTAGGCATATATTTAAATTCATTGTTGTTTAAGCATTCAGACCAGCTCGACACATCTTTTGCACAACCAATGTTCTGAGTTTAACGTTAAGTGAGCATTAGAAGATGGCACATTTAATCTAAAGATAGTAAGAGTAAGAGGTAATTGTGCACAAATTCATTCAAACTCTAACCAGAATAAATGAGGAAAATCAATATTATGCTGTCTTGCAAACACTGTGATTGAACTGTAGTGCGTAAATCAGTGAATAAAGAAACTAGAATTGTAGGTAGTATTTTTCACCCAAAATGCATCATCGTATCATAAAATGAGCAACCATGAAGTATGAAGAGAGAGTAGGAAGTATGTGTGAGGGAGGGTGGGGCAAGTTATATTTAGTGCCGCGAAAAGAAAAAAAAATGTGTGAAACAGTTTGTCATCTGGGCTTCCTAAGCTGAGCGGGCCTCTAATGAATTTGGCTCCCTCTCCCCTGAGGTGCTTGGAGGGAAAGCTTTGATGTTAGTTTATTAAATCTCTGTTTAAAAGCTGCTCTTTCAGTTTGCCACTGGAATCCAGAGGCATTTGCTTTCTCCAGTGGATGGATGTCCTGAGAGTGCAGGACCTCCACTTAGCTCCCAGCTGCAGCCACGAGACCATCAGTACCTCTCTCAACCTCGTCTCACTTCCTCACAATTTTCTCCTGGCTTTGTGTTAATAAAAGAGTTGGAAGTCACTACCTGTGTCATCCCTGCCTTTACATCGTACACAAACACACACACAATGATATTAAAATATGAATGTGATTACAGAAGCTACCGACCAATCTGAAACGCATCAGCACTTCTCTTCGGCTCTTGGGCCAGTTGTACTTCACAAATCATTTCATGTATATGAAACACCTAGCTTGAGGTGCTTTGCTGCCAAGAATGCACTACTACTTCCTAATTCACGATGGATGACTTGGCAATTTGGATTGCCTGGCATATCTCCAGATATTTATCAGAATTACTTTTACCTATTTTGAAATAAATGCCTTTGGTTTACAGTGGCCACAAAGTGGAACTTAGACTACTCTGAAAACCACTCTTTGTTGCATTAGATAATACACAAATGAACCAAGGTGACACAAATGCTGCTAGATCATTTCTCTTCACTTTTCTTCATTGACTTTTAATTAACTGGCAAGCTGATGATTTTAGTGAAAGTCAGTACTCCTCAAGTGCACAGAAGTGTACTGTTAATTTATTACAGTAAATAAGAACATGATCCATCAGTTTCAAAACTACAAAGTGGTACTTTTGTCATCATTTTGAACAATCCATCTACTGTTTTATTATCTAAAAGCCCAACAAACCTTTTTTGTTAAATGTTTGCATGAAGAGTGTGCTTGTGCTAGAAAATTGCAAGTAAATTTCACAAATAATTACAAAGAAAAGGCAGTAACACATTAAAATGGGAAATATTACTACTAATAGTAATACTACTACTCCGGCTAGTTTTATTATGTAACTTTAAAAAATATATATATATACATATAATTTTAAAAAACTATTTAAACTATGGTATAACCATGCAAACCAGGGGCCGCTGTATCTATGCTCCCGATAATGCTTTTCATAATTTAAATGTTTAAGTAATGAGTTCGTATTTTTAATGCTAACAAGCAGTGGCACTGTTTAATGTTTTTTTTTTTTTTTTTTTTCTGATTAAATGACTTTAGTAATCAGTTCACTTCAATAGAAATTTGATTGGAATAATTAAAAAGTAGGAAATTGTTTTGATTTTGAAATGAATTTAATTATAATATGTAATTTAATCAGTGGATTTTTATTTTTTATTTATTTTTTGCTTTGAACTTACAGATTTCTAAGGCAACTGACAATCTCAACAAATCACTTTCAAGACATGAGGAGTATCATTTCCAAATTTTATGCAACACAGAGCATTGGCAATATCACACGCAGGCTGAAAATGCCACTCCTGCATTACAGATGATCCGCAGTGAATTCTAATGGAGTCATTGTTGTAGCTCTGTTGCTGACCAGTGCTTGCACGGCAGACTGACCACCAAACACAAATCCGTAAGACTGAACACCACATGGTGGCACTGGTGTCCCAGTACGAATTCTCTGCAACCTGCTTTCACCCAACGGAAGAAAAAAAGACACAATACCAGATTACTGGGCCTGGTTTTATACTTTGATTTCCAGTGAAGAAGCAAATGAAAAAAAGTATGTAATGTGTCAAGGTGTGTGTGTATGTGTGTGTAAGCAAATGCAGCATCAAGGAACTTTAATTTTAATCAAACAGCTATTAATGTAAATTTAAAATGTATTTTGTAAGAACTAAAACCCATCAAAATTAATATTTTATTGCAGTTCTGTTATGCTTTCGGAAATTCGATTAATTGTATTTCCACTTTTTTTCAAAGTGATCTTTCCTTTTTTCTTTACTGTGTAGGTGCACTAAATCAAAGCTACTAAAACGTATTTTGAATTTATCAATAATAATACGAGCAGAGTAAATGATAGTGCAGAGTAAATTACATCTTTTGATCTTTTCATTTTATTTCATTATTTTATTTTATTTTATTATTTATCAGTTGGTCACTCGTATGTATTTATACACACAAGAGGATGTTTTAAACAATTCTACTTCCTTCTTAATGGATTCTGAATACCCAGCAAGTAAATTGAGAAAGTTATGACTCTAGCATTTCATTGAAGAGCCCCTTGGGTATCCCACAACACAAATATACATAAAACATAATAGAATCTGAGACTACTTTGAAGTAAAGAAACTTTGCTATTGTTATCACTGCTGAGTGCACACAGCATTTTCACTGGCAGATAATCTGAGTGTGGGTGAGCGTGCTTTGAAGATGTGCTAGCTTCCACTGCACTGAGCAAAAAAGAAAGCCATGCTAACAAAACATGTTGAGATTCTTATAAACACGAACGGCTGCCTAAAATAAGAGTGGAAGCACTGTGAGGCTCGTCAGCCATTCACACTACACCACGTTTCATTAACAAAAAAAGTTCTCGAAGAAAGTTCCTCTCACACTTTCTTTTACAGCCTAAATTCACACGTTCATGGAGATGAAGATAAAGACTACAGTTTTTCTCATTTCTTTTTTAGCTTGCTGTAAGAGAATTAGCACAGAAAAGCCCATGAATTGATTCGTAAAGGAAAGTGTTTCTTCGTCTTCTTCAGTGTTGATCGTGGAGGTATGTTATACCTGGAAAAAGCCATTTGTTAGCATTCCCATTCATCTCAAATTATTTTATCTTTTCTCATGGGAACTCACTTATAGATACAAGTTTGCTTTTAACTAATCACCTTAGCGATTATACTAATAATCATAAGAAAATAAACACTGCAAGCGTGTCTTCTAAGGAGTTTTTGATATGCTGATTTAAGGTCTCTATGTGCACATATGTATATGAAAGGACTAGATCTTCTCACTATAGTGATTATTTGCCTTTCAGCACTAAACACATGTTGAATATAAATGTGTCCTCTATTTTGAGTGGTTTTCAAAACTGTGTTAAAGGAATAAGGAAATTAGGTTGAGATTCACCCACTGTGAAAGAGAATGACACATAACGACCGCATAGCATGACAAATGACTGACTTCGTAGAGTTATGTAGCATTCAGGTTTTACGCTCCCCCAGCACATTTGAAATATAATGACATTTTCTTATTTGTAACTCGTTGTCCTTGAACAAATTAATGAAATGCATTAGATTCCCAAATGAGAATGGCTACTACTTACTGGGAATTTTTCTTATTTATTTATTTTCACAAAACTGGTTGTGAATCACCCAGACCTTTTCCAGACTCCATGACAATCAACTGTCTCTACATCTCAGCTACTATCGCGGCACACTATTAAACTTTTATGAATTGCATCAAATCACCAAATGACAGACTTTTCCTTCTTAACTACATAAAGAGAACTGATTTCGAAAGGTCCTGTCTTGCCCCAAGCAATGCTCGCCATCAAGCAATCTTAGAAAATGAGAAGATAATGATGAGAATTGTGAACGGATATTGAAAAGAATATAGCTCGAAATCACATTTAACAAATTGATTTGCAAAATTATTACGGCATGTTAGAAATTCTTAAAGGTAAAATGTGTCTCTATCCCACGAGCAGAAGTGCAAACTAGTTTTCAATCTAGGTTTAAACACTTTATTTTCGATTATCATTATTTTAGTTCTTTTTTGAGTAAATGATGACAGAATTGTTGCAGTTGCAGCATTAGATAAGCAACCCCAGTCCTCCATATACTCATATGGTAATGTTGACTGGGCCGGGACTTTTAAATTCATAAATTATCAGTACCTTTCTTTGCACAGTTTTGGTCTAGTCCACAAATGTATTTTGAGAGCAGTGCAAGTAGCTTTCAAACTGCATTTCAAACCAATTGAAATGAATCAACAGTAGTTCAATGGTGCACACTACTGATGCCATCCAGAGGATTTGATCCCAGAATGCTATTGGAAATATGCCAGAAACTGAGTTCCACTTACACGCCTCTGGTTTCTGGTTCCCCCAAAGCGAAACTCCTGCTCAGCGCTTCAGAGAATGCTTTCAGCGTTAATAACATCGGGGGATACTAAAACAACATACAAGAGTAAAGATTCCTCTCCTTCTGTCCCCTTGTTTTAGAACAACTGATAGTCTTGGAAGGTGTATTAATTATTTAAGCTGAATTTCACAAGCTTGAGTACTGTCTTTTTATCAGAGTAAATATATTTGCATACATGTTGAGCTCCATAGAGTGGCTATTCACGTATACCATAACACAGCAGATGGATTCATTATTTATTCTGCAAAAAAATGCAGGGAAAAAAGTTCATGTCTGTGAAGCATTGATTAGAATAACCAGGAGGGTAAGCTGAGCAGTGAATAGGCATTTAGCATTTAAAATAATTATTTCCGTTTGGACTCACGGTAATATGCAAATAACAGTTTCAGGTTCAGTGAACCTTTCCATTTGTAACACAGAAGTCTACACCATGACTGCTTTTTGCTTATTAGCTATTTATTCCGTTTTTACCTAGAAGCAATGCCACAACACAATTAACACTTGAAAAATAAAACATCCACTCAGGACAGAGGAAGAAAAGCCTTCTGTGCCAATAAATGGCCGACTGATAAGCCAACAAATAAACAGACAATAGACCAGCACCTCAGCGAATTAAACAGGTTTTTAAAAGGACCCCATTTAGCATTTTAGCTGCATGTATATGAATGTTATTTCAGAAAGGAAGGTCATTACATCAGCAGCACTGCTCAGACAATTCAAATGCTCAATTAATGTCAGGGTGTATAAAATAATGAATTATTACCGCTGGAAATGTGTCATTCGAATTTCAAAAGAAAAAAAAAATGAATAAGAAATAATATATACTGTCAATGAAACCTGTTTTTAGAACCTCCCATATATTTACTGAAATAAAACATTTTAAAATTTAATTAAAATAACTATTACTGTAAATATAGTTATGCCTGAAAAGACAATGGAAGTTAAAAAAATAAAATTTACAGAGACAATGTTTCATTCATTTACATAATGCACAATATACTTTTTTGAATGAAATTTTCTTGACAGGCTTGTGGAGATTCACCCATGAGACAGTAACATGACATGACATGAACATATTATTTAGGTTCCTCAATGGAATGAGGCACACTGAAGGAGAAAAAAAAAATCTATATAGCAACTCACTCAGTAATTGTATCTGAAAATAAAAACTGAGAAAAAAATCCCATGAGTAATCATATTACTGCAGAAAAAAGCGAATTCATCAGATGAAAACCATTTAAAGGTAAACAATCTAAAGAAGCTACATGAGCACTTAATCATGCAAACATGTTTTCCATTGTTTTCAATTGTCTTTATTTAAAAGCTTATCATACAAGATGGTTTCAATAAGCTATACCGTGTTTAGATGTTGTACTCGCTGTGTAAGATGCCAAGGAAATGTTCACGTTGCATCTTGTACAGATAATTTGCATTTCCTAATTGATTGCCCATATGGTTGCCAAATATAACACAGGTATAATTTCCCCTGGTATGAAAACTCCTTAATGTTGTTCTCCCTTTTCTACATCTCTATTCATATACGCTTGGGTATTATGCATATAATTTATATATTTTTACATAAATGCCACCAGTAAGACTATAAAAGACGATCATTTACAGTATATAACTAATAAAGAACAAAGACGTGTTCAGCATGTGACTAAATATTGCATTTTATTATAGATATTATAGATATCAGGATATCATATTGGTCACACTTGAGTTTAAGGACCAATTCACACTATTATTAACTAACTATTTACAACTTTTGTCTTTATAAACTTCCAATTTGCTGCTTGTGAAAGTTAGGTAGTTGTTAAGTTTCAGTATGGAGTAGGATTATGGGATATAAAATATGGTCATGCAGAATAAGGCATTAATATTTGCTTTATAAGTATTAATAAACACCCAATATGCTAGTTATATGCATGCTAGTAAGCAATAGTGCATGGTAAAAATTTATCCCATGACATTGCAAAATTAATTTAGAATAAATAGTGAATCGTTTGACATGTTTTATTCAGATCAAACTAAAAGGAATATGATCAAATTTTTCACATGAGAGAGTGCATTTTTTGGAGTATGTGTGTTGGTGATGGTGAAGATAATAATAATTATTTAAAGCATACATTTCCCAAAACTATGTGTACAATAAGTTATTCCAAAAAGCAATCTAAAAGTAGCTGCTTTGAGTTGCTGAGCTGATGCTTTATTACAGTTTTTCTCAGTCGCTTTGGAACATTTCTTGAATCATTCTAGAGATTTGCAAAACAGTAAGTGCATTTCTCAAAACAACTCATACAAATAGCAAAACACCATGGATCACCTGCAAAAGCCAATCTCTTGCTAGCTCAATATCCTTAGTTAATCTCTCAAAACTAAATATCTGTGTCAATGAACATGTCAGTGCCATCAGAATGACAAGTCCTTGTGTTATAGTTTACGGATGAGACAGTCAAATTGCTTAGTCATGTTGTCAATATAACAGTGTACTCTGGAGGGATGTTCTGATGTAAACTATGGCAGCATTTTGGATGATAGTTACTGTATTGAACAGTAAGCCATATGCTTATGTATGCCATATATCCATTTGAAAAGTACACATTTACACATTATGTGGGATATTGATTGAAAGAGACTAGATAGAATTCACAGTTACACTTTTACTAGTGGTCTGACCAAAAAAAAAAAAAAAAAAAATATATATATATATATATATATATATATATATATATATATATATATATTTAAACCTTTACAATGGCATTGTGATATAGAAAAGGAAAAATAAATACGGGCACAAAGATGAAAATAAGTCCATTGTCAGAATTTGTAACTCTTGTGTTGTCCTCTGTCTACACAGTATAAGCTTTCCAACTGAAGACTCATGAGATGAACCTTTGAGCTTTTTCAGAGAAATGGTTTATCATTGGTTTATCATCTACATTCTCCTCATTAGTCAAGATTCACTTGCACAATTCATGCCAAATTGACAAAAAGTCTAATTATAATGTGTTATAAAAATAAATAAAAAGTGCATTTAATTACTTATGCGATGAACTAAAGACTAGATGTTTTGAGCTGTAAGACTATTTGCACAGAAAAGTATATTATACATTTTGAGCGACATGAAATTAGCAAATGATCATGTAGGAAAACGCCGATAAATGTGTGTAATCAATTGCATGCATGTACAAAAGCAATCGCAACTTGTTCAAAAGAATAAAAAAAAAAAAAACATGATGTACAAGTAGTTTTGAGAATTTAATTTCTGATTTGAGAAATGCACCAAAGTTATTCTCAGAGGATGCTTGAAAGTAGGCTGCTACTGCTCATAGCGGGTCTCATTGCCAGAGAGAGCCCACCACACCCAGTGGAGCGAAATAACAGCAGTGCCTTCCGTGGTGTGCCAATCAGCCCAGCCACACTCAGAGAGGCCACATTGGGTGAGCTCTAACAGCACCTGCCTGTTGAAAAGCCGTCTTCATGTCTGGCCTGGCTAGGTGCCCATTATGACCAGTCTCCCATGGTTAAGGCCTCTCCGATCTGACAGCACTCCAGCTCCAGGAACAAAGGTCCTCCACACCAGGTGCTCAGAGCTCACCATCTGCAGAGCTACACCTAATGACCGCCTTTCTTGAGTTGATCACTGGTGTTTGGTCTGCCCATGAAATACGAATTGAAGGTGACAGAAAATCACACAGTCCTATCTTAGTTTTAAAGTGTTACAGTGAAAAATAAACCAAAAATGACTCTATTTACTTTATTAAAAAATGTTCATGGCTTTAAGTTAGTGCCATATTTAATTTTGGACAGGAAAGAAAATGAGGCTTTGAAGGGTAGAAGTACAGTGTGTTCAATGGATTGTACTGCTGTTTAACAGCATGTTCAGCTGACAAAATCTTTCTAAAGACTTTCAGAAAACCAAAACCTCATCAAACAGGAAGAAAGATAGTGTTGTTAAAATGACATATTCGAGGATCTTTAAACAGTGGAAGCCATAGTAGACTGTAATCTATCCCTCACAAACTCATTTTCATATAAATTACATTTTGGACTTTAAGCATAATATAACAGTCTCTATTTACATTTCATAAGAAGTTATGAAAGCGGAAGTTGACATGTTGGACCATTCAAATGCAACTCAGATTTTGGGCTTTTGTCCACAATCTCAATAATTGTGTATCCAGCTTTACAGTTGTCATATTAACTTGAATAGCCTATAATAAAAAATAAATAAATAAAAAACACTTTTACGAAAAAAAAAAAAAAACATAATCTAGCTGTACTAGACACTAAAAATATACTAAATGGATTAAACTATGGATTTTTGAGATCGATTATAACCGATAGGCATTGCCAGATTTCTTCTTCTTCTTCTTCTTCTTCTTCTTCTTCTTCTTCTTCTTCTTCTTCTTCTTTTATTTTATTTTTTATTTTTCTTCACAATGCTAAAATGTTAGCTTGTCAATTTATAAAAGATGGGCATATCAAAAATGTCTTTCTCAGTGATTTTTGACAGGTTTGTTTGGCTGATGGTGTCAGTCAGACTGTTATGTCAGGCTTCGATCAACTAGCAAAGAATTTTTGTGCTTCATGTGAATGTGACAGTTTAGTTGGACTTCACTAGCGCATGCAGTGCTTGTCTGAAATTGATCATAGACAATGCTCAGATAACTTACTGAAGCTTTTCCCTTATGAGTTGCCGTTTACTTTACTGGCTTACAATGATGCAGCAACATCAATGATATTAAGCAGACAGCTTAATTATTTTAAGCCAGTTGTTTGCAAACCAGCTAGTGCTTTTTCAAGAATTTGCATGATCCCTGCAAAAATGAATAAGTATTATTTGATTATTCTGGATATTTGGTTTGAGAAGACGTCAATAGCTCAGTTGAAATGGAAGTGTAGAACTAGAAAAAAAAAAACAAACAAAAAAAAACTTGATGTTGGCTTGACAAAGCCTTGCCCAAAAGTTGTATAAGCCTTTGCAAAGTTTAAGCCTTTGCAAAGTTTAAAAGCAGCTGTATGATTTGCTATGTGGTTGCTAATTTATTGTAAGTGGTTTCTAGGCATCTGTTTGCTAAACAGCTACTTGCTATTATGTTTCACATATTCAGGCTATATTCAAAGACTGGTCGGTAAGCAGTTTTTAAGGTGGTTGCTATTAATGCTGTAAGCAGTTAAGGCTAAGGTGTTTTGAGTGGTTGCTAGGCACTTGCTACGCAGTTGCTAAGTTATTCTGAGTGTCTGCTAGGCTATTTCTAAGGCATTGTGTGGTTATAAGTGGTTGCTGAAGTGTAGATGTCTAAATAGATATATTTTAAACATGATTTCTAAAGCTACAAAGAAGTACAGGCTATATATCATCTTCTGTAATTGCCTTAGGTCACCCAAAGGTACAGTGTCAGGTGCTTTCTCTATATATTGTCTTGAAATCACAGCATAAAAAGAAGTTACATTCCCCTAGTTTGATCTAAACATAATGTTTTTACCCTGCTGCTATGGAATAAGGTATCTCTATAAAAATCCCTGAACTCTCAAACTTTCTATTTCTCTCCCCATCTGTCTTTTTGAGACCTTGGGTTGCTTTGGATGCATTAAGATGCATCAGGGACTGCTGTTTTTGAGCTTTTCATTAACTTTCTAACTTTACAAATGCTAATGACACTGCTGTCTGCAAGACAACTTTGAAAACTTTCTAAACAGCAGATTGTTATATAAGCGTAGGTGTCCATTTTGGAATGAATTGTTCTTTTAGCCTTGCTTATATTGAATCTGGTTACTTTTTAATATAATTTGTAGTAATATTGCATCACCAGTCTCTCTACTCCCTAACATTAAAGCTCTTATTTTGTCAGTGATAAATGGAGTTACCGGGAAATGTGCTACATTGTAGATTAGTTCTACCCCCACTAGTGCCAATTATGACAATACATTAAAGGTCTTGTTTTGAAATGGAGTTCTTAAACTGTGCATTACTCTTAGGCTTCTAATTATAAATGATAGTATGGATGACTGATTTATCAAAAATGATTGTGACTCAGTAACTGAAGGCCAAAATGCAATGCAAAGCACATATGGCAGCATATTGGATACATTATGCAGTGACATTTATACATTTTAACTGCAGCTTAAGTGTCTTTGGACTTGGAATTATATTTTAAGAATATTATACTTATCTAACCCCAATTACTTAAATTAAAGAATAACTAATTTCAATATATATATATATCAAAGCTTGGTCAAACAATAATGGCAGAGGAAAAGTGTCATTATTTTGATGTAAATCCAATTAATTGTCCATTATCTTTTTTTATTGAAGATGATGTTTATTGATTATTCTAACCCCTTATAATAAGGAAGATATTTATTTATCTAACTGTTATAGAAAACAATACTATATAATACTACATGCTTATAATACTATGTACTATATGCAGCAGCATAATAATGAATGGATATTCTGATCATTTGTTTTGTGCAAGCTTGCATGCTTCCAAAATTAATTAGGGGACGCATGTTCATGGCCTGAAAAATTGACATCAACATTATATGATGGCAACACCATACACCGATTTTCCTCCCCGAGACAATAATTGCATTATTACTCTGAGCGCTTTATAACTTTCATTAAGCTCATTTCCCTCGTGATGTATAAAGAAATGTTTTGTATTGTGAACACATCTGCTTTTGATTAGTGCATCTCATACACTTATCAGAAATAATGTTCAGATCAGCCGCCCAGAAAGGTAAAAGACGTAGAATATGAATACCAGACGGTTAAAACAATTAAATCTAACTGAAATTGAAACATGGGGTTATGTTTGCACTACTGCAAGGGAAGTTTTTGACAGGGAATTTTTGAGCTGTATGTAGTAATGCATAATGAGTTCTCCTGTGAGCTATGTCACGTCATCTGGGGCAGGTTTTCTGTCAGCACGGAGATAAAATGCGGAGTTGTTTGGGCCCGTGGATATGAGACATTTGGTTCTCCATTGTTTTATCCCGGTGCCTGCCATAATTCTGCAGCACAGTGGAACAATACAGAGGATTAGGGAATGTGGGTCGTCTCCATCAGTTAGACTGCACTGCGGAGCCCTCAGAGAGTGAGAGAGAGACAGCTCCAGAGACACAGAGAGTGGGAAAGTGGTATAGACAGTGAAATCTGCAGTTAGAAATCCAAAACAAAGCCCGAACTAAAAAAGGATACAAAGGTTGCGTTATATAACACCGATCAGTGTGCACATTGTTCCTGAGCTCATGGAGTGGGCTGCCATAAAAATACATCACACACAAATTATGTGTTTTGGGAAGATGCAGACAGAATTGTTCAGGAATAAATCGGCAGTGAACCAGTTCAGGTTGTTCAGGTTCACTGTGGAAATTCAGTCACAGGCTAGCCATTGTTCTCAGATACTAAAGAAGATTTCTTTGGGTTCAAAGTCAGCACTATTTCGATATGCAGGCCTTTCCTGTATTATCGATGAAGGAAAAAATGCTACAGTATTGAAATCTCACCAGGGTAACCTTGCTCTTCTTGTTCCTTTGAATCAGGAGAATAAGAGAAAAGGAACACAGTACCTTAAATCAGTCCAGTCTCATTTATAATCCATGTTATACACAGAAACATATATGTAGGAGATACCATAGAGTTTTTTTAATATAGGATACATATGTGTACTTAGAGTACACATTCATGACTATTTCTTAACACATGTATGTACATATTTTCAAAATAATGAACACAGTGGAGAAAAGGGAAAGAGAGAGCATTAGAGCAGAAAAAAATAAAAAATAAAAAAAATAAAATAAAATAAAGATTAATAACACAAATGACATAAGAAAAAAAAAACACTGAATGAATTAATTATTTGTGTATTACTATACACCCCATGTGCTTTAAAATATACACCCCTATTCTTTACGAGAAGTGCCATGGGCATTTCTAATGACCACAGAGAGTTAAGAACTGGGTTTAACATCTCATGCATGGTGGTTTTTACAGTATAGTGTGCTTACCACTATACTGGGACGTTAGGACCCACACAGGCCACAGGGTGAGCACTCCCTGCTGGCCTCACTAATACCTCTTCCAGCAGCAACCTAGTTTTCCCAGGAGGTCACCCATCCAGGTACAGTACTGACCAGTATCAACCCTGCTTAGCTTCAGTGGGTAACTTGGGCTACAGGGTGATAAAAAGATAAAACATAAAACATAAGTAAACGTTATGTGTAATGCAATTAGAATGTGCTTTAAGTTCAAGGATGACACATAAAACTAATCATAACCTTAATTAATGTGAATGCATGAAAATCATAAAACATACATAGAAAATAGTGTTATAAATATGATTTAAATGAAAACTCTAAGTATGTATATATATATATGTATATATATATATATATATATATATATATATATATATATACATATATATATATATATATATATATATATATACACATATATATATATATATATATATATATATATATATATATATATATATATATATATATATATATATATATATACATATATATATATACATACTTAGAGTTTTCATTTAAATCATATTTATAACACTATTTTCTATGTATGTTTTATGATTTTCATGCATTCACATTAATTAAGGTTATGATTAGTTTTATGTGTCATCCTTGATTCACTGATGTCACGGTTCGGTTCGGTACGGTTCGGTACGTTTTAGATAGAGCAAAAAGAAAAAAATTGGCAGATAAATTTCCTTGATTTTTAAAAAATTTTTCATTTATTAAACTTACTTTTTTTTTTTACATTGAACTATGATGGGGCTATTCTTTACCCAACTTCTATGGTGTTTCCTTAGCAGCATACTGTATAAAACAAAAACAGCTCCTTATAAAAAAAATGAAAATGTTATATTGTTGTAGTAGTTATGAACAAATAACTACTCACTCAGTACGCGCTGAAGGCTAGTTGCAAAATGGCTAAAGGATCTTTCACACAGGACGTGGTACGCGCGGCGCTGGACCCTGGGCTTAGCATTGCCCTTCAGATACAATGCGATTTGCGCTGCACTATGCCAAGAGCAAAGTAGGTGGAGTTTTCAAAACTGCCCGTGCATACGTTCTATTTATAACAGTTCTTCTATCTAATAACGTGCAGGCCTGTTAATTGTATCGTACTGCTCAGGAAATTCAGACACAGTACAGTACTAGTCCATTTTGATTTCCGTGCTTGTTTGGATGCCCGATCGATTGGTAAAGTGCACCCAAACACTAGACCTGTTGGTTATTGGAGGATCTTCTATTTCTGGTCTGTTAAACGCATTGGCCATTTTGCAATGAGCCTTCAGCGTGTACTGAGTGAGCGAGCGCCTGACTGAGTAGCCTAACATAAGCATATAAGTTGGTGTTTTTTTTTCTTCTTCGTGGGTGTCGGGGGGTTGCCTGTTACGTCATTTGGGTTATTGAGCAACCTTGTTGAACGCATATCATTATATTTCACAATTTTTTTTTTCCAAATATAATTAATTAGTCCAACGAACCGTTCGGTTCATAATAATGTGTACCGCGTACCGAACCGAAAGCCTCGTACCGAACGGTTCAATACGAATACGCGTATCGTTACACCGCTTATATATATATATATATATATATATATATATATATATATATAGCAATCAATAATTTACATGCACTAAAGTCCTACTTAAGTGTGTCAAAAATGCACTCAGCTAATTAAATAATTACATTTCATATAGAAATTTAAATTATAGTATACTTTTTCTGTCTTTTTTTTTTTGTTCGTTTGCTAATCACATCAGCATACAGCATACTGTATGTTCATCTGAACACATGATAATTGTACAATCTTTACATATTCTCCGGAAATATTTTGAAGCATCTTGATGCAGGAAACGTCTACTTTGTACTGTACTTCAATCTTCATCTGAGAGGCTTCTCTCTCACGCTTTCACTTATTAGCTGTTCTGTCCAATGGCTTTGAGCAGAGGCAGCATCACAATTCATGTTATTCATGTTACATTGTGTGCTGAAACTATCTTTGCAGTCTCTGTAGGATTTCTGACTGAAAGCTTGCAGGCTCACTGTGAAGTTTGTGTTGTGAATATATGCTGGTCACCTCAGCCAGCCCTGTTTTGGAACAAATTCCAAAAGATAAACAGACAATGGCTTTATCAGAGAGCAGACAGACCTTCTGTGAGTTATAATATGCCATGTGCTCCCAACTCCCAGCACAGACTCCAGAGCACAAGCTAACCGTTTGCAAATGATTCTGCAGTGATGAAACAGGAAACATGGCTAAATAAAACCTGACTGAGCATATTTAAGACCTGGCAAGACCAGAGACCATTGCATTTCAGCCTGGTATAAGTAACATTAACAAAGTACATACTCTTATACTTTATGTCTGAGTAGTTGCTGCAATGTACAATATGGGCATACAGACAGCATCTAAAATGTAAATCATATGTACCTATAAGTCTGCTGCACATTAAATTATGAAAGACGTTTCTGGTTGGAGGAAGTTCCACTCAAAAAGACTGAAACTAATTATTTCACATCATAAGGTTGCATTACAAATAGTGCAGTTTGACAGAATGAACTACCGTATTTACCTTCCTTCAGGTTTGTTTTCACACAGAAGCTTTACAATGTAATTGTATCCCATTTTCACTTCAAATCCCAATTCGCAGTAAATTGCAATGGTTCTAATGTTGTTAAATACAGTATTTGTTATTTTTCTAAATGAAAGAAATCACCTTGAAATAATATTCTATAAACATTTTTGATTAAGCCAATGTATGTTACATAATACATTATTAATATTTAATTACATTATATAGTATTATAATATGATATTACTACAGTGGAATGAACTGTGGAATGTTGTGCAAGACTGTGTAGTATTTTACAGCATAACAATAACATGTTTATTGCAAAATATTTACATATATTCAAATATTTAAGTTGTTTGAGAGCAAAGACACTAGGGAGATTTGCTCAAATAAGATATTTTCCATTTCCATTATAAGAATATTTGGTAACACTTAATTTTAAGGATCAAATTTCAGCTTTTAATTAGTTGCTTATTATCATGCATATAACTAGCATTTTGGCTGTACTTATAAGTACTTATAAAGCACATACCAATGCCGTATTCTTCATGAACGTATTTAAGACCCCTAAATCCCCCCATACCTAAACTTAACAACTGCCTTACTAACTATTAAGAAGCGGCAACATTTGTTCAGGGAAAACTCTTAGTTAATAGTGAATGTGTTTTCCCTATTCTAAAGTGCTACCGAATGTGTTTTCTGACTGGCAAATCTCTAATAGGATTAGTGTAGCTGCTTACCTGTGATTTGGTTGTTAAATTGAAGTTAACTCATCACACTGATTTGTCTTCTGCCCAAGTGTATATCCAAATTTACTCTCAAAGCACCTTCTTTAAGAGGTTATCGTCAAAAATTAATTTCTCTGTGGAGAACTTGAATATGATTTTTACCTCTGGAACCCTACTGTTTTGCTCTGTTGGAGTTCTTCGTTTAATTATTTATTAAAGATCATTACAAAGAGATTAAAAGTAGCATTTTTAAAAGGTTTGAAGATCTCCCTTAGGCACAAACCAGAATGACTGTTTATTTCTCCCACTGAAACATTTTCGTTCTTTCTTTTTTCCTCCGAAGGTCTTCATATCATTATCAAGATGTGAAAGCAAGGACAGTGACAGATTCAGAGAGAACTCAGCTGTATTCTGTTTTCAGGTCAAGCAGTCTCTGGTGGCCTAGCCTGAAGTGGCTTTACTGTCACTTCTAATCAATGCAAACTTAATTTCCTTTTAGAGATTCAGAACTCTGTAGTACTGAGGACACGATATGTCTGCTGTCAATAATCTGACAACATTTGTGCTGAAGTAAAAAGTGACTGCTTTCAATGTAACTGCTTTCTTTTCAGGGTGACATTTGTAATATGCGCCGACTCTCTCAGCCTGCTGATGATATTTTCTATGTAGAGTAGGTGGACCATCCTTAATTTTGCATAACACATAGCTGTCATAGAACTGAAAATATAACGGATTCAGCATGATGCTGGACACCTCCTTTGAGATTTTGGTAAAATTTCTGTTAGCTGTAGTTGCAGCTATTTTGGCATGTTCGTGCTGTCTTGGTTTGAAACCTATGCATAAGCCACTGGGGTAAACTGTCATGTTTGTGGAATGAGCTTTGGAGCAGCAAGTGGCTTTGCTTCAGAATCGAGATTTTACATCAAAATCAAGTGGTGGTCCTACACAGTGCCACAACTGTTTATTGTAGGAAAAATATATGCTTAAATTCGATTCAGAATTAAATATGTAAATATTAACATAAACTGCATAGGCCGAACAACACCAATTTTTTTGCGTGACACAGAAATAGGAAAACTAACTGGATAGGAAAGCTGACAATTTGTTTTTGTAAATATCATATCATAGTTTACATTAGATGATTTTTTATAATTTTACAAAATACCATAGATTTTTCTCCTTCTTTTGTGAGCTGATAAATCTATTTATTTTGCTAAAATTATGTGTAGTTGCATTTTAGTACCACACTTTATTTTAGGGTTGTAGTTAAAGGGACACTAAGTAGGAATTACTCCCATCTAGTGGTGAAATTGTATTTTGCATTCAAACTAATTTTGCTCTCCAGCGCCTCGCTTTTTCAAATGCGCGTTGCATCTACGGTAGGCGATATGTACCAAAAAGCTTTGACGGGATGTCTTCTAATAGCACTTTGTCGAGTTTTCCTTCAGGTGAACAGGTGTGTTATTTCAAACAAACTGCAACATGACCATAAACAAACGAATGTTACAGTATGAATTACTGACTGTGGAAAACATTATTGTAATTAGTAGTTATGTCTTCTTTATTCGTTATATTTTCTGAATAATGTGCATTGTTAGATATAAAAAAAAAATTGTAATATAGATTGTAACACTGACTTACCTGTCGAGAAGAAAACTGGCCACTTCAGCGTCTCTTTTGAAATCTTTATCCAGCATTAGCTCTTTCCACCTAGAAAAAGCTTCCCCGACATTAACTCTTGTTTTCTGTAATCTACGGTCACGTTTCCTTTTACGTTCTATTTTTGACTGTTTTGGCGACGATGTTTTCTTCTCCTGTGGCGCGGCATATGTATGGTCCATAATAAGAATGCAATCCAGACTTTTAAACTTGCCGGTGCAGTTTCAAGCGCCTCTCACTGCTCTGCACCTGCGTTTCTGGCTCTGACCGAAAACGCATTGGCTTAGTACTTTTTGTCCCTCTCTGCTATTATAGTTTTGCAAGATGGCGGAACTACATGGAAGCCTCCGTCGACCTACCCGTCCCATGTATATAAAGATAATAAATTCTTCATTTACGAGGATTAGTTTAAACATTGGCATAGGTATTTGTACACCATTGAGGGCATATTTATGAATAAAAATATTGATTTTAGATAATAAAATACCTAAAAAGTTGCTTATTGTCCCTTTAACTATTAACTACATTTTTTTTTGTCTCAAACTCCTAATTAACAGTTCGTAATGTAGTTGTATGTAGTTCAGGTATGGGGTAGGACTAAGGGATTCAACATGTCGTCAAGCAGAATATATGATTTATAAGGACTGATAAACAACCAGTTATGCATGCTAATGAGACTTAAAATAAAGTACTCATCTATTGTGTCTCATGTCGCAAAAAAATTATCTATATGTTACCAACAATCATAGCAAGTTGCTCAGACCACTTATCCTCCATTATGTCTAGTATGTCTAGAACAATGCTGTATACTTCTGGCGGCTTTAAATATTGAGTTGCAACCACACAGCTTATGGTTCATGTATGTACTTCTTTATTTGCTCTCTTATTTTGGTTATACATCATTATTTGGCCTATATGTTTATATAACCCCTCATTCATTGCGACTAGAGGGTGAAAACAAACGTAACATAGGTTTAGAAAATGCATTAACCTCAGGAATGCTGGGCTTTGGAATGGAAGATACCTGAAGATTGTTTTGACACTGAGCCCCGCGGTGAGGTTGAGCTGTTATGCGCTGTACACCTTCTCTCAGATGGATAGCGTGTACTTTGTTATTACGCCTCTGGGAGAAACACATTTTAGTGTCATTCTTTTTCAATGTTCACCACAAACTGAAGTTATGGAAATGTTTTTCTAATTTCCAGCATAAGTGATGTTAATATTTGCCCATGTCGGCAGGTTAATAACTGCATCAGACACTTTTGCAGCACACAGACCTCTTCTCTGGTACACTCGGCACACTCATTACCCCCTGTTTCATGCTTGAATGCTCTGTTTTTAAATCAAAGACAATGTTCAGTTCTTTGGACAGTGAAGTGGCATTCCAAGAATCTGTCCTTCAGCCCTGCACATAATACAGAATATTGAAACAAGCTTTGGGCCCGAGGGGCATTTTCATTTGAACCACCTGCTTTATTGACCTTAAAACGCCTGATGACAAATAACTTCACAGTGGATGGACTCATTTCTCATAACCCATTTTATATCAAATCATATTCTTCCTTCCTGGCCAACCAAAAGTAACTGAACACAGTAGAAAACTACAGAACATTATGACTGTGTTGGAGAAGCAAATAAAATTTAGCTAGCTAAGCTACAAACTATTAGAAACATCAGCTGAACTAAGCTATAAATAAGTAAATGCTCCTAGGTTTTAGAGAAAGTAGCTGGTTATAGAATGGTGGTGGGGAGCAGCAGCTCATTTGCATTGGCAAATTAGCTCAAAAGGGAAATACCTATTAATTATGATCAATAAAAGAATTTGGATCAAGTAACTGGTTTGTGGGATCCCTGACAGAATCAGTCTTAGGTGTCCTGCCAACAATGGTCCAGCGAATGTTTAGTGTCAATGTCTATAGACATTACTATTAGAATATTACTATTTTGGCAATAGATAATAATATCCTAATACCCATCCAACACACTTTAATAGCATATAGCTGTGTGACAACATGAACAACATGTTTAGCAAAACAATAAACAACCTAAGTGTGATATAAAGAAGACTTTATGAACTGCACTAAACACTTAACTAATCTAACACACACATAAACTTTAAGTTTTGTGGATGAGTGAGAGTCGGGTTTTATAGAAAGTCGTTGATGAATACAAAGACAATGCTGTAGTAGTTTTGCAGAT
Organism: Carassius auratus; assembly: GCF_003368295.1. Taxonomy (NCBI): domain Eukaryota; kingdom Metazoa; phylum Chordata; class Actinopteri; order Cypriniformes; family Cyprinidae; genus Carassius; species Carassius auratus. The sequence continues at coordinate 20,396,885 of NC_039255.1, read as the reverse complement.
GAAATTTAAGTGGGTGATACAGGAAAAACCTTCAATATTGTTATATCTTTCTCTGACATTACACATTTAAGGAGACACTCATGGAAGCAGCATATTTTTGCTTCCACCCTGAGTTTGCTGGACCCTCTCAGGCTCCTGACATCTCATCCAGGGCTCGCGAAGAGGACCGTATGTCGATCGCCGCATCACAAGGTGGGCTTGAGTCCTCGGGAGATGAGGATTCGACTGCGTTGCCTCCCTTGGGAGTGCCAGTGTTGTCCGAGTACTTTCCAGAGCTAACGGCCATGCTTTCCCGGGCAGCGGAGAGCATCAGGCTTTAATGGAATCCTCCGCCCTGTCCTGAGCTCTTGAGGCTGGAAGACTGGTTCCTGGGGGCTGCTCATGCGGATCGCCTGCACCCCCCTCTGGTTCCCCTCTGGCGCAGCCACCTCAGCCTGCTCATCACCGAGGGCACCCCCCTGTGGCCTTCTCCACTCCCGCAGAAGGGCACAGAAGGGCAGCACAACCCGTCTCTGCCCCTAAGTCTGCCAAACACCAGGCCAAGCGGCGTTCCTGAGATGGGTGACCAGGAGTTGGAGACATCAGCTCGTCAGGAGATGGCAGCAGGACCACTCCTTCCCCCAGAGGAGGGCTGGGGGAGAATCCTTTCATTCTAATTTTCTTTTTGTTCCGCCACTGACCCTGCGGCCGGTTGCACCCAAACCTTCACTAAAAGAGCTGTTTCCTCTACCTCGGTTGCCTTCTCATGCCCTCTTTGCTACTTGGAGTCAGACGAGTGCCTGCACTCTGCCCCCGCTAAGGGACGCTATGCCTCCCATGCCGGGGCTGTCTGCTCCACCATGCTGCCCCACCGTGGGTACGCCTGTATTCCCCTTGACCCCACTGGTTGGGTTTCTGGGAGCTCCCCAGGCCTCCCCACTGGCTCATCTGGATGCTCAGGCTCGGCTATGCGATTCTGTTCGCCCGGATTCCCCCCAGGTTTCGGGGTGTCCATGAAACGATGGTGGGCAAAGATGCCCCTGTCATGTCATGGAGGTCACGACCCTACTGGCAAAGGGCGCGATAGAGCCAGTCCCTACAGCTGACATGGAGTCCGACTTTTACAGCACTTACTTCATAGTACCTAAGAAGACAGGTGGGTTACGGCCATTCCTGGACTTGCGTGCCTTGAACCGAGCTCTGCACAGACTCCCGTTCAAGATGCCAATGCCCAAACGCATTTTCGAATGCATTCGTCCAATGGATTGGTTTGCAGTGATCGACATTCCGGGCAGCCTCAATTGTCCAGCCATAGAGTTCTCACTCTGGGGAGAATCCACCCCCAGTCAGTTCAGCTGATTTGGGAATGCTTCAAAGACGCTCAGGTAGACCTGTTCGCCTCTCCAGAAAATTCCCACTGCCAGTTGTTTTACTCCCTGACCGAGGGCACTTCCAGCACGGATGCCCTGGCACACAGCTGGTCGCTGGGCCTGCGCAAGTATGCGTTTCCCCCAGTCAGCCTTCTTGCACAGATGTTGTGCAAGATCAGGGAGGACGAGGAGCAGGTCCTCTTGGTTGGGCCTTTTTGGCCCAGCTGGACCTGGTTCCCCGAACTTCTACTCACCGCGACAGCCCCTCCCTGGCCACTTCCTCTGAGGATGGACCTTCTTTCTCAGAAACGGGGCACCCTCTGGCACCCACGTCCCGATCTGTGGAACCTACATGTGTGGGTTCTGGATGGGTCACGGAAGGTTTAGGTACCTTGCCACCACAGTCGGTAGCTACCATCACTTCAGCTAGAGCTGTGTCCACCAGACTTGCCTATGCTTTGAAGTGGAACCTCTTTGTCACTTGGTGTTCTTCATGGCGTGAGGACCCCTGGAAATGTCAGATCAGGTCAGTGCTTTCCTTTCTTCTGGAGGGGTTGGAATGAAGGCTGTCTCCTTCCACCCTCAAGGTGTATGTGGCCGCCATTTGGCTCACCATGATCCTGTTGAAGGGTAAGCCACTTGGGAGGCGTGATCTGATCATCAGGTTCCTGAGAGGAGCAAGGAGGCTCAATCCACCTTGCCCTCAGCAAGTCCCCTCTTGGGACCTCGCAGTGGTTCTATCGGTACTGCAGAGGGCTCCCTTCAAACCCTCGCTCTCAGTATAGCCAAAGTTTTTATCTTTGAAAACTGCGCTCCTGACGTCTTTGGCTTTGGTGAAGAGGGTCGGGGACCTGCAGGCATTTTCAGTTGATGAAGTGTGCCTGGAATTCGGGCCGGCTAACTCTCACGTTATCTTGAGACCCCGGCCGGGGTACGTGCCCAAAGTTCCCACCACTCCTTTTAGGGATCAGGTGGTGAACTTGCAAGCACTGCCCCTGGAGTAGGCAGACCCACGCACCTACGTGGACAGAACTCAGTGCCTTAGGACCTCAGACCAGCTCTTTGTCTGTAATATATATATATTAGAGGTAGGCAAGATTATTATTTTTTATCTAGATTAATCTAGATTAAAATGGCTCATTTGAATTCTGCCTACGGCATTCAGAATATGTGTGTTACCGAGTAGGAGACTGCAAACGTGTCCTATGTGAAAGCACATTGAGTCCGTGCTGCACCACATGCGTAACGCACACGGACTGCATACGCACTGCAGACGGAGTATTTGTGAAACAGGCATGAGCAGGGCGGTAGCTGGGGTCAGCTGGGCCCGGTGAAGGTTGTACCAGTGGGCCCTGTTTGAAATTGCTTAATTTGTATTTTCGTTTATTTTTATTTATTTGTGCTATTTACACAATGTTTAAGTTTTTTTTTTTTTTTTTTTGTAGGTGTCAAGGTACAGAAACTAAATAATTAAATGTAAAAAAGCACTGTATAGTCTTCAATGTAAAAATGAAATACAATCAAACCTAAATTTATTCAGACACCATCAACATTTCTCACATTATTACAGTTTTGCTATATATATAAAAAAATATCTGGTGTCTGAATAATTTTTGGTTTGACTGTTAAAACTACAAAGTAGTCAAGAGCAGTGAGTGATTTTCATTTTAATTTTCTTGGATTAACATTACAGCAGCTAGTAGCTAAATTAGGCGCGGTCACTTTAAGAGACGATGAACGCATCCAATATGATACACATCCCATTTTTTTCCTCAACTGTTTACTTTCACTTAAGAAATAACTGGCAGTTTTTTTCGAGCATAATTTCCAAGGTTGATATTTTGACATATTTCGCATGTATTTGTCGGCACTAGAGCAAAAATAAGCAAATTCGATGTTCAAGTGTTTTGGTCAAAACCAGTGGCGGCTCCTGTCAGTTCTCTCAGGGGGGCACATGTTTGCTCGATTAATGAGGATAGTTCAATTGATAAATTGACAGCTAGTTAATGATGTAAAGGGAACTGAACTACTATAGTATTAATTAAAAATAAACTGACATTAGGAATTAATCTCTTGCTCTCCTTATGTTTTTATATGCATGTTAACAGCAGCAGCAAATGAAGACTGATGCCAGGACTTTTTACTTCGATTTCAATAAGAAGGTTTAATAAGAAATAATTGAAGTCACATAAATCACTGTTTACACAACTCGCTTATATTACTGCTCATTTACATCACATTCCTCACTTACATTACACTGCTTACTTAAATTACTCACTTACTGTATATTACACTGCTCCCTACTATCCATATGCATCTTTGCTTTTTCATGATTTTTCACCTTCTCAGAGAGATGATGCATTTCGGTGACACCTGTAGTTGTCCATGCAATGTCCATCATGCTCTCGCGATGTAACAAAATGCAGCTGTAAATTAGCAGAACAAAGCATCAGCTACTTCACAGCCTATTAGCCTTTTTCTCTGCTCATACCACTTCCTCGAAAATACTTGTTTATACGACTTCCCACCCATTGTAGATACTTGTTTGATGTTTAAATTTGGTCTTGGTTGTCCTAATTCTTTAATTGCCAATTTATCCTTATTGCTACAACGAATGAATGGTATTTCTTTCAGTGACACGATAGAAATAATCTACGCTGAGGTAACGTTTGCCGTGATGTTGATCAAGTTCAGCTGACAACTGAATTTGCATAGCTGTCCCCGTCTCTCTGTTTTTTTTTTCACATTTGATAAAGGTACTGCCCCTTATAACTTCAGTACAGTTAGCTACATATTCTCAGTATATTGAAGTATACCTACCTCATCTTTTAAAAGAGTAGCATGATTGTAGTTAAAGTAACACTGTTACTTAAGGCAACACATAAAAAAAAATGATAAAGGAAAATATTCGAAAAGAAAACAAACTTTGGTTGTTGAGATCGATAGACCCAGTTGTCAGACTTCAAGGAACATTACGGGAAACCACTTTGTTTTCAAGAAGCCTTACACAGGCTCCATTTTGAGAATACAAATATCTCAAGGCATTGTGCATGTATTATCCTAAGCAAGTTTGGCCTTTACAAGGACAAGGACGGCAGGCAGGATGCTGGGAGCTTTGTGAACTGCAGAAAACCACCAGAATCCTCTGGGCCTCAGGGCCTTTCCCCGTCTTCACAGCCACCATCATGAACTTTTCGCCTAGAGCTTGCAAAGTTCAAAGCAAACACACCCTGTCTGACACATACATACTCAAACAAACAAAAGGCCACCTTCTTAAAATAGATGATGACTGAGAAAATGAAGGATTAGTGGCTGGATGACTTTATCCTCTTCGCTGCCAATAACAAATAATGTCATTTTTCTCAGCAGAAAGTCTGTAATAAAATAATTGATTACACAATGCAATAACAAACACATACACACACATATACACACAAATTAAATAATAAAAAATAAAATAAAACAGTGGTTGCCATCAAATTTCAGGTGCGCAACATTTACGTTTTGATAATGGCTGTTTTCAAAAAATATGAATCAGAAATACAGTATCTTAAAGGTCCCATGACATGGATTATTTCCTTTTTTTTTAAAATGCTTTTTTATTGTTTCTTTAGGTGTACCTATATTGTTAGTAAGATTTTTACATTTAAAATTTAGAAATACAAAGCATTGTTATATCCTGATAGCTTTTATAGCCCTCTGACTTGAATGCTCTGTTTGAAGGGGAGTGTCTGCTGTGAGTCTCCGAGTAAACGACAACTGTTGTGATTGGCTGACATCTTTGCATACGAAATGCATATTACATGTGGAATCCCTCTCAAATATATATATATATATATATATATATATATATATATATATATATATATATATATATATATTTGTGTATGTATGTCTGCGTGTGTGTGTGTGTGTGTGTGTGTGAATTATTTATTTATTTTTTTACTATTACAGCTGTCGAGATTAACAAATCGTGCAAGTGTTGATTATATAATATTTTTTTCGATCTTTTCACATCACATGAAAGGCTGCAGTGATGAGCACTGAGTAAACAGAGTCTGTTTATCGCGTGAATGCAGTGCTCTAGTCATTATTGCAACACGTTTTCTCTCACAAAATGCTTTCACCACAACTAACAGAAAACACATGAAGACACCACATGAATACAGTAAGAGCTTGTGATGTATGACAGAACTTGAATAATTAGCTACACATCAGAAATCATTGATCACAGATCAGGCATTAATGAACAATGTTATTCACTGTTTGTGGTGGTGCTGTCAAATCCATATCATAAAAGTCTGTTTGTAACGCCTGTGCTGACATTGCGACTGATTTACATGTAAATATTTGGGCGTGCAAAGCAGAGAAAGGGGAGGTAACATTAAGCCTTATAATGTCACAAGGAGGAGATTCAAGATCAGCCCGTTTGAGCTTCCATTTTCTCAAAGGCAGAGAAAGATAGCAAAATCTCGATTTACACCGATTAAAATTTCTAGAAACTTGGGGACCATATACAGGCTAGGGGAACTCATATTAATGTAAAAAAAAAACTCAGAAAGTGAAAATTTCATGTCATGGGACCTTTAAAATACTTGACATTTGCATCAAATTTTTAATCGTGTGTAATTTGGAGAAGGAACAGAATCTGTTGGAAGCATGATACCACATTACGTGTAATGGTCGACTGTGTTGCATATCAAATGCGGCTTTGCTCCTATTGGATATCACAAGACAGTGATGAAATATTAAAGAGCCACACAGATGGGAAATCAAAAATTACCTGTATTACAGTGTATGATGTAGCTGTTCATCAGTGTAAACAATGTGCAAAGTAATTAAACCAAAAAGTACACGATTTATAAAGTTATTGGCTTCTAAAGTAAGGAGTCGACTCTGAATCGCTGAAACGACTCGTTATAGATTTCAAATCTTTTGCCCATCTCTATGTACGTCACTACGAACACTTTGCATAATAATCTCCGCCTACCGTCTTGGGAGAAACGGAACTCTCACCTGCCCCACCCCCACACACAGACGCTCTGGTTGGTGTGAGAGCATCATGTCGAGGAGACAGTGTGTTTTTAATTGTAAAGGCAAGTTTGTTTTATTTTCACTGCCAAATAATGAAGATCAGAAGAACCAATGGCTAAAATTCATTTTTACCACAATAACAGAGCAGTACAACAAACTCCTTTTGTTGTGTTCACAACATTTCACTGATGACTGCTTTTCTAATCTCGTTGAGTACAAGGCGGGATTTTCAAAGTGTTTGGCCATAAAAGAGGGTTCGTTACCAATTTTATTTAGACCAACAAGCATCTCCGAATCACAACGCGAAGCATGATTATGAAGTTATGTGTTTGTTTTCTCCCGAGCGTCTTATCAGTATGTGTGCTGTCTGCAGCCTTTAGCTGCGCTGATCTTCATTTACAAACACGTCATTAAAATGAAGTGTAACTCCGTGAATACTCATCGAAGATAAATGAGAGAGATATCTATAGAAAGCTTGACATGTCTTCTTTAAAACTAAACAAGTGCTGCAAACAGATATTCTGTGATAAAGTAATCCATATGATAAGAACGCGATGTCCGTTTTTCACGTCTCCCTTCATTATATCTAATGTTACCACAGCCCCGCGCTGAACGCGCTATTCAGATTCAAACTGAAGCACGCGGCTTGAATACGCCCACACAGAAGAAAGCAGCAAGACTGTTCAAGTTTTTATTTTACTGTTTGCTTCGCGATGAGAGGAGTAAGACATAATTCACCCCAAAAAGATGCTAACGCATTGTTTACCATGAAGTTGCGTGCGGAACAACCAATCAAACCTGACTATGTTAGTTGACCAATCAGAACACAGTATGCTACCGAAAGGTGGGGTTTAAGGAAACTGAATCTTTTGAACAGCTTTGCGCGAACCGTTTGGGGATCTCTGAGAATTGAGGTCATTTAAAAATTATATTTTGACAAAATGACAATGTTTTTTAACCTTGGATGGATTTAAACCTATTGTACAGGACTTATAAACAGTGATAGGAAGCTTAGAATTTTCATCTTACTGGCTCTTTAATGAAGCACATGTATAGTGGACTGACCATCAATAACAGGGCTCAACAGGGTCTATGTACTGCATGACACTGGTGATCAACAAAACAACCATTCTGCAGCAGTAAAAGCCTCTTTGTATTCCACTCTTTTGTTGTTCGTTAATTGCTAGCTTTTTACATATACGTTTCTTCTTGTGATATTAAAGAAACTTATTACATATCTCTGTGGAATACTTGATTCTGATTGGTCAGTTGTGACAAAAGCTAATAACACAGGCTCATCCGGGTAACAGCAGTCGGCGCTGTACTCTTGCTTGAACTATTGTTTTATACTCTGTAATGGATTATAAGAGAACTAACAAACTGTTAAGGTTTTAAAACATTTTTGTCTTAATTATTTTATTGCCTTAATTATTTTGTGGTGAAATGTTGTTTAATAAGTGGTCTAGTATGAATTTGCACATGCTCGCAACTTCTGTCTTCATGGAAGCTTTGCTTTCAAATATTTCAACTCATATCAATATTTCATGTCTAATTATTTACTTAAGTGGCAAGTAGCTGTTTAATAAGTGGGATAATGTACATCCAGCCAGTTGTTATATCAGAATAATCCCCGACAGGGTGATCAGGACCCCGATGCATAGTATTATATTATCCATTACAAAATGCACATACCTGTGCAAAACCCACTGTCACAATGCTAGGGTATTGTGAGTTGGCGACAGGGCATTACTGTGCTGTTGCTGGGGTGCTTTCTTGGGTGATTTCTCACAAGTCTAATTCAAAAGAACCCGTCCCCCATTTCTATGAAAGTTTACCAGTTTAGAGGCATACCAGGAGTTGCATGTTACCAACTAAACTGAGTGATAATTGTCTGTTGCAATGTTTAGTATGAAAATATACTACATCATCTTATTATTTAAGATGTGTCTTTTTTTCTTATTTAACCATTATTGTGATTTTGCATTGCATTGTACAGTAACTATGTCACATCTCACTCACTTTGTATCCTTTGTAACATGGACACTCAAATTGGAATTTTACTCAAGATAGCCAAATACCCCGTGAAGTCCACTTGTCATGTGTGTCTATGGGATTTTCCCAAAGTCCATTTGTTTAACTGTCTGATTTGAGGTAACATTGTGTCTGTGACATCAATGGTGTGGGGCGAGTTACTCACCAAAGTTTAATACTTAGAGTTTTTTTTTTTTTTTTTTTTTCAAAAGTATGAGCAACAGTTATGCCATATCAAGCACTACTAATTATGAAGTCAAGATTTATTAATTCATTTTTTTTTGTTAGCCATGCTATATATAGTGTAATGGTGTAGTGAATGAAAAGCAATTTTTGGTCTTATATGTGCATCACAATGTCATGTTTTATTTATTTATTTATTTTACATGGACTCTATTATTTGCATAATTTTCTGTTTGTTGCAGTAATGTCAAATTGAAAGACACCTAAATAATGAATACTGTTTAAGAATATATTTTTCACAACATTACCTCATGACCTGTTGTTACATCATTAAAACTATACACTACAGAGTCAGCCAAGTCCTCATTGTGATTATTTTGAATTATGTGAGGATTATGAATAATTGATGTAATATTGCAAGGAGAATATATATATATATATATATATATATATATATATATATATATATATATATATATATATATATATATATATATATATATATATATATGTTTGCTCAGGCTCTTCAGGTCCTGAATTGGTTTTCACACTCAGTCATCACTGTAAAGCTGCTTTGAAATAATCTGTATTATACAGTATAAAGTGTTATATAAGTAAAGGTGACTTGACTAATATTACTCAGTACTTAATATTTTGATATGTTGTATATCAACACATTCCAATACACATTTTAAGGATAAGTGATAACGAGAGACTAACACTTTACATAAACCTATTTAAATGCATAATACATGCAATACGCTGTGCTGACTTAGCTTTGCAGTCTGTAGCAACATCCCTTTATCTGTAATTACAATGTATTAGAAACATTTATTATACAAGTGTGTTAAAGACCAACTAACCTATAATCAAATTGATAATTTTTTTATCAGGGCCAAGTGTAAGTTTAAAGTCCATTGATAAGCACCCCCCCCCCCCCACCCCATTATCAACAGGTTTGTACAGATTCCAGATTGGTTTTATTCACCATGTCAATTACAGACTCTAATTATAGCTTTCACCAGCTCAGTGAAAGTGTTTATGTGGTGTAATTATTTTAAATACAATAAGGAATGGTGTCGCCATAAAAGGTCAGATGACATCTGTAGCCCCAGATACAGATCCCCTGTAAAGACCTTGTCTCAGAGGAGCACCAGGACAAGACCACAGGAAACAGATGATTCTTCTGCACAATCTGACTTTGCTGCAGCCTGGAATTGAACTACTGGTTTCGTCTGGTCAGAGGAGAACTGGCCCCCCAACTGAGCCTGGTTTCTCCCAAGGTTTTTTTCTCCATTCTGTCACCGATGGAGTTTCGGTTCCTTGCCGCTGTCGCCTCTGGCTTGCTTAGTTGGGGTCACTTCATCTACAGCGATATCGTTGACTTGATTGCAAATTAAAACAGACACTATTTCAACTGAACAGAGATGACATCAATGAATTCAATGATGAACTGCCTTTAACTATCATTTTGCATTATTGAGACACTGTTTTCCAAATGAATGTTGTTCAGTGCTTTGGCGCAATGTATTTTGTTTAAAGCACTATATAAATAAAGGTGATTGATTGATTGATTGATTTAGCAAAGCACTCTCACCATGTGGTATTCCTAAAAGCAGATCGCACACTGACACGTGTGAGCATGGCTACATTAATTTTTAATGCCCTTTCTAGCTCGTCTCTTGGTTAAGAGCTTGAGCATGGTGAAATAAATTCATCATGGCAATTAGAAAGGTTTTTGATCTGGCTTGTAAGAACTTTGCCTGACAAAGGTGGGGACACCCCCAATTCACCCCCTTCATTCTTCTGCAGATGTGAATGGAACTCAGATACACTTTGCTGACTGAATATACAGCAATGCAGTAAAATAAAACTGTTTTAGCAGGGCTCTGCACTTACAGATATTATATTGTAAAGACAATAATAATAGTATATATATATTTATAAATCGATGAAAAATGGTCCATATAAGAGATAGGTGGCGGTAATGCACTTATAAGTCTGTGATCCGCAAAACGAAGAAGAAGATGCCTCACACACCTGCTGTTGAGAATGCGCATAGGAGGACAAGCTCAGGAGAGTTCTAACAGTTTGGACATTGCTTGAATCAGAGTTAAAAGAAAAATAAATAAATAAATAAAACTATATAAAAAGTGTCTTGCATAGAACTGATCGTATTGTGTTTTTACACATCAATGTCACGAGCTACAGGGTTTAATTTGGTTTTGGTTGTGTATGGTATTTTTTTGTTTGTTTATTTTATTTTATTTTAATCTCAGTTTTATTCTACTGAAGAAACAAAGTCACCTACTGAGGGAAGTTGTTGCCTAATGGTTAGAGAGTTGAAGAATTGTAGATGGGGTAAGAGAATGCACAGCGCTCTCTACACCTTCTGTACCATGACTGCGGTGCCGAACGCCCAACTGCTCCTTGGGCGCCACAGCATAAATGTCTGCCCACAGCTCCAGGTCTTTGTTCACTGCTGTGTGTGTGCACTTTGGATGGGTTAAATGCAGAGCACAAATTCTGAGTATGGGTCACCATACTTGGCTGTATGTCACTTTCACTTTACATCTTGGATGCTCTCGGGGTAAGCAGATCAACATAAAATTTTCATTTTTGGGTAAACTATCCCTTTAACTTTAGGTATTGGGTAGGATTAGGGATGTAGAATATGGTCATGCACAATATGTGCTAAGTACTAATAAATGCAAATATGTTATTAATAGGCATGCTAATAAGCAACTAGTTAATCATGTATATTGGTCCCTATACTAAGTGTCACCAATGTTTTAAAGGGACACTCATCTTCTGCATCTACATGTATAATTTTTCAATACAACAACATTTCACAATGATCACATCTGTCTGTAAATACAAAAGATACCATAAGCACAATAAAACTAGTTTGTTTGCTGAATTTCAAGCCATGTGACAGTTTTGACTAATATTTAAGTGTTTTTTTCTCTAAAAATCTTCCCTTCCAAAACTCTCAAGTCAAATATCATGGCCTTAGGTCAAGCTGGACGTCACTGACATCATATGAAATTTCATATCCAATATAACTTTGCCATATTTGATTTGAGAGCTGCTGCAGAGGAGAAAGATTTCTGTCTGTTTCTCAGATGAATCTTTTGATCTCAGAAGACACTATTATTTTATGCCGCTATTAGTCCTTTTTGGAAAAAACTGCCACTACAGTGCCTTTAAAAACTCTTCTTTTGTGTTCCACAGACAATTCAATTGGTTTGAAACAACCCATGAGGTGAGGATGGGTAAATAACAGAATTTTCTTGTTGGTTGAACTTCTCTTTTAACAATAGCTGACTAAGTTTTGTTGAGTGGGTTGGCTCTCTGCTTTCCACCTCTCAGTTACAAAGAGTGCACAGATATCACAAGGTTCCAACAACACTGCACTGCAAAAACACTTCTGAGTTTTCTCTCTCTCTCTCTCTCTATGTAGTATGGTTTTAATACAAAAAATAAAATAAAAAATACCTGATATACAGACCAGCCTCTCCATGAACATCTGTGCCAGATTTCCAGGTAGGTTGTCTCATGCAGGTTGAAACTGTTTGAAAATCACAAGTTCAATTGAAAAGCAGCAAGTATTTTTCACACAAGGGCCCTGTCATGTGGCGATGATGTCTGTTCTCATTTTCCACAGATTTCTCTAGGCAGTTATGATTTCTCAGTGCCTCTAAGAGCTTTCTTAATTTCAGTGTCAATAAGTATGCTAATGTAAAATCAGAATGTGTTATAGAAGTTGCGTATGAAAGGAAATAATGGTGCATTAGACTACTTAAAACACCTTGAGCAGTCAGACATGGCCTTCCACTGAACCTGCATTTGCATTTGTTAAAAAAAGTGTCCTAAAATCATTGCTTGCTCTGATAAATTGCCTTGTACGTGTGTGACATAAGTAGCACTAACTACACAGTTGCTCCATCACTGTAAACCAGAGCAAGAGCTCACCCGGCTTTGGCTGCATGCGTTCTAGGAGAGCCGACAAGTCTACACCTTGTTAACAGCACTCAAAGTAGCAATGAACCTCATGCTTTTAAAATGTTCTCATTCCATAAAAACCTGCAAGGCCTCCAGTCATAGGCATGTAGCCTGTCTGTTCAGTGTAGAGAGGTAAGGGGCTAAGAGACTAAGAGATTCAAGCCGAATGCTGACAGAGTGCGCAAGAGAGGGGCTACAGGCTCGGCAGACAATGAGCCCTGACACATGCCAAATCAGCCTGAGTGCACACACAGCAAAGCCTTAAGGCAAGTGACAAGGTACCTGGCCTAAAAAAATGAGCTCATCTTGCCCAAGTTTTGCCCTTAAAGTGTGGTTTGAGAGTTACTTATCTCATTAATGATAACTAGATTTGCATTTCCTGAAGGAACCAGCAGTGTTTCCAAGGCTGCACAAAGATAGTGTTAACTTTTGGGTTAAGTTTAGGTTACAGCCTTTTAACATGTTAATAACATATTTAAAAACATCACATCTCAAGACCCCTCTATTCTGTTCTATTGCTTTTTGCTTTGTGTTTATTAAAAAAATCAGGATGCAAATAGATTTAAGAATAATAACTGACATGAATTCAATATATACATTTTATAATAGCCAGGGGTCCATCCACTTATAATAATTTTATATATATATATATAAAAAAAATAAAATAAAAAAAGCAGATGCCTGTAAAATGCACATAAGATTGTAAGATGTACATTAAAAATGGAAAAGTTTTTTTTTATCCATAAAAAACATAGAAACATATTATATCTATATAAAACATGCACATATACTAAAAGCATTGTTTCCTTCCATATAAATTTAGTGACTTTTGAGATATTATATATACAGTACAGACCAAAGGTTTGGACACACATTCTCATTCAAAGAGTTTTCTTTATTTTCATGACTATGATAATTGTCGAGTCACACTGAAGGCATCAAGGGCAATTTGACCAAGAAGGAGAGTGATGGGGTGCTGTGCCAGATGACCTGGCCTGCACAGTCACTGGACCTGAACCCAATCCAGATGGTTTAGGGGTGAGCTGGACCGCAGACAGAAGCCAAAAGGGCCAACAAGTGCTAAGCATCACATGTGTTAATTCATAGTTTTGATGCCTTCTGTGAGAATCTAAAATTTTCATAGTCATGAAAATAAAGAAAACTCTTTGAATGAGAAGGTGTGTCCAAACTTTTGGTCTGTACTGTATATATATATATATATATATATATATATATATATATATATATATATATATATATATATATATATATATAACAGCTTAATATCAAGAATATGATATTTTTTAACAGACTGAACAGGAATAACTTTTTATGTTAACATCACCTCACACACCCAATCGACATTCCTTCGGGGGGCTCTGTAGCTCTCTTATTTAATGCTTTTTTTTTAATACACTACAGTATGCTTTGACTCCATGTTACAACGACTTTATTATCTAAACATTTAGACTTTATTCTTGTAATATTTTGACTTTATTCTTGAAATATTACATCTTTAATCTCATAATCTTAGATATTTTTTTTTCAACGTTGCAATAAACGCCATCGTAACAAATAATCAGATACCACATAATTTTCACATTTTCCCTCAGTTTAATAGTAATGACTTTATGAATTTCTTCACTGATAAAATAGATAACATCAGAAATACAATAACAAATGTAGATTCTACAACATCTAATACTTCAGTTTCATCCATCGCACCTAAAGATAAACTGCGGTGCTTTACAACTATAGGACAGGAAGAGCTTAATAAACTTGTCACTGCATCTTAACCAACAACATGTTTATTAGATCCTGTACCCACTAAATTATTGAAAGAGCTGTTACCTGTAGCAGAAGAACCGCTGCTCAATATTATTAACTCGTCGTTACCTTTAGGTCACATCCCAAAACCATTCAAGCTGGCCTTATTAAGCCTCTTATTAAGAAACCACAACTAGATCCTAGTGAACTGGCAAATTATAGGCCCATATGTATGAGGAGTTTCATTCAGGCTTCAGGCCCCACCATATAGCACAGAAACTGCACTTGTTAAAATTACAAATGACTTCAGATCTAGGCTGCATCTCATTGCTACTTTTATTTGATCTTAGTGCTGCATTCGACACCATACATGTAGATCATGACATACTCATGAATCGATTACAAAACTATGTAGGTATTCAATGACAGGTTTAAAGGTCGTTTAGATCCTACTTGTCCATTCGCTACAACTTTGTTTATTTAAATGGTGAGTCATCTCATTTAAGCACCAGAGTTAGGTGCTTCTACACTCTTGTTAATCAGCTATAATTTCTGATTATAAACTGATTTTTGAAATAAATTAAGGGTAGGATTAGGTTTAGGGGTAGGGATTGGGTTAAATCTATATTTTTAATAATAATGTTGATCCAGGATCAACAAAACATGTCATACTTGGCAGAATCACGGCGACCTGCAGGTACAAGTTGAAGTATGGTAAATGGAAACAGAAGCATAACCTTTCACAGTTTCAACTACAGTCATTTCATTTTAATAGAAAGACTGTGATGTTTAGGACCGGTGGCACTACTTTTGAAATACAGTGTATTTTAATGTTTATTGTTTGTCCCCATGCATGCCTAATGTAAATGCCTTTGCTGAAATCATTATTATATACATTTTATATATAGCCTAACATATTTCCTGAGGTAATCAAAAACAATTATGTGACTAAAACTTCTTCTTGAGCTTCTGAACATTCCTGAACAGCCTGTACAACAGCTCAGCGGTGTCGGTTCAGGGATCACTGCTGTCAGAGGATCTTGGCTTAAACTTTTTTTGTTTTATATAAACTAAGAACAAATCAACAACACCAACTTTCAAAATCCTTTTGAACACGGGACCTGCATAATACCTGCATAATAAATAGCATTCACAAATATTTGGAAATGTAAAAGGCAGGACAGTTTTTCAGAGAGGGCCGGGGATTGAAATTCCCAGACTTCATCTCTTTTCATCGAGTCCTAATCAAGGAGACTTGTGGAAATGCAGCTCCACTGATGAAGGGGATAGAAGGAGGTTGAAATTCTTGCGAGTATGCAGTCCGCCTTAATTGCATATTTGCCAGCTCTTAGCAGGCCAAGTGGAAGACAATGGCAAGCTGTGCAGACAGGTAGAGAGTGAGAATTTTTTTTTTTTTTTTTTACAGGACAATGACTGATACAATTCTGTAAAAAAAATATCTGCAGGGAGCTCAGACTCCCTGGAGTCTGGGATTCAGGTTATCGTTTCCTTGTGCAATCAAATGTGCTAAAATTTCAAATTGCTATCCTATCACTTACTCCCTATTTGAAATTTAGCGTATTATGACTCTAGGTGACATGAAGCCTGGATCCTAATATCTTTTCGAATATATAAAGAAAAAAAAAGAGATGAATTAATAATAATAAATTACAATCCATTTTCAGCGTCATGTCCACAGTTCACCATTTTGATAAATTGCTGTGTGATGCATATTGCACACCAGAATACACTTTCCTCACCTGTCACCTTACTGTGAAATATTATTATCAAAAATAACTGTTTATTGAAAAACAACTTTATTGGAACATAAAGGTAATTTATTCAAAGCTGGTTAGTAGGTGCCCAGGAAAAAATTATTATTACTATGATTTTTTTTTTTTTTTCAGTATCCTTTGATAAATAGGAAGTTCTAAGGAACATTATTTATTTGACAAAACAATAAAAATAAATGAAAACTATTTTGAATGATGATAGAACATTAACCATGTAGCACATTTTCTCTATAGTACTGCATCCATTTGCATTCTTTCAAAACTGTCGCCAGGGATTGTTTCATATTCTTTAATATATAAAGGAGGCAATAAAAAAATAAATAAAAACAATCATATAGCCTTTCAAATTGATATATTATGCATGTTTTTATATATTAAAGCCAACATTCATCAAACCATGCGTTGTCTTTGAGCCTAAATTACATGTTCTTTGTAGTTTGTGATTAAATGCATGAAGAATTCCTCTCATCCAGGGAAGTGCTTTCTAGGCATTTCTTTAGACTGCACAGCCTCATTATAGTAATAAGAACAATATTGAGTGCATCTTTGCAGAGAACATGAACGGCAACACAGACTAATGTACAATGATACCTGCAATAATGGTTTATCAGTCAAGCCAACTGCTGTAGCTGAGCGAAAATAAATTTGAGGTGATTGCAGTGCTGTATCATTTCAAGAGAACATTTGTGTTGTGGTTTCATTGATTTTCATTAGGCATGTTCCAGGCACCGAGCATGCTTTAAGTGAAATTAATGCTTGAGACTTCAGTGTCACATGGGCAGCTCACAAAATCATCCTTATACATCCAGTGCCTGAGTTAGCCGAAAGATAAATGAAGCCAAAGGATTACACAGTGGTCCGATGGGACCAATGCCCCGGGGCCTGAGACTGTCAGGGGCCTCAAGCCGAAAGATCTGCAGTGCCTCGACATTTATAAAAAAGCTCCTGCAAATTGAAAAAGACAGATGAATAGTGCTTGATGTGCCAGTGACTATTGTGTCAATGTAAAAATACCAAAAATACCAAAAGATGAAAAATGTTTTTTTAACAGTCTTTTGCTATTTATTATGCTTGTGTGTTCACGCAAAACAAATACATTTTATTTAGACATTATGTCTTATGTATGTGTTTTTTAGACACTAGACAATATACATATCTGAAGGAATTACTTTGCAATAACAAATCACTTTAATAAATTAATGGATGAAAAGTACAAGATGATTTCAAACTGAAAACTGATAAAATATACGTAATACAGAACAGTATGCTGTTAGCGCTAATACAATACATACCATCTTAAAATAAGAAAAATGTCTAAATATTACTATTATTATTATTTTTAAATTTGTGTGATGTTGAAAATATAGACTACATTTTGAAATGACTAAAGGTTTGAGTACTGCTGTGAAAATGTAATATTTAAAAGTAGATATTCTAATATACATATTCAGTTTTTTCTTGAATTTATGTTTTTTTATTCATATGAAATATTAACTTATGGTCTTGGTACAGGTGGCTTTAGAGGTAGTGAATTTTGAATTGCCAAAATTGTCAATAAAGCCTTGCTTGTGTAAAGGACATTGTATCTATCTTCTCAGATTTACTTCAGTAGAAATATCTCAAACCTAATGAAAGGTTCATAGTTTGACGGAAAAAAAAAAGTGTGCATCATTTTGTCTCAGGAATCATAGAAGTGTGCAATGTACCAACGGCCTCAAAGGACCATAATCCATCCTTGATGAAACCATCTTTCATTTCTCTGGAATTGCAAAAGAGGAGGTGGAGACGAGCAAATACACAAACAGAACACAAGAAGCATTAAAGAATCGGATTACCCATCCTACTTTGTTGTCTGTTCATGGTCTTCAGGAGTACAGAAAACAAGGATATGCTATTTACCATCATCTCTGTATGACAGAGATATTTCCTGGCCCTCTTCGGCATTGATATGGCCTCCCGAACCCCTTTTCCTTTGGCTGAATCAGAGAGAAACAGAGTAGTTACTCAACCTCAGAAACATATCCAATCACCTGCTGTCTGCCGATAATGGAGCCAGGTGGAGGCCGGTAATAGAAAATGTGAATTGCCGTGTGTCATGCCATTCGGTGAAGAAAAAAAAAAAAAAAAAAAAGTGATTATCAATATTTCACCTGACCCATCCTTCTGTCAGAGTCCATTTCCATTCGAGGATTCCATTAAGCAGAATTCACATGGATACTGAAACCTAGACAATAATAATAATACAAATAATACTTGAGCTCCCTCGGGTTTTGACGTGGAGATGTAGCAAATCCTTGTATTTGTGATGAAGGAGTCACAGGAATCAGGGGCACCATGATATCACAAGTGACCAGACAATGGCTTCAGGTATTCTTTGTCTTAATTATGTCCTTTCTGCACGAGCAAGTGATAATGTATCTATGGTGTAGGACATCCATTTTCCAACGGTGCAAGATAATGGCTTTATTCTGCTTGAGACAGTAATGACTTGTGTTTTAGAGCCAAATACTTTGGCTGAACAGGCAGATTGGCTGCAATTATCAAATAATAATCCATATTTCATATTGATAATTCCCTTGCAGTTACACAATCCATTCCTGGCCAAGTTTTATTCATCAACCCCTATAGTTGCGTTATCGGGAATGCCACTATCAATAAAAACATTTAACATTTAGGGAAATAGTGAATGACGGTATAGGTGCGATTTTGAACACAGCACAGGACAGTTGAAACTTGAAGGTTCATCAGAAACTCCCATTTGGCTATATTTTCCTTTGTAGGAAAAGTTTCCTCAAAAAGTTTTGTGTTTTGAATCTATTGCTATTATTATTAATGACTATCCAAAAAAAAGGGTCTTCTAAGGTTTCATCAATTTATCTTATTGCCCAAAACCAATTGCATTCCTTTCCCTCTTTCAACATCAGATTAACGCAGCTGTGCCTTAAAAGGCTTCTGCCTTAATGACTTAGCCAAGCAAACATCCCCTGTGATCCACACAGAGGTTTGTGAATCCATATGCAAAATGAAAGACTGCTCTGACTGATTAGTTTTCAGGAAGACAATCTTTCATCCCTATTGCCTAGATTAGTTGTAATCTTCCATTGCAAACATAGCTACCTGGATGTCATCTAGCCAACACCGTATTTGTCAGTCTCAAGTCAACGCTTCACTGAAAAAGCCCCCCTCACCGGTTTCAAAAACTCAAAAATTATCCCATGTGCATGAGTGATAATAAAGAGTGAAGTTAATCAAATCATAAAGCCATTAAAACATGCAGATGCTGGAAATATGCTAAAAATACTTAATGGCTGTAAACAACATATTTGTCATTAAATCTAATCTGATTATTATTTTTATTTTTTTACAATAATATATTTACAAATGAGCAATGGCTATAATAGTCATCAGTGGCTGAACACTACCCTCATAGGACTGTCGCTAATAGGGTAAAAGGTGGGAACAAATCTAGAGGTCCACAGCTGCAGGGGGCGGGGCACAACAGTTTTAGTAGAATAGATGAAGGATCCAGTATAACACTGTGAAACAAATTTTTACAACAGTTTTGATTTGCTTTTATTTTTAATGTTTCTATATGAAATAACTTGGCTGTATACAAAAATCCCATAACGTTGTGAATAGGGCTGGGACAACGCGTCAAGGTCATCGATGACGTCGACGTATTTTTTGCATCGACGTCATAGATGATGACGCAAAATATGCGCATCGATTCGTCGACCTGTTTTTGTTTCTCTAAAAAAACGTTTGCAAAACGTATACCTTATGTGCGCTGAATATAAGCGATGGCCGGACCAACATTCTGTCCAACGTTATATAACCAACGTTATTTTTTTATTTTTTTTGGCGGCTGTCAAAGCCTTATTTGATCGGTGAGTGATGTGGAATAGAATGACTGCTGCTTGACAGGGCGCGTACGAGAGAGAACCCCGGCTGCGCGCGCACTCACAGTCTTCAAACAACACGAGTGCTGCTTGCTCTCTCTCTCCCTTGTGCATATTAATCAAAATCATTAAACACGATAGAAAAAGGGTGGAACGCCAAAGTTTCACGTGGAGCATTCTGAGATTTATTTATTTTTTCTCCATGACAGGCTGCTGGCTCCCACTGTAAAAACAAGTATTTTGTATTTCTAGTATAAAACAAGTATTTCTAAACAAGTATTTTGGGTGACCTTTTTTATTGAATGCTAGACATCAAGTTGTTGTTATTTTCATCTGAAAGAATAACTTTTTTTTTCAGTAAGCTAGGCCCTATGTGTTCAGTAAGCTTGTTTCAGTAAGCTATGTGTTTTCAAGGCTTCAAGGTTTTATTGAATGCTATCTCTATACAAGTGCAAAGTAATGCATTCTTAGTCAGTCTTTTATTTTGTAATTTTAAGAGCAATATACATATATTGCAATGTTAAGGAATTCATGTTTTTTCATTCAGATATGTAAATCAACATGTATAAATTGTTAGTAGTCAATTAATGGGGAGATAATCGAAATCGAATCGGTCTGAAAAATTAATCGTTAGATTACTCGATGCATCAAAAAAATAATCGCTAGATTAATCGTTTAAAAAAATAATAGTTGTGAATAATTAACTATGCTCATGAAACCTAAAAAAAATATTTCGATCTTGTCTCCTTGACGGAAACCGGGACAAGACCACAGGAAACAGATGGTTCTTCTGCACAATCTGACTTTGCTGCAGCCTGGAATTGAACTGCTTATTTCGTCTGGCCAGCCAAAATCTGGCCCCCAACTGAGCCTAGTTTCTCTCAAGGTTTTTTCTCCATTCTGTCACCGATGGAGTTTTGGTTCCTTGCCACTGTCACCTCTGGCTTGCTTAGTTGGGTATGGTTATGCCGAGTTCACACTGCTTGATTTTTCACTTGTTAACAGGTTTTGTGAAATTGCAGACAAATGCCCGAAATTGGAGCAGTCGGAAATTCACAAACACGCTGTGAGCAATGATTTCTGATTTAAAACTACATTGGCGTTGTTCTACAGCCAATGAGAGACTAAGGTACAGGGCAGAAGGAAGTTCGGAGAGGAGTTACAGACCAGAATATAAGTATTTTAATTAGTCGACGAAGCAATGCTTTGATTCAAGGAGGCTGATTCAACTACACCTCTAACAGTCAAATATTCGTGGGGTGTTACTGATTATGCCATTTTGACTATATTGGGGAGCTCAAATGTCTGATTTCACATAGAACTGCTTGTTTTCTCCCAATAAGTTAATATACAGCCTATTATGATAAAGCTATAAGAATCTGAAAAGAGAGAAGCTTCAAATTAATATTTTAAAGTGTGTGAATGAATCCAACCACCCCTATAGATTTATGTTCCTCCTTCTATAATCGGTGACCGACAGAGGAGCATCTTGGTGGCAGGGATTTAAAACTTTACCAAGACTCAAACTGACACAGGCAGAGACTGGACTTTTTAGAACAGGTAGGGTAAAAGTGATTTCATAATTTCAGCCGGTTTATATATATCATGGATATATTATTTACCTGATATAAAATGCATAATATGCATTTGGTTTTGATTCAAGCACTTCATTGTAGTACTAAAGTGATATGTCTTCAGCGCACAGCACGAGCAAGTCAAACTACAATGCAGAATTTAATAACTATGACTGGGACAGTTATAAACATACTATTATAATTAGTAGACCGTTATACTAAAATGCTATGCATTTTTAGAGTTTAGCTGCTGAGTTTCTGGACATTGTTTCGTGAAGACGCGTCCACAAAAGGAGTTCGCATTCAGAGATATGTTCATGTGCATTAGGGCCCTTTTTGCAAACAGCCTATAAGTCTTAATATTAATGTTATGTTGTATAAATAAAGAAGTGTATTCTATATGAAATTATGAGTTGAATCCCATTGATTAAAACTTGCTATTAAATGTCAAATGTCACTCTACTAGTCATCTTCAGCGCACGTGGCTCAAAACAGAAATGCAGAACATTAACTGCTAAAGTTTTAGGCATGTTATAATGAGAGCACTATTGTAAGAAAAATACAATTGTTAATTGTTATGGTTTCGCCGATGCTAAGTGTTAGCTACCTGTTCATCAAAACATAAAACATTATTTACCCCATTTATATCTGGAAGGTGTTCAGTACACATTGTCCCTGTGTGTTAACATCAGTAATTATGTTAGTCGAAAGTCTGACTTGACTCTTGTTAATGTATTTTGCCCCGCCCCCAAACATATAATTCGACTATCAGACGAATATCGGCAAGATTCGAAAATTCCGATTCAACTATGAAAATTCTTAGATTTTGTACTCATAACATAGGGTATACCTGAACCACACACACACACACACACACAAACACACACACACACGTCTGTTTTTGTGAAAAGTGGAGCAGTGGGCAGCCATTTATGTTTCAGTGCCTGGGGAGCAGTTGGGGGTTCGGTGCCTTGCTCAAGGGCACCTCAGTAATGGTATTGCTGGCCCAAGACTCAAACCCACATACCGTTCAGAGGGGTGGCTAGTGTTTATCAAAGCTATACATCATCATATGTTAAAGACAGATCTTATAACACATTCACAACTGACATCATAATGAAAGTCTCAAACTCAGTCTCAGATTGTGTTCATAGGTTAATTCGACCAAGAAGAAGTGATGAAACCAAAAGCTACAGTACAGAGTTCTAATGAAATGATAGCATTTCTCCAGAACTGAAGTGGGATACATCAATTAATGACACAAAACATAATATTTTTTAATTTGTGAGGGGTTTCACCTTGCCTTTGGCCCGAACTGCCAAGATGTTTAATATGTTAACCTTAACGGAAAAGGAAATCATTTTTCCGTCTGTTTACAATTGTGGGGGCAGCGCACCCTATGGCTCATTGGAGGGGATAAGAATGAATGTCTTAAGAGCTTGCAAACCATTCCCCTGACACTCAGCTGGAAATTGCAGCAGTCTTTTTAGATATTGAAGGGTTCTTATACTTATAAATGGCTTAAAAAGAAATGCTGCCCCTCTTCTTGGCCCAATAAGCAATGTCTTGAGGACAAGGAATCTCAATAAAGAAAGGATGAGCAACAAGGGGGCATCATCTCCTTTTTTATTGTCCCTGGAACACATGATCTGTAGTGGAAATGACGCCACATATCTTCTCTGACAAGTTGCGGAGGACAATGATAGAGAGATTTGAAATTGATTTTGCTCAGATACTAAAACAAACAAGGTCATATTTGGCTGGGGAGCTTATAATGCCCACGATCTACACTGTGAAATCAGTCTCTGCTTCTCGCAAATGGAAAATGCTGAGGTATAAATAAGGATGATTGTTCATGTTCTGGTTGAAATGGAAATGTGAATTGCCCTTAAACGGACAAAAACCTTGGAAGGGTGCAATCCATTTACTATGCCCCAGAGTCTGAGCGATCTACACTGCAGCTTATGGATTGGTCCTGGAAACATGGGTCAGAGATGTATTAAGCTTTGGAGATTTGGAAATACTTCATAAGACTGATAAATTTGTGAGAATGTCTTGGCCCAAAATAGCAAGTAGTTCTGAAAATGTGCTTAGATTATTAAACAAATCTGAAAATCTGTGAAAATATGAGTTAGCTATAATATTTTGTTTATTAAGATAATAGTCTTCAAATAAATAAATAAATAAATAGTCATTGCTTACTCTCATGTCCTTTGACCTCCTTTGATATATATTTCCATCCATTGATGTTCTTGAACCAGACTTCCACATTTGAGAAATACAGGACATCAAAGACTCAATATATTGGCCTAATTTGTTATGTGCCAAATTTAAATCTGAGCACAAATGAGATTCAAAAGCCTTGCCGGAGGGCGAGATGATCAGTGAATGATTTAACAATAATTTTTGCTTCTCATATATCATATGGCTTTAGAACACTTGGATAACAGCACAAACGTCTTATGGACCACATTAAGGGCTTTCTTTTTTATTTTTTTAGAGGCTCTTATCCCTAACCTAGCATTATATGGAAATGCTTGTCTATAGATTGTAAAATTGCAACACCTCATTTGGATGGATACTAATGCTTGTAACATTTCTTAATCCTTCTCCACCGTCATTTCCATCATGCTTTACTCAACATCACATACAACCCTGCCCTCTCAGGGGAAGAAATTTTGCAAGAAAGGATAAAAATCTACCAAAGCATTACTAGGCTTACTAATGTTGCTTGCAGAGGTGAATATAATTGAAATGAGTGAACATATATTGCATTTTTGACATTTCTTTCACAAAGTGAAATCAGTATGAGGGAACATTGCATTTCTGCTAGCAAGCATATTTGAAACCACTTAACATTTTAGAGTTTAAAAAATAAAATATAGTATTACCCAATATGCTTAAAGTGCCAAGATCAATGACATTGATTATAGTAGAGCATTTATACTCAACTCTTATCAATAGCAATATTGTTGGGCATAGAAATTTCAAGAAAAAAGGAATCTGTGGACACACTATATTTGGACATGATGTTTTATACCGTTCCTGATTACAGATTCATAGCCACTGTAGTTGATCAATTTCAATTTCATCTCTACCTCACAGCTAATCTGAAATATCTTTTATTACATTCTCCCAGAGTTTTACACCAGCAGCTGCTCCTCTGGAGACCAAGAGTGGGATCTTTTATTATTTATCTACCATATGCACTCGGTATCATTGTTCACTGTCGCCATCTTCCAGACAGACACATTGAGTAGCCTTAAGCCATGTATCTTTCTGCAGTGATGCCCTTGAGAAATGTCCAAGATTTTAGGGTGTACTGTCCCTAAAAGTAGTAATGTTACTAACCCAACTGCATTTTTCAGCAGCCTGACAGCTTTTTCAATAACTACCTTATAGCAGTTTCTAGCAAGTTGAACTGTTTTAAATTGTATATGCAACCAAGTGAGCTGAGGCTATAATCAAATGTACTCTTAATATTAATATATCATATAGCATTAGGAAGTCAGTTATTTAAAATCAATTCATTTGAATTTTAATAAATACATGTTCCATAAACTCAGTGTGCATCTACATAAGTCAAACAACTCATACTTCAAATTTGTTTTTTTTATTTTGCATTTTAGATTTGTATGTATATATTTTTTTTCTTAAAACATTTATTCATCTTGTCAAGGTTTTTTTTTTTTTTTTTTTTTTTTTAAACTGTTTAGAAATTCACTATATAGAAGTTTCAGTGACAAGTTTAATTGAAATTAAGTGAATTTTAGAATGTCTATGTCTATTTTGCCTTTATTGATGTATAAATCAAAGCCATATTCTCTGGAATGATTTAACAATGTTCCAAGTTGCATCTTTTGTGCATCAATGGAATCACAACATTTGATATTTTGTATGAATAAGTTCATATCATGAGTGTTACAAATAAGCTTACATTTCATCAGAGACCTATAAATCATAAATAATTCTTCTTCATTTCTCAAAACTACTAAATTATAATAAAGTATTCAATATTATGACATTTTAGTTTGTTTGTAGGTTGGGCAGAGAGAGAGAGAGAGAGAGAGAGAGAGAGAGAGAGGAAAAAGACTGCAATATCTATTATTTTGCATTATGTTATTATATTAAAAGGATGATCTATACCTAAAAGACACGGTCTATGTTTCCTCCAGCCCTATATTATTTTACAATTATTCTCTGCTATATTAAAAGGAAACCAAAGGCCTGATAAGGATTAGGGGAATTTTGAAGATTAGTTTCAATGACAGGTCTCAGTCCTGATTTTCTCTTTTCAGACTTTTCAGCCTGTGGGGAGAAGCACACTCATATTTGCCCATCTATTTTGTCCCTCAAATGAGGTAACTTCAATTTTGGTCTAGTAGAATGAAAAACTGTGGCAGAAAGATGTATTTTGCCCTTGAGTCTGCAGCGAGACATGATTCCCACACTGATATCCACCATGCATTGAGCCTTATGTGCAAAGAGTTTGTAGACCAGCTACTTCAAAGCATGCAAAGGTCTGAGGAAATATACATTGACATATTGAAAGCCTGACTATTAAAAATGCATTTAAGTATTAAAGAAAAAAAATAGGTTTACCACTTAAAAGAAAGTAGAATACAGTACCAGTAACAAATTAATTGCCATTTAATAACTTTGTGGGCTCAGTTTTCTCATGTGTTGACATGCTCTATTATACATTATAGTCTGTGGCGTGTGTCCAGTAATTCCAGTTAGTTTAGTAAATGAATGCTCTACCATACAGGCAGTCACACACACACACACACACACACACACACACACACACACACACACACACACACACACACAAATCAGCGTATTGGCTCTCGAGCCTTACTGTATATGGTTCTTTCAGTGAGTGCCTATGGTTCGACTTTAAAAAAAAAAATCATAAAACAAACTAAAAAAAAAAAAAAAAAATCTTATCAATGATCAAAGTTAGTGTGTTGATTTAAAGATCAAAATATTAAATATTTTAGAATATTAAATCATTCATCAGTGCCCGTTTGTCATGTATTATACACCAACCAATCATGACCTGGGACAAGTTCAAATTTTAATGGACAATGTAAAGTAGAGTGGTAATTTGCCATTTTTGTTTATAAATAGGTTGAAAATTACAAAGGTACATTTGTGGAATTCTCTGGATCTGTGGTTTGACTCATTTTATAAATTGTATCTCTAAAAAAATGGATTCTAACTGACTGATGAACACTATAAAGCGTTCAAAAGTAGTGTTCAGTTCACTTGTATTTATTTGTATTGATGTCAGACACTGTAATATGCTCTGGTCCCCTCCCTGCTTGCCGTGGTGATGAGATGCATAGCAGATTGTCATTACTCAATGGCTGGATGTCTAAGTGGTGCCCACAGAATAACATTGGTTTCATAGACAATTGGACGAGCTTTTGGGGCAGACCTGACCTGTTTAAAAGAGATGGTCTTCACGGTGGTCTTAGAAATATGGCAAATAGTCTTAGTGTTTATACTTGACTAACTGGGGCCCAGGTCAGGAAGCAGACAGACTGGCTAAACTGACCGTCTGCTAGCTGCCTCCCGTCACAGAGGTCAGTTAATTGTCAGCACACAGAGACTCTTTCACCTAGATATCACACTATAGAGACTGTGTCTGTTCCCCGAACTAGAAAATACAAAAAATGTCCAAACCAAGTTAAGGCTAACAATTTAATTGAGGTCCAACAAATAAAAAACAAATGCAATATGGATAAACAAATGATAAAGCTTGGCTTATTGAATATCAGATCCATTTCTACAAAAACACTTTTTGTAAATAATATGATAACTGATCATAATATAGATGTGCTCTGTTTGACAGAAACCTGGCTAAAACCTGATGATTACATTATTTTAAATGAGTCCACCCCCCAAGATTACTGTTATAAACATGAGCCGCGTCTAAAAGGCAAATGGGGAGGAGTTGCTTCAATTTCAAGTATACAGGCTTCAAGTATAACTCATTTGAAGTAATGGTGCTTCATATAACATTATCCAGAGAAACCAATGTTAATGATAAATCCCCTGTTATGTTTGTACTGGCTACTGTATACAGGCCACCAGTGCACCATACAGACTTTATTAAAGAGTTTGGTGATTTTACATCCGAGTTAGTTCTGGCTGCAGATAAAGTTTTAATAGTTGGTGATTTTAATATCCATGTCAATAATGAAAAAAAAAATGCATTGGGATCAGCATTTATAGACATTCTGAACTCTATTGGTGTTAGACAACATGTTTCAGGACCTACTCATTGTCGAAATCATACTCTAGATTTAATACTGTCACATGGAATTGATGTTGATAGTGTTGAAATTATTCAGCCAAGTGATGATATCTCAGATCATTATTTAGTTCTGTGCAAATTTCATATAGCCAAAATTGTAAATTCTACTTCTTGTTACAAGTATCGAAGAACCATCACTTCTACCACAAAAGACTGCTTTTTAAGTTATCTTCCTGATGTATCCAAATTCCTTAGCATATCCAAAACCTCAGAACAACTTGATGATGTAACAGAAACTATGGACTCTCTCTTTTCTAGCACTTTAAATACAGTTGCTCCTTTACGCTTAAGGAAGGTTAAGGAAAACAGTTTGACACCATGGTATAATGAGCATACTCGCACCCTAAAGAGAGCAGCCCGAAAAATGGAGCACAGCTGGAGGAAAACAAAACTAGAGGTATTTCGTATTGCTTGGTGGGAAAGTAGCATATCCTACTGCTAGATCTGATTACTTTTCTTCTCTTTTAGAAGAAAACAAACATAACCCCAGGTATTTATTCAATACAGTGGCTTAATTAACGAAAAATAAAGCCTCAACAAGTGTTGACATTTCCCAACACCACAACAGTAATGACTTTATGAACTACTTTACTTCTAAAATCGATACTATTAGAGATAAAATTGCAACCATTCAGCCGTCAGCTACAGTATCACATCAGACAGTGCACTATAGACCCCCTGAGGAACAGTTCCACTCATTCTCTACTATAGGAGAGGAAGAATTGTATAAACTTGTCAAATCATCTAAACCAACAACATGTATGTTAGACCCTATACCATCTAAGCTCCTAAAAGAGGTGCTTCCAGAAGTCATAGGTCCTCTTCTGACTATTATTAATTCCTCATTGTCATTAGGATATGTCCCCAAAACCTTCAAACTGGCTGTTATTAAGCCTCTCATAAAAAAACACAACTTGACCCCAAAGAACTTGTTAATTATAGACCAATCTCCCTTTTCTGTCCAAGATACTAGAAAAGGTGGTATCCTCACAATTATATTCCTTCTTAGAGAAAAATGGTATATGTGAGGATTTCCAGTCAGGATTTAGACCGTATCATAGTACTGAGACTGCTCTCCTTAGAGTTACAAATGATTTGCTCTTATCATCTGATCGTGGGTGTATCTTTCTATTAGTTTTATTGGATCTTAGTGCTGCGTTTGACACAATTGACCACAGCATTATTTTGCATAGACTTAAACACTTTGTTGGCATCAGTGGAAGTGCATAAGCATGGTTTAAATCGTACTTATATGACCGCCATCAGTTCGTAGCAGTAAATGAAGATGTATCATATCGATCACAAGTGCAGTATGGAGTACCTCAAGGCTCAGGGCCGCTACTATTCACGCTTTATATGTTACCCTTGGGAGATATCATCAGGAAACATGGTGTTAGCTTTCACTGTTATGCTGATGATACTCAGCTCTATATTTCCTCGCAGCCCGGTGAAACACACCAATTTGAAAAACTAATGGAATGCATAGTAGATATAGAAAATTGGATGACGAGTAATTTCTTACTGCAGAAAAAACAGAGGTGTTAATTATAGGGCCTAAAAACTCTGCTTTTAATAACCTAGAACACTGTCTAAGACTTGATGGTTGCTCTGTCAATTCTTCGTCATCAGTTATGAACCTAGGTGTGCTACTTGATCACAATCTTTCCTTAGAAAGCCACGTTTCTAGCATTTGTAAAACTGAATTTTTCCATCTCAAAAATATATCTAAATTACGGCCTATGCTCTCAATGTCAAATGCAGAAATGTTAATCCATGCATTTATGACTTCAAGGTTAGACTATTGTAATGTTTTATTGGGTGGTTGTTCTGCACGCTTAGTAAACAAACTACAGCTAGTCCAAAATGCAGCAGCAAGAGTTCTTACTAGAACCAGGAAGTATGACCATATTAACCCGGTGCTGTCCACACTGCACTGGCTCCCTATCAAACATCGTATAGATTTTAAAAAATTGCTTATTACTTATAAAGCCCTGAATGGTTTAGCACCTCAGTATTTGAATGAGCTCCTTTAACATTATATTCCTCTACGTCCGCTACGTTCTCAAAACTCAGGGAATTTGATAATACCTAGAATATCAAAATCAACTGCGGGCGGCAGATCCTTTTCCTATTTGGCGCCTAAACTCTGGAATAACCTACCTAACATTTTTCGGGAGGCAGACACACTCTTGCAGTTTAAATCTAGATTAAAGACCCATCTCTTTAACCTGGCATACACATAACATACTAATATGCTTTTAATATCCAAATCCGTTAAAGGATTTTTAGGCTGCATTAATTAGGTAAACCGGAACCGGAAACACTTCACATAACACCCTATTGTACTTGCTAAATCATTAGAAGAATGGCATCTACGCTAATATTTCTCTGTTTCTCTCTTGTTCCGAGGTCACCGTGGCCACCAGATCCAGTCTGTATCCAGATCAGAGGGTCACTGCAGTCACCCGGATCCAGTACGTATCCAGACCAGATGGTGGATCAGCACCTAGAAAGGACCTCTACTGCCCAGAAAGACAGCGGTGACCAGGACAACTACAGCCCCAGATACAGATCCCCTGTAAATACCTTGTCTCAGAGGACCACCAGGACAAGACCACAGGAAACAGATGATTCTTCTGCACAATCTGACTTTGCTGCAGCCTGGAATTGAACTACTGGTTTCGTCTGGTCAGAGGAGAACTGGCCCCCAACTGAGCCTGGTTTCTCCCAAGGTTTTTTTCTCCATTCTTTCACCGATGGAGTTTCGGTTCCTTGCCGCTGTCGCCTCTGGCTTGCTTAGTTGGGGTCACTTCATCTACAGCAATATCATTGGCTTGATTGCAAATAAATGCACAGACAGTATTTAAACTGAACAGAGATGACATCACTGAATTCAATGATGAACTGCCTTTAACTATCATTTTGCATTATTGAGACACTGTTTTTCAAATGAATGTTGTTCAGTGCTTTGACGCAATGTATTTTGTTTAAAGCACTATATAAATAAAGGTGATTGATTGATTGATTGATTGATTGAAACTATAATAATTACTGTAATATAGCCCAAGTGCCACCCACAGGCTTATTCTGTGAAGTGTAAGCTAGAAAAATGTTGACATGAAAAGGTCTTTATTAGCATTTTTGGATATTTTGCAAGAAGTCACTTATGGTCATCAAAGCTGCATTTATTTGATTAAAAAATGTTTATACTTTAAAAAATTTTATTTCTGTGATGCAAAGCTGAATTTTCAGCATCATTACTCCAGTTGTCAGAGTCACATTATCATTCAGATATCATTCGAATATGCTGATTTATTATCAATGTTGTTGGAAACAGTTGTGCTGCTTAATATATAGGTCATCGGTTTGGGAACATTACTATTTTATGTTTTTTGCTATATGTATTTAACAGTGCCCCTATTTTACATTTTAGCCCCTGCCCCTGAGGAACTCTCTGCACGTCTCTGCTGCTCACTGCTGAAAAGCTCTTCTCTGAAACATGGTTGTTACTGCACTTCTTTTTAATTAATTAAACCTCCAGCTTCACTAATAGAGCGCAGCGTTAATTCAGTCAGGCCACGGAGGCAAAAGGCTGTGACCAGCTGATGCGGTCAGCTGTCAAATCGCTCCAATCACTACCACTCTCCTATTAGACACGGGACCTATATACATGGCACTACTGCTCGGTAAGCATGCTCAACGGCTCGCAAATGCGCAGATGCACATGACCGTTACGTGGAGCATCGAAATACTGCAAGAGTGTTTCGAGAGCAGCCAGCTGACTCAGCCGCCGCAGTTCTCCAGAGTGACTGCAGGAGCACTGATGATGACACTGTTCACGATTGGCCAGATTCAATACATGACAACAATCATGCGTGTTCGGGGTAATTCGACATTTTCAGTTCCAACAATGGCCACAAATCTATGTTTAAAGGCTTTAATGTAGCCTGTTGTATAGAGTCACGTCATCACACTACACGGATCAATCTACCCCTCTGTATTAGCATTTAAACAGCATGTGATCATGTTGAACTTTATTCTTGAATATATGGTGCCGTATTAAGCAGTATAAGTACACGTGCTCAAGGAACATTCTAAAATGCTGTGTATTTAACAATTCTGAATTTTACTTACTTCATCTGTGAATAGTTTGCGAGCACCGTGTGAGTGCCATTAACAGGAGCAGAGTGTCCGGCTGAAATGTCTGTTTTCTCCTCATCAATCCATTTTGGACAGGCTTCTGAGGCAGAGTATGGTCTACAGCATGATCTACAGCTACATATAGAAGTGTTGGTTATAACCAGTGGATATTTTATACAACGTACATTTAATAAATAAATAAAATAATACGACACTGACTGCAAGGAGAAGGAGGAGTATGAGGAGGAGGATGAGAAGAATTAGGAGGAGGATGAGAAGAATGAAATGGAGAAGGAGATGGATGTTGAGAAGAATGAGGAGAAGGATGAGAAGAATGAGATGGAGGATGACAAGAATGAGGAGGAGGATGAGAAGAATAAGGAGGAGGATGACAAGAATGAGGAGGAGGACGAGAAGGATGATGAGGAGGACGAGAAGAATGAGGAGGAGGAAGAGAAGGATGATGAGGAGGACGAGAAGAATGAGGAAGAGGATGATTAGAAAGAGGAGGAGGATGAGAAGAAGGAGATGGAGAATGAGAAGATGTAGAAGATAGAGAGGGAGAATAAGAAGGATATGTAGAAGATGGAGATGGAGAAGAAGAAGTTGAATGAGAAGGAGAATTAAAAATAAATAAATAAATTAAATTAATGAATAAATAAAAAGGGGCTGCTGTTTTCTCTCGCTAGGGAGATCACTCTTTGCCGCTATAGCTGCAGGGGACTGCTGTTCATCCTTCAGCAGGGGATGAACAGCCCTGCTACTTAAATGGAGAAGGATAAGTTGTATGTGAAGGAGAATGAGAAGGAACTGAAAAAAAGGGGGCTGCTGTTTTCTCCCGTGGGAGATCACCCCTTGCCGTGATACCTGTAGGGGACCGCTGTTCTATCTCTCAAGCGAGGGACGAAGAAAGGGACTGCTGAGAACACCCTTTGCTGCTATAGTTGCAGGGGACAGCTGTTCTTCCTTCAGCAGGGGATGAAACCCCTGCTACTTAAATCAAGAGGGAACTTGCTATTTTCAGGGATGCTTTTTCAGGAATTAAATAAGGACAATTTTGGGGCGTCTTCACGCTACTCTCCTACCCCTTAGACCAAGCTCAGGGATATGCTGCTTGTTTTTGCGGTTCTCAGGCTGGAAAGAATACACCTTCACTGCTTTTATCAGCTACGTTATTAAAGAGAGGCCTGCTATTCTCTGTCTCATTAGAGGGGAGAATATCCCTTCGCTAGCCAGTAGGCTATATTAAGGATATCTCAATAACACTGTCTTTTTTCTTTGCAGGAATGTAACAGGTTTGTTTTGGGGGGTTCTTCTTCAGGCAGTAATACCTCTCATTGTGTTTTGGGGGTTAATGTTTAAGCTCTAGAATGTTCAATTATTCTGGGAGCAAGAGCCCCCATGAGGAACCATACCTCCAAAGATAAATTGTGTTCAATTAACTCAAGTAAACTTGCCAAAGTAGTTCCTGTCTGAAATCGAGTGCAGCGTTAGTTCAGTCAGGCCACGGAGGCAAAGGCTGTGACCAGCTGATGCGGTCAGCTGTCAAATTGCTCCAAACACAACCACTCTCCTATTAGACACGGGACATATATATGTGGCACCACTGCACAGTAAGCATGCTCAACGGCTCACAACCCTCTCTCCCTCCCCATTATAAGCATGATCATATTAGTGTGCACCTGTCTGGTTGTCGTCTTCTCTGTTTCAGATCACTGAGGCTTTCAAAATCACTGCTGAGAGACCCTCATCTTTAAACCAGGTTACAGGATAAGACGTCCCACTGCCATATCCACCTCATTATCACGGTATGCTTTAAAGACATTACTAAGAGTCTTAATTGTCATTTATTTCTAAACTCATGGTTCCGGGGGTTAATGTTAAAGCTCTTGTATGTTCAATTATTCTGGGAGTAAGAACCCCCATAAGCAACCATATCACCAAAGATAAATTGTGTTCAATAAACTCAAGTAAACTTGCCAAAGTGGCTCCTGTCTGAATTAGCAGTTAACTAATAAAAGTAGCTTTAAGGGTATTGTAAAAAGGCTTTAAATTACTAAGGCATTTGATTTGATTTGTTTTCAAACCTGTTATTTTTGGAGTTTTGTCTGGGGTTCCGTTCCACTGGTTACTCTTTTGTCGTTACAGGGCTGTGAACTATAGAGAAAATGTTTTTCACAGAATCCGTACATGGCTAGAACATTTATTAGTTTAGTTTCAGTCACTGTACTCAGGCAACCTGCCAATGTATATTCTCTATTTAGTAAGATATATTCTAATTTAATTTGTGGAGCTGAAAGAGAAAGACTGTAAATTTTAAATATGTATATCTGCTAAATATTTTTGTCAGCATTTCAGATGGAGAGATTCTTACAGTATCTCACCCTGGTCCAACATTGCATGCCTACTGCACTCCAGACTGATTATTCCAAGAGATGGCACAATTGCTCTGTTGCCCTTATTGATCTGCTTTAACAGCAAAACAACAGATTAAACAGGGTCGACCCATACTGCCTGTGAAATAGTGGGAGACATTTCTGCTTCACTGTTAGGAACACATTTGCTGATAGTTACAAAGCTATTTGAGTGTTCATCTATATATCCAATGGCTCTGGAATATGTAGGTAATAATTGATGTCAGGCCATTGAAATATTTAACAAATAATGCACACGCAAGGTGGTGATGTGGCCACAACAGGTGTGCATTATTTTTCTAATAATTCAAGAGTCTGGAGTTAATTATTCCACTTATACTATGGTTACCACACAGCAAGACATGGATCAGATGATATATTTAAAGGGATTTTTCCAGTTTTTGTATTTAAGTTGCTTGAGCTGTTGGTAGCATTCTAATGCAGTCATGAACCCCTTACTAGTAACCCCCCCTTTTTGGCATGGAGACAGAAATTACATACCCAAAATAAAAAGGTTTCTGCTCATGATTCTTTCTGACTAGATACATAATCAACTTTTGTTCACAAAGCTGACACTTTAAAGTTTACTGTTCAGGAATCAGAATCACTCAGACTGTTATGATAATAGAGATATATAAGCTCAAACATAAAAACAAAAATAAAAATATTAAAAACATATTTTTAAATGTATTTTAATAATTGTTGATGTAGGAAATGAGTGTAGCTAAGGCCACAAGTCTTCCAAAACTAAATGAAAATCAAATCTGTAAAACTGTGAATTTTATGAAATATTTTCTAAGGCCATGTCATGTGTGTTTTTAGAGAAGGCTAATCAGACTGATTTATGGCCCTTGTCATCTCTGTAAGATCTCGCATGTAAACTCTCCTGTGTGTTTTGTATGTGTTGGCTTTGCAAAACTCCCCGATTCATTGTTCTATTGTTCTCACCAAACGAGTCTTTGACACCTCCGCCAGGTATGACACATTATCCGCATTATTCTTTTATCATTATTCTTTTGTTTTTATTCCACCTTTATTAGCCTTTATTGTGGTTTTTCAGGCTTTACAAAGACACAAAGCAGCGATCTCACTTCAGTCTCTGTTTGCATTTAGCCCTTATTTATCAAAAGTCTTACTATAAAAATACAACAAAACATTTTCTTACGACCTTAAGTGAATTATTGTGACAAAAATGCATTATGAATGAGAAATGCACCTGCTATTAGTAGCATTGGAGCTAACGTTAGCATCACACTACATCAGACAATTTATGAAATTATTAGTACACTTTTACTCAAAACTCACTTTAAACCCCGATCGAGTGTTTATAATAACTTCCTTTAGCGATCAGGGGTGGAATTTGGTCATTTACTGTTGTAAAAATATGTTATTTGTAGCCTTTTTCATCACTGCACAAGTATGTACATTTTCGATTTTTTTTTTTTTATAAAAACGTCCCAGATCTCAAGAAAATCTCATACCAAGTTTTACTATCGTGATCGCGGGTTTATTATTCGGATATTTCGTGTGTACAGAGGGGTTTCAGTGTTGTTTTGGCCAGATAACTACCAGGAAGTGTACAGGAAGCATGTGACACGATGTGGCAGTGTCCGGTTATGACACTCTAAGATTGACATGGCGAAGGCCCAATCGGAATCTGAGTGACACACAGCACGAGCTGACAGCACTGCAAACACACACACAGATCGCTGGGAGAGGCTGTTTATCATCAGATCGCATAATTTCGTGGAAAATGAATAGAAATGACGATTCTGTCTAAAGAAATATGAAGTAAACATCAGTAAATATATCCATATATCTCCGCAGATATGCATCTTTGGTCTATAAATCCTTATTGACGCTGTTCAGTGAGTCTATGTGAACACAAATAAACTGCTGCTGACGTGACTGAATATGAATGAGTGGTGAATTTCTATTCAAAATGTGGCATAACACGGATTTATTATTTTGCACTCCTGACATAAATCACTAAATATCTGTCACTGCAACAATGTTTTATCAAAATATTGGTCAAATATCGAAGCTAGAGTCTTTAAACTTTCAATTGATGCACAGTTTGTCCAGATGAAGTAAGACAGTGATGTTTAATGTGCTGTGAAAGTGAAACAATAATAAACTGGGGCCGTCGGCGATGTTTGCACGTAAAGGGGTTAATTAAGTCATTACAAAGAGAGCGAGAGACAGAGACACACACACAAAGAAAGAGAGAGAGAGAGAGAGAGAGAGAGAGAGAGAGAGAGCTTGTGTCAATTAGGCTACCTCTTTGCGTCTCTAAACAGCGACGTCTTCTTACTAGTGAGAAATGTCATATGTGGCTTTTAAGTTGCTACACTATATAGGCTAACTGATCAAATCGTCAGGGCAGTGCTGACACCACCTTTTTGTGCAAACTGCGTGACGGTATTACAGTTAACTATGCGAAGTGATATGGGTATGATTTACTGGCCAGTCAAGCACACCAACACTATGCTAATTTTTTTGTGCTTTTGGCAGTTTGGGACTCTAGGACCTTGGTTTCCATATAAAATACAAAACTTGCTCTCATCTGAAAAGAGGACTTTGGACCACTGGGCAACAGTCCAGTTCTTCTTTTCCTTAGCCCAGCTAGTGGCCTCTGACATTGTCTGTGGTTCAGCAAATTCCTTGACACGTCTGTGTGTGGTGGCTCTTGATGCCTTGACCCCTAGCCTCAGTCCATTACTTGTGAAGTTCCCTCAAATTCTTGAATTGATTTAGCTTGACAATCCTCATAAGGCTGTGGTTTTCTCAGTTGGTTGTGCATCTTTTTATTCCACACTTTTTCCTTCCACTCAACTTTCTGTTAACATGCTTGAATACAGCACTCTGTGAACAGCCAGCTTCTTTGGCAATGAATGTTTGTGGCTTACCCTCCTTGTGAAGGGTGTCAATGATTGTATTCTGGAAAATTGTCAGATCAGCTGTCTTCCCCATGATTGTGTAGCCTAGTTAACCAAACTGAGAGACTATTTTGAAGGCCCAGGAAAGCATTGCATGTGTTTTGGGTTAATTAGCTGATTGGCATGTCACCATATTCTAATTTGTTGAAAAAGGTGAATTGGTGGGTATTGCAAGGGGGGCATGGTTCATCGAGGTCTGCAGTGGGAGAGAGAAGCAGGAGACAAGCGCTGAGTAAGTGGGTCAAGTGCAAATGATAAAAACCTGCGTCTTGTTTCAGAAATTGGTGTGGAGAGACCAGATAAAAACAACCAAAAATTGGGAAGTAGGAGAGAGAGACTAACTGGGAACTTGAGCCACACGGGAGACTGTTGGTGCAACAATAATTGAGTACAGATTGGTATTCTGAGTTATTTAATGAGTGATTGAGAGTGTAGTGGGTGCCACTTCTTTATGTTTAAATAAAACTCAAGTTCCAGTAATGCCGACCCTGTCTTCTTCCTTTCAGTCTTTGAACTTTGTCACACTGGTGCCAAAACCCGAGATAGGAAGAAGAACACCGCCGCCGTCATGCAGTCCCCGCCAGGATCACCATTGTGGAGGTCATCCAATCACTCACTGGTCTTCAGGACCAGGAACAACATCAAGCACTGCTGGGCATAAGGGATGATCAGGAACAGCATTTCCGAGCATACATCAAAGCCCAGCAGGAAGACTGCAAGCTGGTCCGAGGCTGGATTGACCAGGAGGTTCAGGCTACGGGAACTCCATCTGCCCCACCCCTGCCCACTCACATGCCTCTCTATAAGATGGGTGCCCAGGACGACCTTAAGGCCTACATAGACCTTTTTGAGAGGTCAGCTGAGGCATGTGGATGGCCCCAAGAGGACTGACCAGTGTGGTTCATCCCCCTGCTGTCTGGAAAAGAGCAGTTGGCTGCCCAATGGTTACCAGTCCAGAACCTACTGTTCTACAATGACCTTAAGCACGCCATCCTCCAGTGAGTCAGCCGGAGTCCAGAGGGAATCCCCATTCATGAGCCTCACACCGGTGGAGAAGTGGTCCATGGGCGAAATCCACAGCTGTCCTGAGGGCACCACCCAGGGGGGCGGGATCAGCCCCACTGCAGCTCGTTCCTCCGCTCTCTCCACACCAATTCCTTGACACGCTTCCTGCCACTAGGAAGGAGGGGAGGCCTGAGCCGTCCTGTTGGCATTGCAGGGACCCAGGACATTTTATTGATCTGTGTCCAGTGATGGAGGTGGGGACTCTGATCCTGGTGCCAATGAAGATGGCAACCTCCGTGACGTGCTTTGCAGTTTCTTTTGTGTTTTTGTTAGTTTGTCTTGTCTTTAATTTTATTACTGCAATCAGTTTCACCAGACACCGGTTTTGCTGGACATTTTTATCAGTGGAAGAGCTGCGCTGATCTAGCACTTCAAGATGCGCATGCAGGGGAAAAAGGCCGTCGCCCCTGTGAACCTCAGAAAGCACTGAATTTGAACGCTGTTGCCTAGCATCCATCTGGCAACCCTCCACTATCTATCCAACAAAAGTACGAACTCCTTCTGCTCTCCCAGACAAATAAGGATTTCTCACAGTCTGCTGCTCTGAGTTTCACAGAAACTTGGCTAAACAATGCCATTCCGGACAGCCCACTCCATCTGCCAGGCTTTTAGCTGTTCAGAGTGGTCCGCGACACAGAATCAATGGGGAAATCACGTGGCGGCGGGGCATGCTTTCACATCAACAATGTACAGAGTGTGTACAAATGTATCTGTGTTAAAGAAGATGTGCTGTTCAGATCTAGAAACACTCTTCATTAACTGCAAGCCATTCTATTCACCGCGGGAGATTCACTCGTTCATTCTCGTGAGTATTTACATTCCACCACAAGCGCACGTGAGCTCAGATTTACAAAAACTCACTGATCAGATCACAGAGACAGAACAACAACACCTGGACTCTGTCTTAATCATTCTTGGGGACTTTAATAACGCAAATCTCTCCTGTAAACTGCCAAAATACAGCCAGCTCATCACATTTACAGTAATATATTGGATCACTGTTACACCAAAATAAAGGATGTATATCACTCTTTTCCACGAGCAGCTTTGGGGCGTTCTGATCATGGTCATGGATCATGATCATTTTTAGGCTGCATTAATTAGGTAAACCGGAACCAGGAACACTTCCCATAACACCCGAAGTACTTGCTACATCATCAGAAGAATGGCATCTACGCTACTATTAGTCTGTTTCTCTCTTATTCTGAGGTCAAGTCAAGTCAAGTCACCTTTATTTATATATTACTTTAAACAAAATATATTGTGTCAAAGCAACTGAACAACATTCATTAGGAGAACAGTGGGTCACTAATGTAAAATGACAGTTAAAGGCAGTTCATCATTGAACTCAGTGATGTCATCTCTGTTCAGTTTAAATAGTGTCTGTGCATTTATTTGCAATCAAGTCAATGATATCGCTGTAGATGAAGTGACCCCAACTAGGCAAGCCAGAGGCAATGGCGGCAAGGAACCGAAACTCCATCGGTGACAGAATGGAGAAAAAAACCTTGGGAGAAACCAGGCCTTAGTTGGGGGGCCAGTTCTCCTCTGACCAGACGAAACCAAGATTTCAATTCAAAGCTTCAGCAAAGTCAGATTGTCCAGAAGAATCATCTGTTTCTTGTGGTCTTGTCCTGGTGGTCGTCTGAGACAAGGTCTTTAAAGTGGATCTGTATCTGGGCCTCTAGTTGTCCTGGTCTCTGCTGTCTTTCAGGGATGTAGAGGTCCATTCTAGGTGCTGATCCACCATCTGGTCTGGATACGTACTGGATCCGGGTGACTGCAGTAACCCTCTGATCTGGATACAGACTAGATCTCGTGGCTACAGTGACCTCAGAAAAAGAGAGAAACAGCCTAATATTAGCGTAGATGCCATTCTTCTAATGATGTAGCAAGTGCATTGGGTGTTATTGGGAAGTGTTCCTGGTTCACCTAATTAATGCAGCCTAAAAATCCTTTAACAGATTTGGATATCAAACGCATATCAGTGTGTTATGTGTATGCCAGGTTAAAGAGATGGGTCTTTAATCTAAATTTAAACTGCAAGAGTGTGTCTGCCTCCCGAACAATGTTAGGTAGGTTATTCCAGAGTTTAGGGGACAAATTGGAAAAGGATCTGCCGCCAGCAGTTGATTTTGATAATCTAAGTATTATCAAATGGCCTGAGTTTTGAGAACATAGCTCATTCAAATACTGAGTTGCTAAACCATTCAGGGCTTTATAAGTAATCAGGAATATTTTTAAATCTATACGATGTTTGATAGGGAGCCAGTGCAGTGTTAATATGGTCATACTTCCTGGTTCTAGAAAGAACTCTTGCTGCTGCATTTTGGACTAACTGTAGTTTGTTTACTAAGCGTGCAGAACAACCACCCAATAAAGGTTGATGCAATGTATTTTGTTTAAAGCGCTATATAAATAAAGGTGACTTGACTTGACTTAATAAACAATGGGTTACTTGGTGCATAATAATTAACTCTGTTAACAATTCTAATAGCTTTCTTATACAATATGAAGATAGGTTTGATAATAGATTTATAATTATTCTCCCATATTTCTACACAATAATTTATGTACAGAAGATTGATTTAATTATATACAATATTGTATTTTAATTAAATACAAACTGAAATATTTCAATTTATTTTTATGTTTTAATTCTGATGGTTATGACTGACAGCTTAAGAAAATAAAAAAAAATCAGTATCTAAAAAAAATTGAATATTCTATTTTGAGCTTGAATTGTTTTATTAATTTTGAGTATAAATACAGGGTACCTCCTGGGCTAGTTTAGAACATGCAACCACAATTATGGGAAAGACTACTGACTTGGCAGTTGACCAGAAGACGATCATCAACACCCTCCACAAGGAGGTTAAGCCACAGAAGGTCATTGCTGA
This sequence comes from Carassius auratus, assembly GCF_003368295.1. Classification (NCBI taxonomy): domain Eukaryota; kingdom Metazoa; phylum Chordata; class Actinopteri; order Cypriniformes; family Cyprinidae; genus Carassius; species Carassius auratus. The sequence goes on along the minus strand of NC_039255.1, from coordinate 20,355,467 downwards.
AAGGACTGGCTGTTCACAGAGCACTGTATCAAAATATATTCATAGACAGTTGATTAAAAGGAAAAGGTGTGGTAGGAAAAGGTGCACAAGCAACAGGGATGACCACAGCCTTGAGAAGATTACCAGGAAAAGCAGATTCAAGAACTTGGAAGAGTTTCACAAGGAGTGGGCTGAAGCCGGAGTCAGTGCATCAAGAGTCACCACACTCATACATCTTCAGGAAAAGAGCTACAGCTGTCACATTCCTAGAGCCAAGCCACTCCTGAACCAAAAAAAAACAAAAACAAATCAGAAGCATTTCATCTGGTGTAAGAAGAAAAAGAACTGGACTGTTGCTCAGTGGTCCAAATTCCTCTTTTCAGATGAAAGCAAATTTAGCATTTCATTTGAAAATCAATGTCTGGAGTGTCAGGAGGATGACTGGAGAGGCACAGAATACAAAGTCCAGTGTGAGGTTTCTGATGTCAGAGATGATGTTGCTCCATTGTGTTTTATCAAGTTCAAAGTCAATGCAGCCATCTACCAGTGTCACGGTTCGTGAATGCACCGTCTCCAGCTGTAGTCAGGTTACGTCATGTTGATTGTTTCATGTGGGTGTGGTCGCTGATCACTGATCAGCGGCAGGTGCGGCTAGTTCCCACAGACTATTTAACACCCTGTCTTTCGTTTCCTGTTTGTTTGATCGTTGTTTGTAGATCCTGGTGTTTGATGTCGTGTTCGTGTTGTTCCTGCCTTGCCTTGTCGCCGTTCTGTTCGGATCCTGTCGTCACGCTTGGAATACACTCACCACTATTGGATTATCACCGCTGTCATCGTCGTTCAACGCACCCCACGTCTCAACTCACCAGTCTGTGCTGCCACCGTGGTTCCTGCGTTACTCTCCGACCTTTCATCATCATCATACTTCTAATAAACTTACTCGTACTTGCATTTGTCTCCTGTCCTCCATTAGCGTCGTTACAGAACGATCAGACCATCATGGAGGCAGCGAGTACTCAAGCTTCATCTCTGGAGGAATTTCTCAGCGCCAGTGTTCGGAGGATGGACTCCCAGGAGAGGACTCTTAACGACACTGGTCGCGCGGTCCAAGCCTTGGTAACGCAGGTGTCCAAGCTCACCCAGCAGTTCCATCTTCTTCGAGCGCCCACTGCGCCACCCACACCGCCCGCTCTCCCGGTACCACCAGTGACCACCTCCCAGCCGGAACCGCGTCTTCCTATCCCGGAAGCATACTCGGGTGAGCCCAGCTTTTGTAGAGCATTCCTAACCCGCTGTGATATGCATTTTGCCCTGCAACCCAGGACATTCACCAACGAGAGGGCGAAAGTGGCCTTTGTGCTCACCTTACTCTCTGGGAGGGCGGCACTATGGGGGACGGCGGTGTGGGAGAACCAGGACCCATGCTGCGACTCGTTCCTGGCGCTCTCCGAGGAGATGAGGCGGGTCTTCGATCGGGCCGTCGCAGGACGGGAGGCGGCCAGGAGGCTGGCGGAGTTACGCCAGAGGGAGAGGTCCGTCTCAGACTTCTCTATCGAATTCAGAACCCTGGCGGCGGAGTGCCATTGGAACGAGGAGGCGCAGTGGGACATGTTCCTGCATGGGCTGGCTGACCGCGTCCAGAGGGAGATCTACGCCCTGGATCTGCCCCCCTCTCTTAATGGACTCATTGATCTAGCGTTACGGGTGGATGCCCGCCTCACTCGGATGGAGAGGAGGGGGCTGTTCAACACCCCATCCAGGGGCCCGGCGGACGGGCGATTCAGTGGCGGAGACGTGGTCAGCCCCACCTACGATCACGAGCCCATGCAGGTAGGGCGAGCTCGGCTTTCCCGGGAGGAGAAGGAGAGGCGGAGATCCCTGGGTCTTTGCATGTACTGCGGGGGAGCCGGACATCAAGCCCATACCTGTCCAGTAAAAGGCCAAGCCCGGTAGTACGCATGAGGCTACTATCGGGTGGGATCTCTGCCGAGAAGACCTCATCACCGCCATCATCTACGCTCCTTCCGGTAAGACTGCGGTGGTCAGCACAGACACACCACTGTCAGGCACTACTGGACTCTGGGGCAGAAGGTAACTTTATGGATCGTCACCTTGCACACAAGCTCCACATTCCCCTCAAAGCCCTGCCGCACCACATCACGGTCCATGCCCTCACTGGACAGCAACTCCCCACTATCTCTCACAGCACTGAGGAGATCACACTCATCACCTCTGGCAACCACTCCGAAACTATCTCATTTCACATCCTTGACACTCCCCTGGCACCCATTGTCCTCGGGCACCCTTGGCTCCTTCTCCATAACCCCAAAGTAGACTGGTCCTCTAATTCCATCTTTTCTTGGTCTCGAAGGTGTCATGAGTCTTGTTTAGTGTCTGCTTGTCCGTCTGTGTCTGTGTCTGTGTTACAGGAGGAGGCGGTGGATTTATCTAACGTGCCCGCTGAGTACCTCCACCTGAAGGAAGTGTTCAGTAAGTCTCAAGCTGCTTCTCTTCCTCCGCATCGTCCTTACGACTGTGCCATAGAGTTATTGTCAGGTAAGTCTCCGCCTAAAGGCAAACTTTATTCACTTTCTGTGCCAGAGAGGGAGGCTATGGAGAAATATATTTCTGATTCTCTAGCTTCCAAATTCATCCGCCCTTCCTCTTCTCCTGCGGGGGCGGGGTTCTTTTTTGTGGGAAAGAAGGACGGATCACTGCGACCTTGTATTGATTACCGAGAGCTGAACAACATCACGGTAAATAATACTTATCCTTTGCCGTTGATGTCTTCAGCCTTCGAGAGGTTGCAGGGAGCGTCTATTTTCACAAAACTGGACTTACGCAATGCGTATCATTTGGTTCGGATCAGGGAGGGGGATGAATGGAAGACCGCGTTTAACACCCCCAGAGGGCACTTTGAATATTTGGTCATGCCCTTCGGGCTCTCCAACTCCCCAGGGGTCTTCCAGGCACTCGTCAACGACGTGCTGCGAGATATGATTGATCAGTTCATTTATGTCTACCTGGACGACATATTGATTTTTTCTTCTTCTCTCCAGGAACATGTGCAGCACGTCCGACGAGTGCTTCAGAGGTTGCTAGAGAATGGGCTTTTTGTCAAGGCGGAGAAATGCGAGTTTCATGCACAGTCTATTCCATTGTTGGGGTTTATCGTGTCGACTGAGGGAATACGCATGGATCCCGAGAAGGTTAGGGCTGTGGTAAAATGGCCAAGTCCAGATTCCCGTAAGGCCCTACAGAGGTTTCTGGGGTTCGCTAACTTCTACCGGCGTTTCATTCGCAATTTCAGCCAACTAGCCGCGCCTCTGACCGCCTTGACCTCCGCCAGGACTGCTTTCAGGTGGTCAAACACAGCGGAAGCTGCGTTTGCGAAACTGAAGAGCCGTTTCATTTCAGCTCCAATTCTCATTACCCCTGACGCCACACGGCAGTTCGTGGTGGAGGTCGATGCGTCAGAGGTGGGGGTAGGAGCGGTGTTTTCCCAACGTTCTCCCTTAGACGACAAGGTCCACCCTTGCGCGTATTTTTCTTATCGTTTATCTCCTGCAGAGAGTAATTACGATATTGGTAACAGAGAATTGTTGGCAGTCAAGATGGCATTGGAGGAATGGCGACACTGGTTAGAAGGATCGGGGGTTCCTTTTATAGTATGGACTGACCACAAGAACTTAGAGTACATTAGCACCGCCAAAAGGTTGAACTCCAGGCAGGCTCGATGGGCACTTTTTTTCGGACGTTTTGATTTTACTATTTCGTACCGCCCGGGCTCCAAAAATATCAAACCCGATTCCTTGTCTCGTATTTTTGACCATTCCGAAAGGCCCGTCCACTCCCGAGTGTATTTTTCCTGAGACATTAGTGGTCTCCACTCTCACATGGAAGATCGAATCGAAGGTCAGAACGGCCTTAGAAGGGGTAACGCCTCCGCCCGGGTGCCCACCGAACCGCTTATTTGTGCCGGAGGGATTAAGGTCCAACGTTATCCAGTGGGGACATTGCTCTAATGTGGCTTGCCATCCAGGGGTTAACCGTACTAGATTTTTAGTCAAGCAACGATTCTGGTGGCCACTTATGGCTCGCGACATTCACAATTTTGTTTTGGCTTGCTCGGTATGTGCCACTGGTAAGGCTTCCAATCGGTCCCCGGATGGGTTACTCCAACCGCTGCCGGTACCTTCGAGACCCTGGTCCCATATCGCACTAGATTTTATTACCGCCCTCCCGCCCTCCCAGGGCAACACGGTTGTTTTAACCGTGGTGGACCGGTTCTCGAAGGCCGCCCATTTTATTCCTTTGGCCAAGTTGCCCTCAGCCAAGGAGACAGCGTTGACCGTCATAGACCACGTCTTTCGTTTACATGGCCTCCCGATAGACGTGGTTTCTGACAGAGGACCCCAATTTGTGTCTAAATTTTGGCGAGAATTCTGTAAATTACTAGGAGCGACTGTAAGTCTGTCCTCAGGGTTTCACCCCCAGAGCAATGGCCAGACCGAGAGAGCCAACCAAGATTTGGAAAGGGTGTTGCGATGTTTGGTCTCCAAGAATCCTTCCTCCTGGAGCCAACAATTGTCTATGGTGGAGTACGCCCACAATACCTTACCAGTATCGGCTACAGGCCTATCTCCTTTTGAGTGTAGTGTAGGGTACCAGCCACCAATTTTTCCCAGTATGGAATCCGAGGTTGCGGTCCCCTCCGTTCACGCCTTCGTCCAGAGGTGCCACCGCACTTGGACCAGAGCCCGCGAGACTCTACTCCAAGTGGGGGCGCGCACCAAGGCCAAAGCCGATCGCCACCGGTCTAGGCCTCCCGTATACGTCGTGGGTCAAAAGGTGTGGCTTTCTACTAAGAACATTCCTCTCCGTTCCGTTTCTAATAAACTGGCTCCCAAATTTATCGGCCCGTTTACTGTCACCAAGATCATTAGTCCGGTGACAGTCCGCCTCAAACTCCCTCCGACGTACAGGAGAATTCACCCCGCCTTTCATGTATCCAAAATAAAGCCTGTATTTTATTCTCCCATTAATCCGCCTACCCCGGTCCCTCCCCCGCCGCGTCTCGTAGATGGGGAGACCACTTATTTGGTTAATCGTATTCTGGACTCTAGAAGGAGGGGACGCGGATTTCAGTACTTGGTGGACTGGGAGGGTTACGGTCCGGAGGAGAGAAGTTGGGTACCTGCTAGGGACATCCTGGATCATTCCCTTATCGATGATTACAATCGACAGGTAAGAGATTCTGGGGACGCCAGGAGGCGTTCTTAGGAGGAGGGGTACTGTCACGGTTCGTGAATGCACCGTCTCCAGCTGTAGTCAGGTTACGTCATGTTGATTGTTTCATGTGGGTGTGGTCGCTGATCACTGATCAGCGGCAGGTGCGGCTAGTTCCCACAGACTATTTAACACCCTGTCTTTCGTTTGCTGTTTGTCTGATCGTTGTTTGTAGATCCTGGTGTTTGATGTCGTGTTCGTGTTGTTCCTGCCTTGCCTTGTCGCCGTTCTGTTCGGATCCTGTCGTCACGCTTGGAATACACTCACCACTATTGGATTATCACCGCTGTCATCGTCGTTCAACGCACCCCACGTCTCAACTCACCAGTCTGTGCTGCCACCGTGGTTCCTGCGTTACTCTCCGACCTTTCATCATCATCATACTTCTAATAAACTTACTCGTACTTGCATTTGTCTCCTGTCCTCCATTAGCGCCGTTACAACCAGGAGTTGTTTGGGAGCACTTTCATCTTCCATCTGTTGACAAGCTTTATGGACATGGTGATTTCCTCTTCCAGCAGGACTTTAACCCCTGCCCACAGTGCCAAAATCACTTCCGAGTGACCTGACCTGAACCTCACAGATGATCTATGGGGTATTGTGAAGAGGAAGAGAAGTAACATCTGACAAACAATACAGAGGAGCTGAAGGTCGCTATCAAAGCAACCTGGGCTTCAATAATGCCTCAGCAGTGCCACAGGCTGATCACCTTCATGCCACGCCACACTGAAGCCCCAACAAAGTATTGAGTGCATAATTAAACCTACTTTGGATTTATTTTTTTCTTTAAAAGTTTCCTACTTTAAATTTTTCTAAGCTGTAAGTAACCAGAATTAAATCAAAAATCTCTTGAAATATTTCAGTCTGTGTGCTTTGAATCTACAATATACAGTATTGTTCAAAATAATAGCAGTACAATGTGACTAACCAGAATAATCAAGGTTTTTAGTATATTTTTTATTGCTACGTGGCAAACAAGTTACCAGTAGGTTCAGTAGATTCTCAGAAAACAAATGAGACCCAGCATTCATGATATGCACGCTCTTAAGGCTGTGCAATTGGGCAATTAGTTGAAAGGGGTGTGTTCAAAAAAATAGCAGTGTCTACCTTTGACTGTACAAACTCAAAACTATTTTGTACAAACATTTTTTTTTTCTGGGATTTAGCAATCCTGTGAATCACTAAACTAATATTTAGTTGTATGACCACAGTTTTTTAAAACTGCTTGACATCTGTGTGGCATGGAGTCAACCAACTTGTGGCACCTCTCAGCTGTTATTCCACTCCATGATTCTTTAACAACATTCCACAATTCATTCACATTTCTTGGTTTTGCTTCAGAAACAGCATTTTTGATATCACCCCACAAGTTCTCAATTGGATTAAGGTCTGGAGATTGGGCTGGCCACTCCATAACATTAATTTTGTTGGTTTGGAACCAAGACTTTGCCCGTTTACTAGTGTTTTTTGGGTCATTGTCTTGTTGAAACAACCATTTCAAGGGCATGTCCTCTTCAGCATAGGGCAACATGACCTCTTCAAGTATTTTAACATATGCAAACTGATCCATGATCCCTGGTATGCGATAAATAGGCCCAACACCATAGTAGGAGAAACATGCCCATATCATGATGCTTGCACCTCCATGCTTCACTGTCTTCACTGTGTACTGTGGCTTGAATTCAGAGTTTGGGGGTCGTCTCACAAACTGCCTGTGGCCCTTGGACCCAAAAAGAACAATTTTACTCTCATCAGTCCACAAAATGTTCCTCCATTTCTCTTTAGGCCAGTTGATGTGTTCTTTGGCAAATTGTAACCTCTTCTGCACATGCCTTTTTTTTAACACAGGGACTTTGCGGGGGATTCTTGAAAATAGATTAGCTTCACACAGACGTCTTCTAACTGTCACAGAGGTGATCATTGGCTGAGCCTTTGCCATTCTGGTTATTCTTCTATCCATTTTGATGGTTGTCTTCCGTTTTCTTCCACGTCTCTCTGGTTTTGCTCTCCATTTTAAGGCATTGGAGATCATTTTAGCTGAACAGCCTATCATTTTTTGCACCTCTTTATAGGTTTTCCCCTCTCTAATCAACTTTTTAATCAAAGTACGCTGTTCTTCTGAACAATGTCTTGAACGACCCATTTTCCTCAGCTTTCAAATGCATGTTCAACAAATGTTGGCTTCATCCTTAAATAGGGGCCACCTGATTCACACCCGTTTCTTCACAAAATTGATGACCTCAATGATTGAATGCCACACTGCTATTTTTTTGAACACACCCCTTTCAACTAATTCAACTAATTGCCCAATTGCACAGCCTTAAGAGCGTGCATATCATGAATGCTGGGTCTCGTTTGTTTTCTGAGAATCTACTGAACCTACTGGTAACTTGTTTGCCACGTAGCAATAAAAAAATATACGAAAAACCTTGATTATTCTGGTTAGTCACATTGTACTGCTATTATTTTGAACAATACTGTAAGAAAGTTTGCTTTTTTAAATTAAATTGCAAAAAATAAATAACTTTTCCATGACATTATTATTCTTTTTTTTTGAGATGACACACCTGTATTTGATCACTATGGTAACCGCTACAGGCAAAATTGAGGCAGCTACCAGCTCCTCGTAGGACCCCGGGGTCAGGAGTCATATCACATACACACACAGAGAACTTAAACGTCAGTGGCAGCACCATCGTTGTGTGTTTATTGACCACAGAACAGCATGTAGTAAGAAGGTGGGTACAAAGTAATGGTTAGATTATTATTTAGCTTCAGCCTGCTTCTGCCCTGACCCGATTCTTTAGCACCAAAACAAACACACCCATGGACAAACACAGGACCTGCTACGGTGGCCGAGAGAGCTAAACGTGCTGCAAATAACAAAAACACCTGCAAATTAAGAACACATCTGTATCACTTTGACAACACTTGCTGCAAATACTCACAATACAAACAAATAAAGAAATGTGCTGCAAAAACATAGACCACATCAGAAATATTTAAGGTACCCCAAAAGTGACAAATATGGCTGGGACATAATTTATCAATGTTTGTTCTGAAAAGATCTTTGTTTATTTCAACAATCCTGGTTGCAGCTACAGCTATACTAAACAGTCACTTTTGGACATCAACAAACGTTGTTTCTAACATAGTTTTAGATCATTCTTTCAACTTCAGCGATCTCCCGCCGGAGCTACTGAGATCCACGGATCACTTGTACCAACCGAAAGTGCTTGGTGTCGGCGTCAAGACTGTAAACAAAGATGGGGAAAGCGCGGAGGGCTGAGTGCTAAGCTAAGGCTAAACCCACATCGACCAGTTCTGCCCAGGATCTTCCTTGCCAATGTATGGACTCTGATGAACAAGATGGATGAACTAAAGATCTGGACCCTCACACAGAAATAGCTTGTGCACTGTAATGTTATGTTTTCACTGAAACATGGCTCTGCAACGATGTCCCAAACAGCGTGGTGCAAATGGATGGGCGCTCTTTCTTCAGGGCTGACAGAGTAGCAGCAACCTCTGGTAAAAACAAATGTGGTGGAGTATGCATTTATGTAAACAAATCATGGTTTAAAGACTCTGTCATTGTTGATACCTACTGCTCTGCTGATCTGGAGTTCCTGATTATCAAGTGCAGGCCATTCTATCTACCACGTGAGTTTACTTGCATTGTTGCTGCTGCAGTTTATGTACCTCCGGACGCTAATGCTAACGTGGCTATGAAAGAACTTTGTGCTGCTTTTAGCAAATTACAAACCCTGCACCTGGATGGAGCCTTTATTGTTGCTGGGGACTTCAATCACTGCACTTTAAGATCTGTCCTCCCTAAGTTTCATTGAAATGTCTCCTGCACTACAAGGGGACATAAAACATTGGACATGTTTATACTAATGTGACTGATGCCTACAAAGTCACACCCCTCCCCCATCTGGGTCAGTCTGACCACCTCTCTTTGTTCCTGCTCCCCAAGTATACCCCAGTCATCAAATGTGTGAAATCTTTTTTAGGACTTTTAAAATCATTAAGGACTGTTAAAATCTGTCTGGAAGGTGCTGACTCCACTCTTCAACATCAGTTCCAGCACACAGACTGAAGTGAGTTTGCTGCCCAGGCCACCACAAACTCTCAAATCAACATTGACAATTACACCAATTCTGTCCTGGAGCACATCAACAGATGTGTGAGCAGAGTGACCACACACACACACACACAAAAATCCCCAATCAGAAGCCCTGGATGAACAGAGAGGTATCTGCCAGGCCAAACTCCATAAAAAGCCATAAAAAGAGGATTGAAGAACACTTCAATTCTTCAGACCCCCAGCGTATGTGGCAAGACTTACAATCTATCACAGATTACAAACCACCTAACTCTGTGCCCCACTCCAGCTCGGCCTCCCTCCCAGACGAGCTTAATCACTTTTATGCTTGTTTTGATAAAAAATAATAATGAGATCTCAATCTCAAACTCTTGTGTTTATTTGTTTGTTTGTTTTGGACTGCTTGTTTGGTTTTGACCTTGGCTTGTTTTCGACCACAATTTGGATTACCCTTAACAAAGAACATCTGCAATTGGATCTACTCTCTCCTGTGTCTCACTGAACATGATCGTCACAGAAGGACTCCATCCATAAGATCCAGCAGTATGTTCTTTGATGCTTCCTCCCCAGCCACTGAGCGGGATAGAAAAGGTGGTTTTGAGGGTACTCGCCTAGTCGTGTTTCGTGGGACCAGGGGAGGTTGCACAGGAGTGAGTGGTCGAGAGGAGGTCCAGCATCGCTCTCCACCGTGGCCCCCCTTCAACCCTGGGTTCGTGAGGAACGGATGGGAATCGCCGTCTCACCATTGTGGATGGAGAGGGGAGAGGAGGCACAAGTCTGCCAAGTCAGCGCCGCTGCACAAGATGGCCGCCAGCCCAGTGCCGCTGCACAGAATGGCCGCCGGCCCAGCGCCATTGCACAAGGTGTCCGCCAACCCAGCACCATGAAGCAAGATGGAAGCCGGCCCAGCGCCACGAGGCAAGATGGACGCCAGCCCAGCGCCACAGCCCAAGATGGCTGCCAGCCCAGAGCCACTGCGCAGAATGGCCGCCGGCCCAGCACCTCTGCCCATGATGGCCGCAGGTCCAGCGACACTACACAAGATGGCCGCCAGCCCAGCAGCACGAGGCAAGATGGATGTCAGAACACCGCCACACCACAAAGTGGTCACCAGCCCAGCGCCACGATGTAAGATGGCCACCAGCCCAGCGCCAATGTCCAAGATGGCCACTGAAACATTTTTTAATTATTTCTCCATGCTGTCCAAAATCCTAGAGATTCCCAGGAGTGTTCATGTCACGTCTGCTGATCCAGAGACTGTTCACGTCACATCTACTGAGCCAGCGCCACAGTACAAGATGGCCACTAACCCAGCGCCACTGCACAAGGTGGCCGCCAGCCCGGTGCCACTGCAGAGGATGGCAGCTACAGTGAGCTTTCCTGAATTGAGTCAGGTTCACGTTGACCCTCCAGAGTTGAGTCAGGTTCCTGTTGACCCTCCAGAGTTGAGTCAGATTCTGGTTTACCCTCCAGAGTCGAGTCATGTTCCTGTTGACCATCCAGAGTGGAGTCAGGTTCCAGTTGACCTTCCAGAGTCAGGGTTAGTCACTGTCGACCTTCCAGAGTCAGGGTTAGTCACCGTTGACCTGCCAGAGTCAGGGCTAATTCTGGTTGACCCTCCAGAGTTGAGTCAGGTGCTCGTGGACCCTCCAGAGTCGAGTCAGATGCTCGTGGACCCTCCAGAGTCAGGGTTAGTCACCATCAACCTTCCAGAGTCAGGGTTAGTCACCTTTGACCTTCCAGAGTCAGGGTTAATCACCGTCGACCTTCCAGAGTCAGGGCTAGGCACCATTGACCTTCCAGAGTCAGGGCTAGTCACCGTTGACCTTCCAGAGTCAGGGCTGGTCACCGTTGACCCTCCAGAGTCAGGGCTAGTCACCATTGACCTTCATGAGTCCGGACTAGTTACCGTTGACCCTCCAGAGTCAGGGCTAGTCACCGTTGACCTTCCAGAGTCAAGTCAAGTCACTGGTGATCTTCAAGGACAGAGTCAAATCACCGGGGTTCTTCATGGGAGAATTCAAGTCACCAGTGATCTTCATGAACAAAGGCAAGTCACCATTGATCTTCATGAACAAATACAAGTCACCAATGATCTTCATGGACAAATGCAAGTCACCAATAATCTTCATGAGCAGAGTCAAGTCACCATTGATCTTCTGGAATCCAGTATAAACACCATGGGATTACCAGAGTCTTGTCACTTCTCTGTGGAACTACCAGAGCCTCCCCACGTCTCTGCTGAACTGCCATAGACGTTCCACATCTCTGCTGAACTACTAGAGTCTCCCCTCGAATCGGCTGATCTACCAGAGTCTCTCCTCGCCTCTGCGGAACTTCCAGAGTCTTGTCAAGTCTCAGTCGAACTCTCTGAGCACCCGACTGATCCTGTTGTGGCCACAGAGGCTACCTTTAACTTGTTCATGTTCTTTGTTTCAGACTTGCCCAACCAGACTTGTCCTCCTGTTCATTCGACCACATGGTTGTGGTCTTCTGCTCCACCCTGGGGGGCGTCTGTTTCAGCCGCACGAATGTGGTGGTCTTCTGCTCTGCCCTGGGGGGCGTCTGTTTCAGGCGCATGGATGTGGTGGGCTTCTTCTCCGCCCTGGGGGGTATCTGTATTGACTGCACGGATGTGGTGGTCTTCTGCTCCGCCCTGGTGGGCGTCACGCTATGTCCTTCCTTGACTTGTGTTTTTGTGTTTGTGTTTTTTTTTTCGTTCTTCTGCCTGTTTTCCACCTTTGGACCTGGCCCTCCGTCCCTCCCCCTCATCCTCCACCAGTCCACCTCCCTTCTGGGTTTCTTGTCTGTGTCTTTCTTTCTGTTTCCCCTTTAAGGACCTGGCCCTCCGTCCTTCCCCCTGATCCTCCGCTGGTCCACCTCCCTCCTGGACTCCTTGTTTTGTGTTGTACTTCTCTTGTCTCTGTTTCCCCATTTTACCTGGTCGTCTTGTCTCTGTTTTCCCCATTTTACCTGGCCCTCCGTCCCTCCCCCTGGTCCTCCGCCACTCCACCTCCCTCCTGGTCTCTTTGTGTCTTTGGTCTTCCCTTGGGTTCGGGTGGAGCATCTGGCAGCTGCTCCGTGGAGGAGGGGGTAATGTCACGCTGTCTAGTCTCTGTTTCCCCGGGTGTCCACTAGTGGCCTCACTTCCCCTTAGGCACTTCACCGTAGGCACTAGAATTCCACTAGTCTTGTCCTGTCATCACAGTAACTGCAATCCTGCTAATTGCACCAGGTGCATTCACTTTATTGTCATTAGCCTCCCTATAATTACCAGTCTTTTCCTGTTGTTTGTATGGAGTCCTTACCTTTCGTGTTTCCAGCCTTCTTGTCCTCCGAGATTCTTCTTTGTCTTCTCGTTCTCCAAGTTCCCGTGCCATTCCCTTTCCTGTTCCCTCTTTTGTTTATTTGTTTGTTTGTTTTGGACTGCTTGTTTGGTTTTGACCTTTGCTTGGTTTCGACCACGATTTGGATTACCCTTAATAAAGAACATCTGCAATTGGATCTATTCTCTCCTGTGTCTCACTGAACATGATCGTCACAGTTCCTTGGCATCCACATCTCTGATGATCTCTATCCTGGTCAAAAAGGCACATCAGCACCTTTACTTCTTACGGAGCCTTAAAATAGTTCACCTGAGTCCCAGGATCCTTGCTGAATTCTACCGCTGTACCATTGAGATCATACTCACAAACTGCATCTCAGTATGGTACAGCAATTGCTCCGCATCTGACCGCAAAGCACTCCAGCGGGTGGTGAAAACTGCTCAACGGATCACAGGCACCCAGTTAACTTCCATAGAGAACATTTATCAGAAGCGCTGTCTGGGCAGGTCAAGAAACATCATCAAGGATGCCTCTCACCCTAACCATGTTCTTTTCACCCTCCTGCCATCCGGCAGGCGTTACAGGAGCCTACGCTCTCACACTAGTAGGCTCAGGAAGAGCTTCTTCCCTGAGGCTGTGACACTTCTGAATGCCACACCACCAATCTAGCCTGCACCTGCTCTTTTACTGCACTGGTCACAGTACTTTACATACATGTATTTGCACTACTCATATTTTGCACAGACTGCACATGGTTAAAGCTATTACACTATAAACTGTCTATAGTTGTTACTGTACAAGCACAGTAAAATATTTATATAAAAAACATTGCACTACTGTTATTTTGCATAGATTACATTGTTCAACGATATTTTTGCACACTCATCCAAATGTATTTATTACCACTGTTCTCACGTTCCTGCTGCTCATAATGTATATATAATCCTTCATTGCTCTGTTCATAATGTACATACAATCCCTACATTGCATTCATATTTATATTCTGTATATACTCTGATCAATATTGTATATACAACTCCACTGTACATTCTGTATATCATAGCTTTACTTACTCTGCACTTTTATGTACATAAAACACTATATTCTTGCACTTCTGTTTAGATGCTAACTGCATTTCATTAGCTCTGTACTTGTACTCTGCATAATGACAATAAAGTTGAATCTAATCTAATTTAATATAATCTAATGTTGTAAATCAATTTCTAGTACCACAAGTCAGAAGCAAGTCCACTTACCAACCAACAGCTTTCAACATTAACACCATTAGAACAATTATTGACAATTTCAATTCGGAAAAGAGATTGTCAAATTTGGGGTAAGTAATCAAGATTGAAGGTCAAAGAGATGCACAGCCTGACCATCACATGTAAACCCTTGAGTGTAAACTAGATCGTTTGATTGACTATCCCCCACCTTGAAGAACCAGACTGAAATTTCTTAGGGGACCTTTTAACCTCTGGTGTCCACAGAACATCCTTATGTCAGAGAATAACACAGGAACTGTATTGTATAAATGTAGATGCACCAAAATGAACTCAAAATGACTTATGAATGAATATCAGTCCATTGCTTAACTCCATATCATTTATGAAATCATTGACTATTATGTTTCTGATCACTTATTGTGTATGTCTTATAAATAACTATTGAAAAGCTTAAGGATTCATATTCATGTTTAGTATGTATGTGTTTCAATCTGGTTGATTGAAACGTTTCTGACCATCAGTTATTTGTCAAATGTATCATATTATTGTTATAGGAATCATGTCCAAAATTATATCCTGCAAGAGCGAAAAAAATCAGACCACATGTTTGATAAGATAACATATGATTTATGTTCCCACGAGCAAAGACAATATCTAATTGGTTAAGACAACATTTGAGGTGTGGCTAAAAGGCCAGTTTAAATACTCAGGACACCATCGAATTTACCTTTTAGCATTTGCTTCTTAGCTTTTGCTATTAGCTATGCCGGCTTTTAGCTTGTTTTTAGTTTTTCTCCTAGCTTTTGCTTTTAGTCATCACTTATTAAATTATTTAAATAAATGAGTAGCTTTTAAGTGAACAACACAAACTATATTAGTAGTAGCACACTAAATGATTTTCCTAATTGTATACCTTTAATGTGCTCAACTGTTTCTTCATCAAATGAGCACATAAGAATGCATTCATCAATGTATTATTGTTGGTTTAAGTTGTAAATTCCCCAGGCCCACCAAACAAAAAGTTAGTCACGTATATCTGCATTTTATTAGCATATAAATAATACATTTTAAAGCTGCATCATTAATTTCATTAATCATTCTGCAACGTGTTACAACATCCAAACATTAAGAATACCAAACTACATTGTGCACTTTTCCCCCCATGTCCCAAATAACATACAATATTCATAACATTTTTATTTGAAGCTCTAATGCAAAATGAGACCTGTGTAAAGTGGTTTCTCTCAAGTAAACACGGTGCCTGGAGGGTGTGTGTGTGTGTGTGTGTATAACACACACAAAGAGTCTATTTGAACAAAACAAAATATAATTTAACACAATAGATGCTATTTAAACTAAGTGAAAATAGCATTTTTTTCTTGGAAACAAGTTTACTGAACTTAAGAGGCAATTTATGCATGTTAGAGGCTATGTATACTGTAGTACTATAATGTACTGTAGTATATGATTCACACTACATCTCCTGCTATCAGAGGGGGGCATTATTATAATTATTCCTGTAATTTCTGTCGGTCTCAAGCAAACAATTGTGGGCAGAGTTAGTGTAAATATCATTTGCCAACAAGAGGGCATATTTGCATTTGTGCCTGGTCCACTGCAAAGGCTGGGCCTGCATACACATTACACTGTGTCTGCTCTCTTCTCTTCCTTCCCTCTTCTGTGGCTTCTCAGTTCCCTTTTATGTGAGTGCTAATCAGGCCACAACAACCTGCAGCTGAGGCTCCTTGTCAGATGGGAAAGGTGCACACCTGAGTTAGAGCTGTCCCTGGTCCTTAACACCACGGTTTAGCCCAGACCTTGTGTCCTCTGATGATGATCTCCATGGTGCTGCAGGTTACCTTCGGGCCACCACTATATATTATATATATATATATATATATATATATATATATATATATATATATATATATATATATATTTACATAAATGCATGCAATGTAACTAAATATAGCAAAAAATTACACCAAAAAACTAGGGTTTCGTGCGGAAAAAAAAACAAAAAAATCAAGGTGTATTACTCATTAAAAACATGAGTATTAAGTACACACTTGAGATGATTATGATGATTTATGAGGTGCAGTATTGTTAAGACACATGGGACAGTGTAACATGCCATACGCCATACGCTGCTTCAACCTTTTGATATCAGAATATATATATATATATATATATATATATATATATATATATATATATATATATATTGTGACACGTGTCCCGAGCGCTCATCAGCATCACCCTGTTGGGCTGACTGGCCACACCTGCTTGCCATCAGCCGCTGCACATATAAACCCCGCAAGCGGGCACAGAGGTGAGAGATGTCTCCACAAGACTCGGCTAACACTGTCTTTTCCTCTGCCCTTAGAAAGCAGCTTGTGACCGCCATCCCCAACGCCACCGGAGAGCACGGACCCACACTGCACTAGAGAACTTCCGAGACAAGACGGCGAGCACCAAACACCCAAACCACCTCACAGCATCGCCCGTTCATTTACCGATTCTTTTAATAAAATCCACCCTTCGGGGAACTTACCCTCATCCTTGTGTCGTGTCCTACTTCACCCCGCCACATTGGTGGAGAATGCGTGCATAACAGTGAAGTGGACACAGACGAACGTACCCCTCACCACGTGCTACGAGTGGACTGGTTTTGATTTCTTTGTTTTGTTTTTTTTTCCCTCACGGTCTCTACCTCACAAGTCTTCTCTGGTTCCTCAGGTGGTGCTCCTCCCCCAACGATGGAAGAGCTGTTGAAACATCTCACCAACGTGAGCATCTGCCAGCAACAAATTATGGAACACATGGCTTCCCGGCAGGGGGGAACTGAGCGAGAGTTGGCTGCGCTCCGCCTCACCACAGCCCAGCAAACTCCGCTACCTGACCCCGTGTTCAAACAACCCAGCTGCTGCCCAGGATGAACCCCCATGATGACATGAAGATGTACCTTCGGATGTTTGAGACCGTAGCTACGAGGGAGGCGTGGCCCAAGGAAGATTGGACACGCATCATTGCACCCCTGCTCACTGGAGAAGCTCAGCAAGCATACTTCGCGTTTCCCCCGGTACTAAGCACCTCCTATGAGGACCTACGAAAGGAGATCCTGGGACGAATGGGGTTGTCACCGATCAGCGCTGCCCAATTGTTCAACGAGTGGACCTTTGACCCACGGCAGCCAGCCTGGGCCCAAGCTGCTAGCCATCCCGTTTCTCCCGAAGGGTGGTCCAGGAGCGGCGCACGCTGGGGGGCACCCTGCGTCCGGTGATCAGGCCGGCGATTCCCGCCCCACAAGATGAGCACATGCCCACGGATGCTCCCCGCTCCCCAGGACGACCTTGGCTGGCAGCCTGCGCGGTGCACACCGAAAACGCGCCACGAGCGGAAGTAAAGTTAAACGCACGGCCGTTCCTCACCCTTCTGGACTCCGGCAGTACTGTCAGCCTAGTCAGGACCTCCATATTACCTCCGCTGGCATACACCAAGACCAAGCTCTCCACAACCTGTATGCACAGCGACACCAGGGAAGTGCCTGCACGGCGAGTCACCATCACTGCACCGGTCGGTGCCTGACCGATAGACGTTGGGCTTGTCCGAGACCTCCCCATACCGGTCCTCCTGGAAAGGTTCCGACCACCTAATCGTCGCCGTCACCCAGCCCGCCAGTCCGGCCAGGAACTGCCCATCCAGGAATCCCAGCAGGAAGGCCCCGTGACATCCCGTGCTGCTCGACTCTGACCAGCCCCAGGGATGGTGAGTTACCCCGCCTTCACCCTAACCTCTACTTTGATTTATTTCAGCAGGTGACTGGGGGCCGGGAGTTTCTCCAGGGAGCAGCACGAGGACAATCGGCTCAAACATTGCTTGGCCCAGGTGAGGGTTGCCGAGGGGAAGGAGCTCCAGCCAGCACCCCACCCAACACCGCATTTTATTGTGGAAAATGGCCTGCTCTACTGTGTCGCCCAGCGGCGGGGGGAGGAGAAGACCCTGCTGGTGGTTCCTCACAGCAAGACGGAGGCGGTGATCGAGATCGCCCATGCCCATCTGATGGCTGGCCACCTAGGAGCCCAAAACACGATACAGCACCTCCGTGACCATTTCCACTGGCCGGGCCTCGAGGCTGAGGTCTGTTGATTCTGCCAGTCCTGTCCAACGTGCCAACGGACGTCACCTCGGACCCCTCCCCCCAGCCCACTGATACCGCTACCCATCATAGAGGTGCCCTTCGAGCGGATTGGGATGGATTTGGTGGGGCTGATGCCGTCCGCCTGGGGGCACTAACACATCCTGGTCATCGTGGTCTATGTCACCCGGCACCCTGAGGCTATACTCCTCCAGAAGGCAACAACAAAGGCGGCATACCGTGCATGTTACAGAAACATTCTTGCCTTTAATTCCCGGTACTTCCAGTTCGAGAACACCATGAGCTCTTCCTCCTCTTCAGCCAGGTCGGCATCCCGTCGCAGATTCTGACTGACTAGGGTACCCCTTCATGTCCCGGATGGTGGCGGATGTCTGCAAGCTACTGAAGGTACAACAGCTCCGCATCATGGTGTACCACCCCCAGACCGACGGGCTCGTCGAGCGGTTTAATCAAACCTTAAAGCAGATGCTGCACCGGGTGGCAGCCGAAGACAAACGGGACTAGGACCAGATTCTCCCCTACATGCTCTTCGGCATTCGGGAAATCCCTCAGGCCTCCACTGGCTTCACCCCCTTCACACTGCTCTTCGGCCGACAGCCCCGCAGACTGCTCGATGTGGCCCAAGAGGCCTGGGAACAACAGCCGGCAGTACACCGAACCACCATCGAGCATGTGCGTGAGATGAGGGAATGGATCGATAGAGTGATGCCTGTCGTCCGGGAAAATCTTATAAAAGATGCGCAGCAAAGGCATTACAACCTGGCAGCCCAACCACGGGAGTTCCAGCGAGGAGACCATGTCCTGGTCCTTGTGCCCACTGCTGCCTGCAAGTTCCTGGCTACCTGGCAAGGCCCTTATACAGTCACGGAAAAGGTCGGCCCCATTACGTACCATGTGCAGCAGCCCGGTAGAAGAAGGGAGGATCAGCTCTACCACATTAATCTGTTGAAGCGCTGGGTCAGGACCGGGCCCCAGCTCTCCACATATGCAAGCTCCACTCCCGTGTTTGTGGATATGGATCCCCAACTTTCACCGCCCAGAAGTCAGAGCTGAAGCACCTGGTCAGTCATTTTCTGGATGTGTTCTCCCCCCAGCCTGGGTGGACCCAAGTACTGGAGCACGATGTCCACACACCACCGGGAACCATCATCTGGCAGCGGCCCTACCATCTCCTGGAGGCTCGGCGACACGCCATCGAGGAGGTGGTACAAGAGATGCTGAGGTTAGGGGTAATCTAACCATCGTGCAGCCCATGGTCCAGCCCCATTGTCATGGTCCCAAAGCCCGACAACACCCTCTGCTTCTGTAACAACTTCCGCTGCCTGAACGAGGTCTCCGATTTTGACTGCTATCCGATCCCCCGCGTCGACGAGCTGCTGGACTGGTTTGGGAAGGACCCAGTTCATATCCACTCTCGACCTCACCAAGGGCTACTGGCAAGTCCTGTTGACGGAGCAGGCGAAACCTAAGTTGGCCGTCTCCACCCCAATCGGCCACTGGCAGTACCGGGTCCTTCCCTTCGGCCTACACGGGTCCCTTCCACCTTCCAACGGCTCATGGATGTCCTCCTCTGGCTGCCTACCTCGACGACGTCGTGATCCACTCGGAGACCTGGGAGGACCATCTGGAGCGGCTGCGGAGGGTGCTCATGGAACAGCCCCGGGCTGGCCTCACCGCCAACCCCTGGAAGTGTCATCTGGTCCTTGCCAAAGCCAACTATTTGGGGTATCAGGTATGTCGCGGCCTGATTCGACCTCAAGAGAAGAAGGTGGCAGCTATCCTCTCTACACCGCGGCCCACCTCTAAAACACAGGTACGGGCCTTTTTGGAGTTTAGTGGGATATTATCTCTGCTTTATCCCTAACTTCTCCTCCTTAGCTTCTCCCCTGACAGACCTGACCAGGAAGGGGCAGCTGGAGAAAGTCTTGTGGAACTCCGAAACAGAAGCAGCATTCCTCAAAATCCAGGCCTCCCTGATGACGGAACCGGTCCTCCGTGCCCCCGACTTCAACTATAAAAAAATAAATAAAAATCAAGGCCCTTCAGTGCCTATAACTTTGACAATTTTTGAGCATTATCAAATCTGGTTGATAAAAAGTAAAGCCCAAAGAGTCTTCTTTACAAAGACACCAAAATTATGAATTTAATTTTAAATTAGGGAGGCCATACTGGGGGGTCTGGTTTGTCACAGAGCGGAGAGGAAGAAACAGGGTCTGGGTCCAAATGCAGGGAAGAAATTACGTTAATATAAATTAAACAAAAAAGCAAACAAGACAAAAATAAAACCGAACAGATATCCAGGACAAGATCAGAATCAGAAGTAACCGCAATACACGAGTAACAAGTAACAATTAATACAGCCAGACAGAGTGGTGTGTGATATAAGAATATATAGTCCATGACAATGAGCAACAGCTGTGTGTGTGATTGAGAGACAGGTGTGCAAAGTGAAGGTAGATGACTCCGGGAGCAAGGGAGAAACACAGGTGTAGCAACTAAAACAATGATGAGGTAACACGGTGGGCGGGGTCAGAAAAATACAGGAGAGAGCACATGGCACCAAACACAACACAAACACAGTTTTTTTCTTAACGGCCACCGCCACCTCTGGGGAATCGTGAGCAGCCACTGCCACCTCGTGGGACTCGTGAGTGGCCACTGCTGCAGCCTCGTGGAAGCTGGAAGCAAACTCCTCCGCCTCGCAGGGAACATCCTGGGTAGACATCCCGACCCTGACAGCTGAGCCATTCACCTGCAGAGCCAGGTTGATATAGTCCTCCAGAGTCTCTCCAGTGTGCCAGAATGGCATAAGGGACCTGAAGGGCTCTGCTAGGCCTCCCCAGAAGCACAGCATAAGGCAGGTCCTCTCCGTAGCCGATAACTGAGCCGTCCCCACAAAGTCCCTGGTGTAATCCTCGATGGCCCGATCTCCCTGGTGGACATCAAGAAACCTCCCTGCTGGACCCATGTTTGCTGGCGGCATTCTGTCACGGCGTGGCGAAGGGCGCCAAGGAATAAACAGGGTCTGGGTCCAAATGCAGGGAAGAAATCACTTAAATATAAATGAAACAAAAAAGCAAACAAGACAAAAACAAAACTGAACAGATATCCAGGACAAGATCAGAATCAGAAGCAACTGCTAGACACGAGTAACAAGTAACAATTAATGCAGCCAGACAGAGTGGTGTGTGAGATGAAAATATATAGTCCATGACAATGAGCAACAGCTGTGTGTGTGATTGAGAAACAGGTGTGCGGAGTGAAGGTAAATGAGTCCGGGAGCAAGGGAGAAAGACAGGTGTAGCAACTAAAACAATGATGAGGTAACAAGGTGGACGGGGTCAGAAAAAGACAGGAGAGAGTACATACCACCAAACAAACACAACACTCCCAGAAGACAGTGACAGAAAAACAGAAGACTGTGACATGGTTAATAGATTTGTAAAATTTGTGTTTACTATTGTCATTTTGCATTATCGACACACTATTTTCCTAATAAATGTTGTACAGTTGCTTTGACACAATCTGTATTGTTAAAAGTGCTATATAAATAAAGGTCACTTGACTTCACTTGACTTAACCCTGCTCAGAAATGTATCAACAGGGATGCATAGGTTGAGTGGAGCCCAAAGAGAAAACCGGGGCCTAACCATCTCAAAGGAAATGAGGCCATACTGCACGTAACCCCTACCATACAGGATTTTAGAAAGCGCACAGAATGCCTAATGTGCACACTTAGCACAATGTGGATTTAAGAAAGTGCACAGAAGCTCAGCATATGCATTTACCATAGCATGGATTTAGAAACATCTTTATAAAAGGTTATCCAAAAACTGTCAGTTGGACAGGCCAAGCACACTAAGTGATTGTGGCATGCTAAAGAAATGGCAATTAATTCAGCTGGAGGCTGCATTCTCACAACACATGTAGATTTAATATAAGTATCTCATAGAAAAACCCCTCTGAGATAAGGGGGGCACTGCTAAATGCACCAACAAAGAGAGCAGACTAAAAGGGAGGCAGACAGTGTCCTAACAACCTTAGTCTGCAGCTCAATGGAGCTCCAAAAGCACAGGACCTGCTTTTCATCAGAGGAGGTCTCCCACGCTCAAATGGGAGCGGCATGCTCAAAGGTAACCCTCCAAGGAGAGGGGAGCACTGCTAGGCTCGACCAAATAGGGGCAACTAATCAGGGAGGCAATAAGCGGCCAAACTACCTGATGTCACTTTCACAGACCTCACAGAGCGCCAGTGTTTGACCCCTAGCTAAGGGAGAGGAACCCAGGTCAAACAAAGCGACCAATAGCACAGGGGGAAAGTACCTAGTTTTTTAAGTAGAGAGAAGGACTAACATAATTAAAAAAATAACACAATTACCACGTAGCACATTTATTATCAGTGATATTTACAACTTACTTGATACATTTACACCTCAGACGATCATAAACACCAATGACAGTGTATAACAGATATTTATGGACAGAAGCTTAGTTACATTCATAAACACAAGCATGCTTTGCATGTAGGCCTATACAATATAGTTATAAACATATATGGCTATATTCGTGACCAGAAAATAGCCTATAACAGTAAAGTTCTGTCTAATCATTCTCACTGTCATTAGGCTAGCAACATTATAACTAATTTTACTTTTATATTGTATGTTATAGAACAAAACAATGAATGAAAATAAAACAAAACAACAACAAAAAAACCTTCCTGTCACCTTGAAACATTTTGATGTTGTGAATAAAACTTCATGTTTCACTCAATTATACGTGTATTTTAAATTATAACGTATATTATAAGTGCTTCTCAGTAAAATAGAATGTCAAGGAAAAGTTCATTTATTTCGGTAATTCAACTCAAATTGTGAAACTTATATATGTATTAAATAAATTCAATGCACACAGACTGAAATAGTTTCTGAAACTATTCACAGACTGAAATTTTTTGGTTCTTTTAATTGTGATGATTTTGGCTCACAAAAACCCACCAATCTCAACAAATTAGAATAGTTCATAAAACCAATAATAAAAAATAAGCCTTCTGGAAAGTATGTTAATATACTGTACATGTACTCAATACTTGGTAGAGGCTCCTTTTGTTTTAATTACTGCCTCAATTCAGCATGGCATGGAGGTGATCAGTTTGTGGCACTGCTGAGGTGCTATGCAAGCCCAGGTTTCTTTTACAGTGGCCTTCTGCTCATCTGCATTTTTTTGGTCTCTTGTTTCTCATCTTCCTCTTGACAATAGCCCATGGATTCCCTATGGGGTTCAGGTCTGGTGAGTTTGCTGGCCAGTCAAGCACACCAACACCATGGTCATTTAACCAATTTTTTGGTGCTTTTGGCAGTGTGGGTAGGTGCCAAATCTTGATGAAAAATTAAATCAGCATCTTCAAAAAGCTGGTCAGCAGATGGAATCATGAAATGCTCCAAGATTTCTTGGTAAACGGGTACAGTGACTTTGGTTTTCAAAAAACACAATGGACAACACCGGCAGATGACATTGCACCCCAAATCATCACAGACTGTGTAAACTTAACACTGGACTTCAAGCAACTTGGGCGATGAGCTTCTCCACCCTTCCTCCAGACTCTAGAACCTTGGTTCCCAAATGAAATACAAAACTTGCTATCATCTGAAAAAAGGTCTTTGGACCAATGACAACAGTCCATTTCTTCTTCTCCTTAGTCAAGGTAAGATGCCTCTGATGTTCTCTGTGGTACTGGAGTGGCTTAACGAGAGAAATACGACAACTGTAGCCAAATTCCTTGACACTTCTGTGTGTGGTGGCTCTTTATGCCTTGACCCCAACCTCCATTCCTTGTGCAGTTCTCTAAAATTCTTGAATCCAGTTTGCTTAACAATCCTCATAAGGCTGCGGTTTTGTCATTTGACAACACTTTTTTTTCCCCACTCAACTTTCTGTTAACATGATTGGATACAGCACTCTGTTAACAGCCAGCCTATTAATACATTTTTGTGACTTATATTCCTTGTGAAGCCTTTGCAGGTGCATCATTTTCTAATTTGTAGTAATCGTGAATTGGTGGGATATTGTTAAATGTGAGCCAAAATCATCACAATTGAAATAACTAAAGACTTAGACTACTTCAGTCTATGTCAGTGGTGTATAAAGTACCTGAAAGTCATACTCACGTAAAAGTACAGATATCTAACCAGAAAATGACTTTGGTAGAAGTTGAAGTCACTATTTAGAATATTACTTGGGTAAAAGTATTACAGTATTTGATACTTATTGTTATTTATTATATATACTAAAGTACGAAAATATTTTTTTTAAATCTTAAATGTACTTAAGTATTGAAAGTAAAAGTACAAGTAAATGCAAAATGGAAAAGAAGCATATGTATATATCATGCTGCTCCTTGGAGAAACCCCTGGCCCCAGTCACCTGCTGGAACAGATCAAAATACAGGTTATGAGATGGACGGAGTGACTCACCTTTCGTGACGGGCGGTTCCCAGCGAGGCTGGCAGGGTGAGTGACGATGTTGAAGATTTGGGCGGCGCTGTTTGGAGATAGCCCCATCCGGCCCAGGATATCCTTCCATAAGTCCTTGCAGGAGGTTCTTTGTTCCAGGGGAAGTGGGAAGTACAGTACATTCACGTTCGATTTCCACTTGTCGGGAGGCCATGTACTCCATAATTTGCTGCTGGCGGATGCTCACCTCGGTGAGGAGCTTCAACAGCTCTTCCATCGTCAGGAGAGGAGCGCCACCTGGGGAACCAGAGAAGATGCGTGAGGCAAGGAGCGTGGAGAAAAAAGCAAAACAAAAAAACAAACCAAACCAGTCCAAACGCCATGTGAGGAGGGGTCGTCAGTGTCCTTTTCACTGTCCTACCCGCATTCTCCACCAGTGTGTCGGGGTAGAGAAGGACGCGACTCGAGGATGAAGGTAAGTTCCCCGAAGGGGTGGATTTTATTAAAAGAGGGGTGGTGAAATGGCGTGGCTGTGAGGCGGCTTGGTGCTTGGCTCAGTTCAGTTCAGTTCAGTTCAGTTCAGTTTTATTGTCATATGCATATTCATACAGAGTACCACAGCAATGAAATACAATGTGCCTCAGCACTCTCTCAGCACCAGTCAATAATAAGATAGAATAGAATAGAATAAAAAATAAAATAAAATAAACTATACGCTCAAACCTCAGCCCTCCTTCCTCTTACACTATCGTTCAGTAGCCTTACGGCCTGTGGATAAAAACTGTCCCTAAAATGTGACGTACGTGTTGGGATGCTTTGCCAACGTCTCCCTGATGGGAGTTGGGAGAAGAGGCTATGTGCCGGATGACTAACATCATGTATAATTCTCAGTGCCTTCCCAGTGCTGCGTTTCCAATAAATATCCTGTAGTGATTCCAGTGGAACCCCAATAATTTTTGATGCGGTTTTAACCACCTTCGTCAGAAGATTCAATTCACTTGAAGTAGCCCTTCCAAACCACACTGTAATATTACCTGTGAGTATACTCTCAATTGTACAACGGTAAAATTTCTTTAAAATATTTTGAGACATACCATATTTCTTAAGACACCTCAAGAAGTAAAGTCTCTGGTGTGCCTTCTTAATGGCACAGGTGATGTGGAAAGACCATGAAAGGGAGTCTGAAATATGAATGCCTAAAAACTTAAAAGTATTAACAATTTCAACTGCAGAGTTATTGATGTAGACAGGTGTATGTGTGGGTTTATTTCTTCTAAAATCTATGATGACCTCCTTAGTTTTCCCCACATTCAGGGACAAATTATTTCTTCGGCACCACTTGATCAAATTACTTACCTCATCCCTATAGGCAGTTTCATTATTGTTGTCAATAAGTCCTACCACTGTAGTATCGTCTGCAAATTTCACAATACTATTTGTGGGATATTTTGCAATACAGTCATAAGTATACAGACTATATAATAAAGGACTAAGACAGCAACCTTGAGGTGCTCCAGTATTTAACACTATTGAGGCTGAGTGCTAGTGCCTACTCTAACTGTCTGAGAACGGCCTGTTAGAAAGTCCTGTATCCACCTGCAGATGGAAATACAGAGGCCCAGGTCTAACAGCTTAGGTATTAAAATGGAAGGTCTGATGGTATTGAAGGCACTGCTATAATCAACAAACAGCATCCTGACGTACGTATCCCTACCCTCTAGATGTTGAAGTGCAGAATGTAAAACCAATGATACAGCATCTTCCACAGCTCTATTTGATCTATATGCAAATTGTAATGGATCCGTGAAGACAGGAATGCAGTTTTTTAATATATGATTTCACAAGCAGTTCAAAGCACTTCATTATCACAGAAGTCAAGGCTACAGGTCTAAAATCATTCATACAGGTGGCAGTTGTTTTCTTAGGCACAGGAATTATTATTGATTTTTTAAAACAATTCGGAACCATACAAGAAGAGAGTGACATGTTAAAAATATCAGTAAAAACAGATGCAAGATGACTACAACATGTCCTTAAGACACGCGGAGTAATGCCATCAGGCCCAGCAGCCTTCCCAATTTTCACAGCTTTAAAAACTATACAAGTATCGTCAACTGAGACCTGATATGCTTGACTGCCAAGGGTAACCCCATCGGGAGATGATATGTCTGTGTGTGTGTTCCCATATGAAGGTACATTAACATGCACATCCCCAGTTGGAGATGTTCCCCGCGTCAGTGCCTCAGCAGCACAATCAAAACGAGCATAAAAGCTGTTCAAGTCATTTGGGAAAGAAGTAGAGCTGGTTATGACGCCGCTAGGTTTGGCCTTATAGCTGGTGACCACTTGTAGGCCTTGCCAAACACGCCTAGAGTCCCCTTCAGAACAATATCGCTCTATCTTCTCCCGATGTAGTTTTTTAGCAGATTTAATTGCATTCCTAAGCTCGTATCTCGCGCTCTTGTAACGAGCATCATCCCCGGATTTAAAAGCAACTGTCCTCTCATGCAATTTCACGCAAACATTTTTGTTTACCCACGGTTTTTCATTAGGGTAGACACAGAAAGTAAGTGTGGGAATACAACTGTCCACACAGAATTTAACATAATCCGTAACTGCTTCAGTGTACTCATGCAAGGTAGCAGAATCACTAAAAACTGACCAGTCAGTAGAATCGAAACAATCTTGCAACATAAGCTCACCTTCAGCAGTCCAGCGCTGTACTGTCCTCACCGTGGGTTTCTCCCTTTTTATCTCTTGCTTGTACATGGGGAGCAGTAATACAGAGGAATGATCTGATTTCCCAAAGTGCGGCCGGGGGATAGATTTATAAGCTCCCTTGATGGTTGAATAAAAGTGGTGAAGAGTTTTGTTGCCTCTGGTTACACAGCTGACGTGTTGATAATATTTCGGTAGCACTGACTTCAAATTACAATGATTAAAGTCCCCGGCTACTATGGAGAGAGCTTGCGGATGCAGCCTCACACACCTGTTAACAGCGTCACAGAGCTCATCCAAAGCTGCCTTGGCGTTAGCTTGGGGAGGTATGTAAACTGCAGTGAGTAAAACTGATGGAAATTCTCGTGGTGCATAAAACGGCCGACATTTAATGGTAAGCTGCTCAAGGGCTGGTGAACAGGAGTTAGAGATCACTTCCACGTCAGTGCACCACGAGTTGTTTACCAAAAAACACACACCCCCACCTTTCGATTTACCGGTCGTGTCCTTAGCTTGGTCCGAACGTAATACAGAGAAACCATCCAAGTGTACAGCACTGTCAGGATAATCCGATGTTAGCCATGTCTCAGTACAACAGAACACACAGCAATTTCCCAGATCTCGCTGGACACTAACACGGCAGCGAAGCTCTAATCCATCTTATTGCTGATAGATTGCATATTTGCCAGCAGCATGCTTGGTATTGGAGGCCGTGTAGGTCTATTCCGTAGCCTCACCAGCAGTCCCCCGCGTCTTCCTCTCTTTCGCATATATCGCCTTTGATTTCCAGAGCGCCAGTTTTCTGATCTTTTGTTAATATCCACAGGTATCATAGATGTTATAGACAGTTTTGGAACATTTTGCCTAATGTCCAATAAAGTCTGTCGATCATAAGTAATAGAGGAGGACATAGGCTGTATTATCAAACTAATAAATAAAATTAAAACTAACACTAAGCGCAACGTGAGAGAGGCTCGTAGCGTGTCGCCATACATCGGCGCCATCTTCCTTTAGTCCTGTTTTCCAAGTCCAAAAGTTTCCTCGTTAGTGGTGTGCTAGTGCAGTGTGGTGTGCCTGCTCGGTTTCCAGGGTGACGCTGACGAGAGCTTGGGACACGTTTCTCAATATATATATATATATATATATATATATATATATATATATATATATATATATAATGTTCATACACAGAAAACATGAAAAAAAGTCAAAATGTGAAATTAAAACCGCCTGTAGGTAACAGCAAGTAAATGTGTATCATTAAGATTCAACTGATTAATTCAAATGACTGATTCATTCAGAAACAAAGCATTTGATAGTGTTAATGAATGAACCACTGATTCATTTATTCAACCGATTCATTCAAAAAGCTGATTCATTCAATAAGTAAACACCATCCATTGCTCAGAGAACAGTGTTGTGATCTTTGTTTGGAACTACTTTCGTTGGCAGAATTGAGCAAAAATGAGCAATAAAATGTCTAAAATGTAAGTCACTTATTGCTTTACTGGACCTGTATAATATGATTATTAAATATGTTCATGCATCTGCAGAAAAACAGTACTCTTTGTGTGACATAGTTTAACTTAACTAGGCCTACATAAAATTATATAAATACAAAAAGCATACAGAAGAATTATTGTGCAAAAGTGTTTTTAGGAGACAGACTTGCAAACGCCAGACCACTGATTCGTCAAACCTGCTTTCCTGCAGTCTGTGTCCTTCTGACTATTTTGTAGTAAGTAATGAATATACTTACAGGAAATTTATCAGAGTAATAGTAAATATTTTAATCAGGAAATGTAGTGGAATAAAAGTAAAAGTTGCCTTAAATATAAAAACTCAAGTTATGTACAGATACTCCCAAAAATTACTTAAGTATTGTAAAAAAGTATTTTTACTAAGTTACAATACAACACTGGTCTGTGTGCATTGAATTTATTTAATACATGAGTTTCACAATTTGAGTTGAATTACTGAAATAAATTAACTTTTCCTCAACATTCTAATTTATTGAGAAGCAACTGTACATTTACGAATTATAGTTTGGAGAAAGTCTAACCAGTAAAATGTGTTCAAGTTATCTGAAAACTAATAAAAGTAAATTAATATATATATATAATATAAAAATAAAAAATAATAAATAAAAAGACTTACTCATGTTTATGATCTCTGCTGAATCAGTCATTCTTTTTTCTGAGGTAATCCAAAGCTTATTCCTCTCAGTGCATCCTCCTGGGGCTAATTATGCCTTATTCCTCTCAGTGCGAAGCAAACAATAAAATTTAAATAACTTGAGGGACATTCTCGCTGCTTTGTTTGCTGTGGTGTTGGCACTTACTGCTGCATGCTTCACGTGGACCATTATAACATGTTTAGCACACTCAGCACGTGGGCGTGGTC
This sequence comes from Carassius auratus, assembly GCF_003368295.1. Taxonomy (NCBI): domain Eukaryota; kingdom Metazoa; phylum Chordata; class Actinopteri; order Cypriniformes; family Cyprinidae; genus Carassius; species Carassius auratus. The sequence continues at coordinate 20,325,811 of NC_039255.1, read as the reverse complement.
GCATTAAATATAATGAAGGGAGACGTGAAAGACTGGACATTGGGTTGTTTTCATATGGATTATTTTATCACAGAATATTTGTTTTCAATAAGACTTGCTTAGTTTATGGGCAGTGTGACAGAGATGTCTGACCATGGGCCTGACCGTCTAGCGAACTGCAGAGTGGAACTAAGGAGTGTAAGGCCACTCAGTGCCTCAACGAGAGAAGGAGCTCTATCTCAGAGAACGTGCATGATGGTTGAGAGGATGACTCAAATCTTCAGAGACCCCACATGGTGAGTCATGAGTAGTGCGTCCTGTCCAGGGCAGCATCTCGAAGCAAACACCATGCCAGAACATAAGGGAGCACATCATAACACATTATACTCTGAAAAATGCTCAACCCGAATGGAGGACCCACTGGTCCTGAGGTTACAGCTTTAAACTGTGGACTTGATCAGCTAAGAAGGCTCTCGCAGAGGCCCAGCAACTGCCCAGAGGCTGCATGGTCCAGTAAGCATGAAGCCAAAGATGTGGTACCATCACCACGATCAATTAATAGCGAGAGGTTCTGACTTAGCAGGGGAGGTGCTCGACAGGTCCTAACCCTGTGCATGACTCAACCTCACAGGTATCATCTGAAGGCGAAGCCCAAAGAGCACTTTAGTCAAGATCATCCATAGGTAGTTCTATGCGACCTGACAAATAACCAAAGATATCATAGGTCCAGCATAAGAAACTGTAATGCGAGCACAGGAGGCTTCTACCTAACCTCGGTCGGGTGGAGGGGATGATGGCTTCAGGGGAATTACAGGGATGAAGATGAGAGCAGATGTAAAAACTCTCAGAGGGAGTTGAGACGATGCTCAGGTTTCTCAGGAATGTATCTTGAGGGGGTTTGGATGGCAGGGAAGGAACCTTAAAAGAAGATGTCTCAACCACAGAGGGATAACTGGCTAGCATCTCTTCAATAGGGGCATCATCTCATTTACCATTTTCATGCATCCGCTCAATATTGGCATAATTAGTATGCTGAAAACTGTGTTTTCCAAGCCTTCTCGATCCCCACATGGAGATCAGGAAGAAATGCAAGGCACATTTAAACTGAAGGATTATGATCAGGCACCACTTTTTCAACCCGCTTCGACAGCAAGTCAAGCCTCGCCATGGCGTGTTCCATAACTTCAAGTAATTCATTGTACGCAGAGAAGGATTCATTCTCAACCTCATCCGACAGCTAGTAGAGCATTAGCCACTGGATCAGATGATGCAAGAGAAATAGCATCATAATCCAGCAGCTCACTATCATCCACAACTGATGAGTGAGAAAATGGAAAGACCTTCTCTCAACTCATCAGCCAGGTCCACCTGCAATCCCCACAATCTCATTTACCTCTGTGCCTCAGCTGACGGCTGTCCCTCTTTCCTTGAAAAGAGGGACAAACGATGGCGGCGCTTTTTCATTGGAATACGCTCACCTCACAATGCATTCAGATTGTCCACTCGAGGACATCGCACACATGCTCTTTAGCAAAACAAATAATGCAAAGATCATGTGTATCATCAGGCATCAAATGACAAGGACAAGGATTCACACACTTCTTAAACACCTTACTAGTGCTCTCCATTGTATAAAGTGGAAAGATATGTTCTCTCATGCTTCAAACAAAACAATCATGAAGACGAAGAAGAGGATGACGTGTTATCCTGGTGCCCTTTTATACTGTGATCGCACCGGGTGTTTCAGACATTAGTCACACTGAAGATTGTCTCCCATATAACCCCAGAAGACACAGTTTGTAGTTCCCTCAGAAGGGAAACCCCGTTTCATATTGAAAAATGTATAGTTTAGTTGTAGAGGTCAGGTTAGGAGCTCGGCATCTACAGTGTAATGCTAATAAAATTATTTTAGTGGTATTGGATGCCTTACTATACAGTAGAAGCAGACAGAAGAAAGCTACATTGCTGGAGGCGTTTGTTTATTTGCTTAGTCTGTCTGGCCTTTAGTTTTACCATGCAAACTTTTAAGCTATATTAGGCATATACACACTAGAAAAAACATTTGACAGAGTTTAACAGCATGAATAATTTGCATATTCTCAAGAGAGAATACAGTAAATACATTTCTGAAAGGATTGACAACAGTAAACAGCCTGCAGTTAGGCTAATGACCTATATTGCTTGTTGATTCCAGTTATTAATATTAATGTATCCATTTATTGAACATTGATGATTAATGACTTTGCAACATATTTGTGTTAACGTTTTTTTTCTAAAAGATTATTGTTTATATTTGTGTGTGTGTGTGTGTGTGTGTGTGTGTGTGTGTGTGTGTGTTCTTGTTTTTGTGACATATAAGGACACAACTCTGTATAGTGACATGGGTATGACACAGGTATTACAAGGAGAGGGTGACTTATGAGGACATAACCCATGTCCCCATTTTTCAAAATGCTTATATATCTTACAGAATGAGTTTATATATATATATTTTTTTATTAAAGTTCAACTGGGTCTTCTCTGTTAAAGAAACAAGTTTTTTCATTCAGTTGATCTTAATCTTGTTTTGAATTGCTATTTTGCTATTGACTACACCGGTGATTGGCTCTATTTAAGCTCTGACCTGATCGGTTTTTGTGTTCACCTCAGTTCTAATCTATATTTTGTAAAGTTTGCAAGAATTTATCTTATTTTTGTGCTTCTCCTCCCTGGTTTGTTCTGGGTTCACAAGCTACAATTCTACTTGATAATTTAGAGGTCTCTCACCATGGCAACTCAGGTTTGATTCAGAGTTCAGCAACAGTCTTGCATTATAAAAGAAAAGTTTGATCTACAACAGGAGTGTCAAACTATATATATATATATATATATATATATATATATATATATATATATATATATATATATATATATATATATATATATATATATATATTTAAAATGTTATAATATGTGGAGGGGGAAAAAAGCAGAACACGAATGATATGGGGTGTTATCCATTAGAAGACTTGAAAACAATTTTTTTCAGAATTAATTTCCTTATCTTATTTTATGTCCCACAGAATAATTTGAAACTGCAATAGGGTGAGTAAAATATTATTATATTTTTAGATTTGCACCTCTGATTTGCTCCAAGTTCCACCATGTGTGTCCTTTCCTTTGAATGTAGGCTAATTCTCTGCTTCCAGTATTTCTTAAAAGCAACCAAATTACAAAAAAAAAAAAAAAAAAAAAAAAACATTACTCACCTGATCTACTCTTGGTTTTCAAAAAAAAAAAATAATAATAATAATTGTGGGAGACTAGGTTGATAACTACCATATCAACCTGGGTTTCATGCACTTTGTTGGGCACCACAGTGTTACACTTCCTCAGCTAATATTTTTAATGGTCTGGAAAACAAAAGTATTTCAACAATGAACAAAAATTAAGAAATATAAAGTATACCATAACAATTATTGATCATATGACACAGGAATTAATTTATTTATAAAAATACAGGTCACATACAGCAGAAACAGTTTCCAATGTGTATTCTATTCACCTCTACATAATATTATAGGCACAGTTAGTCTGAAAATGTAATCAAATTAATTACAGATTACTGATAACTTTTTAAAAGCAATCACATTGCTGTTATGATTATTTTATTTCATAGTAATAAGTAATTCGTTACATTACTTGTTATGTTTATTTTTTCTCCACGAAATGTATGAAATCCCAGCATAGTTTACACACTCCTAAAAAATATTTGTTATTACATCATCAACATTCACAGAACAGTTATTTTTAACTAAGGCAAAAGGCTGCTGCATGCATGGTTTGGATGGCAGAATGCCAGCAAATAGCGCTGCTTTTATAATCTCTAAAAGACATCTCAGTTCATCACAATCTCACAAATCTCTGTTCTAACACAATAAACATATGCATAATTAATCTTTCATAATGTCTACAACTTGTGTATTATAATGAGAGGATTTGTGAGCATGCAAATTTCAACACTGGATTGCTCAACGCTGCAAACGTGTTATAGCCTAAATAGAAACTCTGCATATATGCTTACACCTGTTAATCACTTTTATTTATATTAGTTAATGTTGCATTTGTGCAATACATGAATAACCATTTATTTGTTTTAGATATTTTACGTTTAGATATTTCTATTTTTGGTAGTCCTGTGAATCATTTTGTTCTCATGCATCCCGCACACATGAGTGTCTACCCTCTCGCACCAGCACTTGTGCATCTTCTCCCATGGTGATGTTGCGTAGGGGCTCGTGGGAGCAGGTCTCTAATCCGCTGGCACTTGACTCGACCGTGCATTTAGGGTTACTACATCATTCATTCATTTATTTATTTATAAAGGGACCATGCACAATTTTTAACATAAAATTCACATTTCTAGCATTGCACCGGATTTAGCCAAAGGCTTTTCGTCCGTAGTCCCCGGGCAGGTCAACACTTACAAAACACAGAAAATGTAATGATATGTTAACATAAAATAAATACATACACACATACTGTCAGGGCCAAAAATGGCTGTAAAAAACTAAATCAGTCAGTCAATTTATCTACAACTGTCTTAGTGGTTACATAGTTGGTTTGGTTTAAAAAAAATATTTTAACTGAAATTTAAAAAGACAATGAGTTTTACACCCTTTTATGTCCTCTGGTAGGGCATTCCACTGATTAGAGGCTTTCACTGTAAAAGATGACAGCCCAAATGCAGAACAACGAAAGGGAACTAGACAATTACTCATATGCGATAGTCTGGTTGATCTCACAAAAGTTTCACAGCGAAGATGAATGAAGTCACATAATATAGAAGAGCCAGACCATTTAAAATTTTGTGAACCATACACATGCTTGAATAAAGTCTAAAATTGTCAAAGTTAAAAAAATTATGTCTCTATGATCCTACAAGAATGAAAATGGTTAGGTTTTTTTATCAAAAAATTTTAACGTCTGTTTATATAGCGATTTCAAGGGTTTAATAACAGTTTCACCAGCTTGACCCCAACATCGTCAAACAATAAGACATGTGAGAGAAGATTGTAGCATGCATCAGAGCCTTAGCTAAATCAAAACAAAGACAATGTCTAATTTGACTGAAGTTTGTCATATTGTATTTAATATTCCATACCATTTTCTTTACATGTTTTTTAAAACTAATTAGAGTCCAATGTTAAACCAAGATAATTTAATTCATGTCTATCTTTTTCACCATTAATACATATGTCAACATCAGGAGATTTAACTTTTGTTATTATGAAAAAAAAATCCTTTAGTTTTACTAATATTCAAGCTAAGACATGATTGTTCCAGTCACTGTGTAACTCTTTTCAATAGCAGATTTTAACTTCTCAGCTGCTAATTCAGCTATTCTCGCATGTGTAAAAATCACAGTATCATCAGCATACATTTGTACTTGAGTCCCCTCACACTGTTGCGGTAGATCATTAATATACAAACTAAATAGTAATGGACCTAGTACTGATCCATGGGGTACGCCCATTGTATAATGCAAGTTGCTAGACTTAGCGCCTTTGATTTTACACATTGTTCTCTATTTAGCAAGTATGAGGATATCCATTCTAAAGTTTCAGATGAAAGTTGAAATGTATACAATTTAGAAAGGAGCACTGCATGATAAACCGTATCAAAGGCTTTAGGTAGATCTAAAAATATCGACCCAACAAATCCTCCTTTGTCAACTATAGATTTTATTTGCTCTGATAAATGTAAAATCGCTGTTTAGGTAGAGTGATTTGCTCTAAAGCAAAACTGCATACAATGTAAGCCAGACTCAACGATGTTAAGATGGGGTGTCAGCTGTTCAAAAACAATTTTCTCTGCGACCTTTGAGAATACTGGCAGTATGCTTATGGGTCTGTAGTAACTAACCACATAATGATCTCCAGATTTAAAAATAGGAGTAACAATGGCTTTCTTCCACGCAGTAGGAAAAACACTACCTTCAAATGACAAATTAATTAAAAGAGTAATAACGGGGGTTAAAATATCTTTGTGAGTTTTAACAAAAATAGTATCAAAATAATGTGCATCTTTACATTTTGAATTTTTCAATGAGCTAATTATTAACTTTATTAACTGCATAGACCAAGATGCTGGCGAGAACACATCGCGAGGCTCAGCGTCTCTCCAGTTTTTGCAATTTTGCAGTATTATTCCTGCTCATCTCGGGTCTGTTCGTACTGAACAGCTTTGCTTTAACATCATACACCCGACAGGAGCTTTTGGATATCGGTGAGGACTTTACCAGCAGTACCACCAATCTTCGACTCATCCCTGAGATCGCTAGAACACCCGAGGCTACGCACTCTACCCGGCTGGGCGGAAGTGCTCGCAGGCGGCGTCGAGATCGTAAACAAATGCGGGGGAAGCGCGGAGGTCTAAGAGTCAAGCTAAAGCTAACACCGCTCCGGCTCTCTTTACCCAGCATTTTCCTCGCTAATGTGCGGTCACTGGTGAACAAAATGGATGAGTTACGACTCCGCATCTACCACAGTAAGAGACTTCTGGACTGCAATGTCATGAGTTTCACAGAAACATGGCTACACAGCGACGTACCCAACAATGCTATTGAGCTAGCCGGACGCTACACGCTCCGGGCAGATAGAACGGCAGATGACTCCAGCAAGACAAGAGGTGGTGGATTGTGTATTTATGTCAACAAAGCTTGGTGTACGAACACTGTCATTGTTGGGAGACACTGCTCAGCTAACCTAGAGTTTCTCATGGTTAAATGTAGACCTTTTATCTGCCACGGGAGTTCACTTCCACCATAATAACCGCAGTCTATATTGCACCGGATGCTAATGCCAAGCTTGCTTTGAACGAACTTCATGCAGCCATTAGTAAACAACAGACTGCGGGTGATTTTAATCACTGCAAATTAAAAACAGTACTCCCCAAATTTCACCAGCATGTTTCCTGCCACACCAGAGGAGACAAAACTTCGGATCATGTTTATACAAACATTAATGGAGCTTACATCGCGAACCCCCTCCCCCACCTCGGACAGTCTCATCACCTTTCTTTGTTTCTCACCCCTAAGTATTCACCCCTCATCAACCGTGTGAAGCCATCAGTGAGGACCATCAAAGTGTGGCCAACTGGAGCAGACTCTTTACTTCAAGACAGGTTTCAACACACTGAGTGGAGTATGTTTGCTTCACAGGCTGCCTGTGGCTCTCACACGGACATTGATATCTACACCTCCTCTGTACTGGATCACATCAACTCCACCATTGACAGTGTAACAACAGAAAAACAGATAACAACATACCCTAATCAGAAGCCATGGATGAACAAGGAGGTTCGACTTCTCCTGAAAGCCCGCAACACTGCCATCAGGTCAGACGACGCTCAGGCCTACAGTAAATCCAGGGCTAACCTGAAAAGGGGCATCAAAAAGGCCAAGTACTGCTACAAGCTGAAGGTAGAGGAACACTTTTCCAACTCTGACCCCCGACGCATGTGGCAGGGCATCCTATTAATTCTATTAAAATTCCTGTTAGTTGATCATAGAATGTATTGTTTGCTGAAGGGGGTCTATATACACATAAAACAGTGAATGACATTTGAGGAGATAAAATAATTTTCAGCCCCACAAATTCTAAATCATTAACAGTGTTAAACATGAGATGTTCACACTTAATACTGTCTTTAACATATATTAACACTCCCCTTCCCATTCCAGAAGGTCTATCCCGTCTAAAACACTGATATCCAGGCATAATAAACACACTAGAAGATGATGAATGTTGCAACCACGTTTCAGAGATACCAAGGAAGTCCAGACTTGAGTTGGATTATAAATGTGGCAACTGTTCGCTCTTTGCAACAATGCTTCTTATATTCAGATGACCGCCAAAAAAAGTCCTCTCTGTTTAACTTTAAAATCCCAAAGGACCTTCACATGATTAGCAGTCTGAAAGATCGTCCCTAGATTACGTATGTAACCCTAGTTCCTCGAGGGAACGAGACGCTGCGTCGAGCGCTTTTGGGGAACGCCTTTGGCAAGAACAACTCTGAATATGGTGTGCAATCAGTTCAATGGAAGAGCGCGACATCACGGATGGGGTGACGTAGCGACCAGGAAGCTACAAAGGAACGTGCCACGCAGCTGGCTTCAGCTTCGAGTAGGGAAGCAAGCGCTGGCAGGGGTGCCGGGAGTATGGCTCTGCGAAGCAGCGTCTCGTTCCCTCGAGGAACTAGGGTTACAAACGTAACCTAGGGACGTTCCTCTTCGGGAACTCGAGCTGCAGAAGGCCTGCAGTACGACAGGTTGTGGTGTGACAGAGGGAACTTTAGGAACATAACCTGCTCGAGGGTATAAGAATGCTTTGGCCATACCAGGGGCAAAGTCTAGATAGTTAGGGGCCACCGAGAGGGCCTGGAGATCTCCAACTCTCTTTAGAGAAGTAATAGCCAGCAATAGGGCAGTCTTAAGTGTCAGATGTCTGTCTGAGATGTCTTGAATTGGCTCGAATGGAGCTTTGCAGAGAGCCTCTAACACCACAACCAAGTCCCACCGGGGGAATACGGGACCGTACTGGAGGTCTCAGCCTCAGTGCACCTCGGAGGAAACGTGTAACTAGGAGGTGTCTACCCAGTGACTGATCATTGAAAGGGACGTGGTAAGCAGCTATGGCCGCCACGTACACCTTTAAGGTGGAGTGGGTTAACCCATTAGAGAGCCTAGCTTGTAGAAACTCCAGAACTGTACCAACTGGGCAGTTAACAGGGTCAAGGTGGCGATCTCCGCACCATGAAGTGAAGAGTTTCCACTTCAGGGTGTACAGTTTCCTCGTAGAGGGAGCTCTGGATTGGAGTAGGGTCTCAACAACCTCGGTTGAGAGACCAGCTGCTAACAGATGTGCCCCCTCAGGGGCCACACCCACAGCTTCCACAACTCCGGGCGAGGGTGAATTATTTTGCCCTGCGCCTGAGAGAGTAGATCTGTCCTGATCGGAATCTCCCATGGAGAGCCGTCGAGGAGAGAGATCAGATCTGCGAACTATACTCAGCCCGGCCAGAACGGGGCTACTAACAACAGACGGACCCCGTCCCGGCGTACTCTCGCCAGAACTCCCGGGAACAGAGCGATGGGGGGAAAGGCGTACAGACGAAGCCTCGGCCAAGTCTGTGCCATGGCATCTAGTCCCAGTGGAGCTGGGTGAACTAGAGAGAACCAGAGGGGACATTGCGATGTCGTGAAGAGGTCCACCTGAGCTTTGCCAAATATCTTCCATATCTGCTTGACCACCTCGGGGTGAAGCATCCACTCCCCGGGCCTCGGCCCTTGTCTCGACAGCATGTCTGCTCCCACATTCAATCTCCCAGGAATATATATTGCTCTTAATGAAAGGAGTTTGCCCTGGGACCACAGGAGGATCTGGTATACCAGCTTGTATAAGGGGCGTGAATGCAGACCCCCCTGGTGATTGATATAAGAGACTACCGCTGTGTTGTCGGTGCGCACTAACACATGACAACCTCTCAGGTCTGGGAGGAAATATTTCAATGGTCGATATACTGCTAGCATTTCTAGACAATTGATGTGCCATGTCAGATGGCGACCGCTCCACAGACCGCGGGCAGTTTGGCCACTCATGACCGCACCCCAACCGGTGAGAGACGCATCTGTCGCTAATGTTACACGGCGACCAAGAGCTCCCAAAACTGTGCCCTGATACAAGAACCAAGGTTTCTTCCATATGTCTAAGGCACGAAGGCATCGCCGCGTGACCTGAATAGTTCGGAAAGGATTTCCCCTCGGGGAAAACCCCTTGGTCTTGAGCCACCACTGTAGGGGCCTCATGTGCAGGAGGCCAAAAGGTATCATGTTGGACGCAGCTGCATTGAGCCCTAACAGTCTCTGAAACTGCTTGACAGTGAGTGACTGGCCTTCTCTGACTCTCTTGACTGATGTGAGGATCGACTCAATCCGAGCAGGAGACATACGTGCCTGCATCGTGGTCGAATCCCATACTACGCCTAGATAGGTGGTTCTCTGAACTGGAGAAAGTACACTCTTCTTAGCATTCAGTCTCAACCCCAGCTCCCCCATATGGGCGAGGACGACACCTGGATGTCGAACCGCCATCTCCTCTGATTGAGCTAGAATCAACCAATCGTCGATATAATTTAGAATGCGGATGCCCTGCATACTGAGGGGTACCAGAGCCACATCTACACATTTCGTGAACGTGCGGGGTGAGAGTGCAGGGCCGAAGGGAAGTACTCGATATTGATAAGCTTTGCCCCCGAAAGCGAACCTCAGAAACTTCCTGTGTTGTGGAAGGATGGATATGTGGAAGTATCCGTCTTTGAGATCTATTGTGACAAACCAGTCCTCGAATCTGATTTGGGCTACAACCTGTTTGACAGTGAGCATTTTGAACTTCAGTGACATTACTGAGAGGTTTAATTGACGTCTAAGATCGGATGCAACCCCCCATCCTTCTTTGGAACTATGAAATACCGGCTGTAAAACCCGGATTCCCTGTCTAGAGGAGGGACCACCTCGATGGCCTCCTTCCTTAATAGGGTATTCACTTCTTGTTCCATAACCAGAGCCTGCTGGGGGCTGTAACCCCATTGAATCTCGGCGGTGGAAGAAGGCCGAACTGAATACAATAGCCTCTTTCTACTGTGTGCCCCCCCACCACTACTTTAGGTCACCAACTACAGAGAGAGAAAAATCACCCACATTTTTCTAAAACACTGTTGAAGTTGTTTTACGTAAATAAAATCTAGAATCATTCAGAATAGCAGCTGCCAATTAATTTACAATATACAATTAAGAAAATAGCTACTTGAAAAACGTAAAGCACTGTACATAGTTTTCACTATAAATTCAAGATTCATTCGTATTTGTTTTACAAAAGTGATTCAGTCAAGGGCAGTACATTATTTTTTTTCTGATCTTTGATTAACATTGACACAAATGGCGACAGCAGATTTATTAGCATTTTCTGTCACTTTAAGACCTCAGGTTCTGAACTCAAGTCAAGTGCCCTGTGCAAAACTGTCTCAAAATTTTGAAAAATAACCCCTGAAATGATGACTTCTGGTGAATATTGTGGAAACTAATTGATACATTTAGATAAATCTATTTCATACATTATAGCATATTATAATACAAATTATTAGGCCTATATATTTATAGAATAGCAAAGTAGGTCTAATAAATATACAAGACTGAACCACATGAAATATAAAGGCGATCATGATCATATTGCCAACAATGAACCACGGATTTGTTTAGTTCATAATACATTTCAATTTTAACTTAACATTCAAAACTCATCGGCTTAGACTGCATTTGAAGAAAAATAAACAAAACAGTTTTCTGTTGCCTTGTGCAAATTTATTCAATAGAATTAGACTTCTAGAATGTTCTTTCCAGTGCAAAAAATAATATTTTTAATTTAATTAGACAACATTTTAAGGAAGTGTACTGCAAATATATTTATATAATTAAGCTTCCTGTCTCCCGCTCCCTCATAATGTGTCAATCATTTCTGATGAGTTTTTTAAAAATCCACATGATTGCATAGCCTATACCATTATCACCCTTTGCCTGGTATCGTCTGACAGACAAGGAACATTGACCTCGCTCCCTCCTGTGCCCGCAGCCTCTCGCTCCTCTTGTGATTATCGCCTGATGCGTGCTGCTTAATATCACACACTCCACCGTGACAAACAGAAAAAACGCGACGGCATATGGTACAAATGGCCTTTTATTCATTGTCCCTCATGCATTTCAGCCACGGGTAGTCATTTTCCCATTCGCTTCTATATTTTTGTGCTCTTTTCTTTTTCGCCAGCTGCTCGGAGGTACTGTTGTCATTTTATACATTTCCCGTTGTCACTTGTCGTCATTGTTGCTACGATACACGACTCATGATGACTGAAACGACCAATTAAAGGATATTTTCTGATGATGTTCCAAGATGTTAAAAAGCTATGCTGATCATAGACAAACGGGGGGAGAAATTAGTAGGCCTTTCTACTGCACCATCAGGTTTTTTTTCTTATCATAGCCTATGAATATCTTCGTTCTGAGCTCTTTCTTCACTCAGTGTAACGTTAGTCTTTTTCACTGCGTGAGTCAGAACATGATGTGCGTGACTCGAGAGAGTGGTCTGGCTTGTCACACAGTAACTAAACCAGGCAGATCTTTGCGTACACTCACTATAATATTAAAGGTCCAGTTTTTCGTGCTTTTTTGAAGCTTTGATTGTGTTTACAATGTGCAATATAACGTGTTCATGTTTTGCGTGTAAAAAAAACAGTATTTTTCACGCAATTCACCTATCTGTATGCCGCTGTTTTCACTGTCATAAAAAAAGGCTGATGACTTTTTTGATCTATACAGTCCCTCCTTCAGAAATACATAACGAGTTCTGATTGTGCCAGCGGTTCCTGTGTTGTGATTCAACAGCAGCTGAGCACAGTTACCCTCCTGGAAACGCAATTTGACTAGTTTTGAGAAGCAAGTGGTTAGGATTTGTTTTGAAACCCTGGCAATCCTGATCTGAACGCACGTGCTGGAGATGTACTTATAATCACAGGAGTATTTTTACTGACAAGCTGCGCATGAAAATCGCATTAGATTTTTTTGCACAGCCCTAACATTTAGTTAACAAAGCTAAACAGCATTGAACTTGTGCACATGTGCTGCACATAGTTTTACATGTGGATTATAATTTTTGGGAACAGAGTTAAACATAAATTGTATCCATTGATCTCTAAGTACAGTGTACCTGGGAAGGCCAAACAAAGATGATTGGACTCCGAGATGAAAATAACAGTGTTTCGACGACATGGCGACAAACACAAACGCAGCTCTTCCTCTTCTCCGTCAGAGCGCAACAAGAGCACGGCCCCTTTTTTGTGTATTCCTGTGGGTGGAGGTTAGTCAAAAAACTGTTTTAGTGATGTCATTACTGCAGGAACTAGAGGGATGTAGTACAAACGGGTCATTCGTTGTAGGCGAATTCTGTTAAATAAAATGTCTCGCTTGACATTGACCTTTGAGCTTTAGAATTTTACAGATATTATGTATACTGTAACAACAACATTGCACACTAACTAAAGTTTAAGACATGGGATCACGAAGAACGGGACCTTTAAATGTTAATGATGTTGTGCCGACATCGTGGCGATGCGTGAAAACAGCTATAAGAGAATACCCCCTGTAGAATGAGCTTTCTTTCTCTGGGGAGACATCTTCTCTTAATCTCCCTCATTGCCATCTAAGCCCCTTAAAAACATTCATCTCACTTAAATGGCAAGGCATACACAGCAGCAGGTCAGGTGGTGGTGCTTCACGATGGTGGTGCTTCAAGCATATCAGCCTGATCTGCTAAGAGACCTGGATAGAGGCATGGGCCTTTTTCCTGATCAGGTAGCCGAGTTACTCCACACCGCAGATCTCTCTCCATGCTACCAAGCAGACCGCCTCTGCCATGGGCAGGACTATGGCAGCCAAAAGGCTTTCTTCTAGATCCTAAGGTTTCGCCTTCTGAACTTTTCAGTATTTCTTTTGAGACAGTGATCGGGAAATTCAGGGAGGTCTAGGTCTGAGCCCGAACAACATAGGGGTCCTGGCCTGTCTCAATCTGAGGATCAAAGACGGGCACAGAAGGCTAATGTTGCGACTCGCACTCCTCCCCCTTGTTCATAGCAACCACCTTACTGATGGTGCGGACTAAAAGGAGGTGCCCCCTTGAGCTGAAAAAAAAAAAAAAAAAAAAAAAAAAAAAAAAAAAAAAAAATATGTCTATTGAAAAATAACTTTATCATTTTAACATTGATTCAACTAACTCCAAAATCCAGATTTTCTTTCTTTTTTTTTTTTTCTTTTTTTTGAGACCTTTTCAGAACAACAGCTTAGTTGTGAGAGTTCACACAGACACTCAGCTGGTTTTCCTGACCGTTAACTCCATGTGCCTCATTTTGTATCAACAGTCATCAGATTGGTTACATTAGATTCAACTTTATTGTCATTGAACAAAGTAACAGGTACTTGGACAACAAAATTTAATTAATCTTCTGTAAATTATTTACAAATGGCCATCTCTAACATATCTGGATGCATGCCTGTCTGAACTTTCATAAACCAATATGTCATCAATAAATAATAATAAAACAAGCTTCATATCAAGAGCAACAAAAAAAAAAAAGAAGGTAAAACCAAAAAGTCCTAAATATCCAGATTATTTACAGAGGTCTTGAAAATACTTAGAGAGTAAAGATATAAAAAAGAAAGAGGGAAATCTTTGAAGTACTTCCCCTGAATCCCCATTTGGCTCTACTTTGGGAGAGTTAATCTATGTTGCCGCACTTTGAGGGTGGCAAACCTGTCAATGACCCTTTGATGTTCAATTTTTTCAAGCAACTCCTTCTCAATAGACATCACAGCTAGGTGCTGGAGTCTGCTTTGGCCTGAGGTCCTCCTGAGCCATGTATGGAGCCGACGCAAGGCACTAAAAGACCGCTCACATGTACAGCTGCTAACTGGTATTGTCAAGGCAACCTGCATAACTGCTTTCAGTGAAGGGAACATTTCCGAAACTAGGAGTTTGTACACTGCTAGCATGTCCTGAACTGTACCAGCCTCACTCTTGCGCTTCAGAAAGTTTTTTGCAACTATCACTTCCTCTGACTTAAATTCAATATGCTAATGCAGAGCCAGTGCTGTCAGATGAGGCTCAGACAAGAAATGGCCTGAGGTTGGACTGCATGCCTGAATTCCATTGAGCACATCCTCATTCACACCAGAAAAACGCCTCTCAATATCACAGATCATTCGGTCCAGACAAGGAAACAAAAGTTTCCTCTTGAGATCTTCACTCTGAAGAGCCACAGGTTTCACTGCCTGCCCCACAAGCTGACTCAACAACATATTCATCCATTCTCTTACGCCTCTGTCCTGAGGATGATTCTACTGCTTATCTGGTTCGCATCACACATAGCCATTGTTCTGGAGTACAGATCTGCAGCAGTGGTATCACTGCGTTTCTGATTCATGGTGTCACTGCATTTTTGTATGTCACTGCTTGGGCAATGTCAATGGTCTCCTTCTGTAGGTATCTGTGTAAACCTGCTGTTACAGACAGGAGAGTGTGGAAAACCATCAGCAAATACACTGAGGAGAATTTACTGAGTTTTGCCCTCAGTACAACTGCTGTAGGTGTCTTGATTGTGGAGAGGCACTCAATGATAGCAGGGAAATGATCAATCACTGCAGTCACTGAATAAAGCTGGCATGCCCAGCGTGTAGTTGACAACTGCACAAGTTCTCTTGGCTGCAACCCTAACTTCTTTTGAGTGTCCACAAACTTATGGTGGTTTACAAGGGAGGCACTAAAGAAGGAATGGAGACTTTCCAGCATGTTGAAGAACTCTGTGGCTTCAGAGACAGCTTTGCATGTGTGACATAAAACAAGATTTAACTCATGTGCATAACAATGCACATAAATTGCCTCAGGGTGCTTTTTTTTTTAAATGGGCTTGTACACCCCCAACATCCCCACTCATGACAGCTGCCCCATCGTAGGTCTGTGCCACACATTTCAACTGATCAATTCCCTTCTTTACCAACTGATTTTCAGTTGCAGCTGTTATGGAAGTAGCATCAAACTGTGACACCTCTGTAAGGGCTAGGAACCTTTCTTTGACGGCACCCTCAACAGACACATATCTAACACAGAGTGCCAACTGTTCTGTCTTTCCACCCCTAGCTTCATCAGCCATAATGGCATACATATTTGCTCCCTTATCTCACTGATGATATTTTCTGTTAGTTCTTGTGAACAGCACTCTATCATCTCATCAGATGAGAGGTACGTGGTGTTTGAAGGGGCTGTGTATCTCTGCAAGAAGGGATCAAATTTGGTCAAAAGTGACATGCACTCTAGGAAATTGCCTTTGTTGTGACTCTCATCCGTTTCATCATGGCCTCTGAATGCTATGCCTTGCTTCCCAAAGAAGCAGGTTACTGCCATAATACGCTCTAGGTACTGCCTTCTTTCACTAATTTCAGTGATACTTGCTGCTTCTATCTGCTCTACAACATTCCCTTTTGACAGGCTTGCTTTGTAGCTGTTCCAACAAACCACACTGTCCTTATGTGACTGTGTTGTTTCATGTTTTTGAAACTTGCTAAGTGCCTTTTGCCAGTTATTAACTCCATCATTAACAAGTGCATCATTTCTGACATTTTTGCCAAATACCCTACTAAGAAAGCAGAAAGCAGCATTTTGTCTAGCTGAGTATTCCAGCCATCTGGAACTTTTGAACCACTGTTCTTGAAAGGCTCTTTTTTGTGTGCCAAACTGAGTGTGAGGGTATTGAGACAGCTTTAACTGTTTAGGACCAGTGTCCTTATCCCCTAAGTCTGAATAGCTCTCTTCTGTCTCTGCTGCTTTGGCTTGGTGGTCTCTATGTTGCACTCCCTCTGTCTCTTCATTTCTTTCACTAGTCAGTTCCCTCTCATCGCTTATGGACTCTCCCTGTTGTTTTCCTCCTCCTTTATTATGAAAAAATGTGGTGTAAAATAATGTTTCAAAAAAAAAAAAAAAAAATGTAATATAGGCTACTTAATGCCAATAAGTTTGTATAGGAGTATGAGTAGTTACTGTCTTGCTTGCCACTATTCACTATATGTCAATTTATTGTTGTTGTTTCCTTACCTGGTTCTTCCTGCATGCTCTCCCTTTCCCTTTCTCTTTCGCCATCTCCCTCTCTTTCCCTTGGCACTGACAATCATACACAAATATATTGTAGGCAGGAGAGTTGAGGTCAGTTTGTCATGTCACAAAAATGAGACCATGAGACCATTTACAGATTCTAAGGATATGATCAAAAGGCACACAGAGGCGTGTCATTTTAAATGTCTTTATTATTATTATTATTGGGCTTAGAAACTTTTCTCTTTCACAAGAGAAGCTTGTGAGTTTGAAATAAATAAAAAATAAATAAAAGCAGGGGACCATTGCCTAGATAAGCAATTTGATACAACTACAGCTGGTTTGCATTATCTGTTACTTTAGCTTAACACAAAAAAAAAGTTGTGCTAGGAGTTCAGGAGTTAAGCCTGGTTCAGGTTAAATCCTGTGTGTGATGAATGAATAAATACAGCAAAAGAAAAACATGAACACACACACACACACACACACACAGAGAGAGAGAGAGAGAGAGAGAGAGAGAGAGAGAGAAAGTTATGATAGGAGTTCAGGAGTTAAGCCTGGTTCAGGTTAAATCCTGTGTGTGATGAATGAATAAATACAGCAAAAGAAAAACACGAAACTTTCTTTTATTGTCTAGTTTGATAGTCAGCCACAACTGAAAAATAACAGATATAAATCTAGGAATTAATAACAATCCATTTAAAAAGCCACATTGAGTGTTTTCAGTGACAAGTCGTTTGTTTTCACTCCAAACGCCAGGGCTTCATGTTTCCATGACGACTGACCAGAAAAGACGCACGTGACGTCATGTTTACATGACTCTCGATTGTTAAAATGAGTATCAAATTAACGATAAACTTTAACAACAGAGACACACGTATGCACTACACAGGTACGCAGTTTATTTGTCGCGCTTCTGATTTTGTTTCACGCTCTAGCAGTTAATAAACAGAACTGCTTGCGTCTTGCGGAAAAACATTGTAACTGTCGTTACTTCTCTCCGTGTATGACTATGGACGAGTCACCCAGGTCCTGTGCTACTCCACAGCGGCGACGACCTGAGTAGGGAATGAGACACTGCGTCCTGTAGCTCCCTGCCATGCTTCTGACGCAACCTTCAGATGAAGAAGTGAATGACATGTTCTCCCCATAGACAGTAAAAGAAATGGACACAGCGACCCCATTGGAACTCAACTGAGACAATTGAAGCCCATTTTTAGCGTTTTTTTAGCACTTCCGTTTCTGACGCGCAGATTCAAACGAAGCTTGACGACGTCAGCAACCTGTCAGACAGATGTAAATGTTCTAGTAGCTGTGTGTGCAAACTGACATCGTTAATCTTGCAAAGACGGTGAGCTTGAGCGGGGAGTTCTTTGGCATGAGTGAGCAGGAGTAAGTATTCTGATTAATTATTTTGTATAGTATTTTAAAATGTAAAGCCAGTACGCCATATTAAGTTAATTGCCTGCGAGCTTCTCCTCCTGTCTGTACGGTAATGCGACAGAGAGTCGAGTGGTCATGACACAATCGTTAGCCTATTGTTTACAAAAACTGTTTCTACGGGGCCATAATGTAACATAGAAGGTAATGGAGCCCTTTATACATTGTCGTGTATCTTTAGAAATAAATAATGGACAAACGAAGTCTTTAAACGCCTCAGATGTAAAGTTATTCGCTGTCAAAGGGACGCCAAAATGAATGGGAGTCAATGGGAATGCTAACGCAAGTGAAGTTCTGCTACAAGATGGCAGCACGCAGCCGACTTCAACTTCTAGTCGACTTCCTTGCCGCCTGGTTCTCCCTGTGCCTGTTTAAAGTCGCGCTGGTAGTGACGTCAGAGTCTGTCGCCGGCCAACTCGTTGGTGTTTTTTCAATGTATGCTTCAGACACAGGTCACAACGAGGTGTTCCCCATAGTGACCCCTAGAGGACGCAGTGACTCTTTCCCTACTTAGGGAACCATGGTTACATTCGTAGCCTGAGATGTTTTTTTATGCATTTAAATGTTTTCATTTTCACATATTTTATAGTATAATTGCACTGTGCTCACATTTATTTTTGCATTACATTACAAATAAAAAATGCATATCATCTTGTGCCTTATATGGTACATATATTACTTATATGGTTATATGGTGCTTTATATATCTCGAATTGCAGAATATATTTTAGTACGTGCATTTGAGTTAGACTAAGGTGGGCAACCAACACTCATGACACCCGGGCTTTATTGGATTCAGGGGCGGAAGGTAATTTTATTGATGTTGAACTGGCTCACCACCTCCACGTTCCTATCACCTCCCTTACACACCAGATTTCTGTCAGTGCTCTTAATGGACAACAACTTCCTAACATTACTCATACTACTGAACCCATCACCCTCATCACGTCTGGCAACCACACTGAGACTATAACATTCCTACTCATGCATTCACCCCTGGCACCCATTGTACTTGGACATCCTTGGTTTACACGTCACAATCCCAGAGTTGATTGGGGGCACAATTCCATCTCCATGTGGAGTAACGATTGTCATAAGTCTTGTCTAGTGTCTGCGTGTTCGTCTGTACCTGTGTCTGTGTTCCAGGAGGAGGTGGTGAATTTGTCTAACGTGCCCAGGGAGTACCAGGACCTGAGAGAAGTGTTCAGTAAGTCTAGTGCTGCTTCTCTTCCTCCTCATCGTCCCTATGACTGTGCCATAGACTTCGTTCCAGGTGAGTCTCCGCCTAAGGGCAAGTTATATTCACTTTCTGTTCCAGAGAGGGAGGCTATGGAGAAATATATTTCTGATTCTCTAGCATCCAAATTCATTAGACCTTCCTCATCTCCAGCGGGGGCGGGGGTTCTTTTTTGTGGGGAAGAAGGATGGGTCTCTGCGACCATGCATTGATTATCGAGGGTTGAAGAACATCACTTTAAAGAATACTTATCCGTTACCGTTGATGTCTTCAGCTTTCGAACGGTTGCAGGGAGCATCCATCTTCACAAAATTGGATTTACGTAATGCTTATCATTTGGTCCGCATTAGGAAGGGAGATGAATGGAAGACCGCATTTAATACCCCCAGAGGGCACTTTGAATACTTGGTTATGCCCTTCGGGCTATCCAACTCGCCCGCGGTCTTCCAAGCACTCGTCAATGACGTGCTGAGAGATATGGTTGATCAATTCGTATATGTTTACCTGGATGACATATTGATCTTTTCCTCTTCTCTCCAGGAACACGTTCAGCATGTCAGACGAGTGCTTCAGAGGTTGCTAGAGAATGGGCTTTTTGTCAAGGCGGAGAAATGCGTTTTTCATGCACAGTCCGTCCCCTTTTTAGGGTACATCGTCTCGTCTGAGGGAGTGCGTATGGATCCTGACAAAGTTAAGGCTGTGATAGATTGGCCAAGTCCAGATTCCCGTAAGGCCCTACAGAGGTTTCTGGGATTCGCCAATTTTTATAGACGTTTTATTCGTAACTTCAGCCAACTAGTCGCTCCTCTGACCGCCTTGACCTCCCCCAGAACGACGTTCCAAACTTAAGAGTCGCTTCGTTTCGGCTCCCATCCTCGTTGCCCCTGATCCATCCCGTCAGTTCGTGGTGGAGGTCGATGCGTCAGAGGTGGGGGTAGGAGCAGTTCTTTCCCAACGTTCTTTCACAGACGATAAGATTCACCCTTGAGCGTTCTTTTCTCATCATTTATCACCTGCCGAACGCAATTATGACATTGGTAACAGAGAGTTGTTGGCAGTCAAGTTAGCACTGGAGGAATGGCGGCACTGGCTAGAAGGGTAAGGGGTACCTTTTATCGTTTGGACCGATCATAAGAACTTAGAATATATTAGAACTACCAAAAGACTCAACTCTAGGCAGGCTCGGTGGGCACTTTTTTTCGGCCGTTTTGACTTTTCTCTTTCGTACCGCCCGGGTTCCAAGAACATCAAACCCGATTCTTTATTCCGAACACCCGTCCACTCCCGAGTGTATTTTACCCGAGACATTAGTGGTCTCCACTCTCAGATGGGAGGGCGAATCGAAGGTCATGAAGGCCTTAGAAGGGGTAACGCCTCCGCCCGATTGCCCACCGAACCGGTTATTTGTGCCTGAGGAGTATCGATCCGAAGTCATTCAGTGGGGTCATTGCTCCAGTATAGCTTGTCATCCAGGAGTTAATCGTACCAGTTTTTTGGTTAAGCAACGATTCTGGTGGCCGTTAATGGCTCGTGATATCCGTAGTTTTGTTTTGGCTTGCTCTGTTTGTGCCACTGGTAAGACGTCCAACCGACCCCCTGATGGGTTACTACAACCGCTGTCAGTCCCTTCGAGACCCTGGTCCCACATCGCTCTAGATTTTGTTACCGCCCTCCCAGGGCAAGACTGTCGTTTTGACGGTTGTGGACCGGTTCTCGAAGGCGGCTCATTTTATCGCCTTGCCCAAATTACCGTCAGCCAAGGAGACAGCGTTTGCTGTCATAGATCACGTCTTTCGTTTACATGGCCTCCCGATGGACGTGGTCTCCGACAGGGGTCCCCAATTTGTGTCCAAATTTTGGCAAGAGTTTTGTAGATTATTGGGGGCGACAGTTAGTCTCTCTTCGGGGTTTCATTCCCAAAGCAATGGTCAATCAGAGAGGGCCAACCAAGATCTGGAGAGAGTATTGCGATGTTTGGATTCCATCAATCCTTCCTCTTGGAGCAAACAACTTTCTATGGTGGAGTAGGCACACAACTCGTTACCAGTGTCAGCTAAGGGCCTTACTCCGTTTGAGTGTAGTTTAGGTTACCAGCCACCAGTTTTTGCCTGTACGGAATCCGAAGTCGCGGTCCCCTCCGTTCACGCCTTCTTCCAGAGGTGTCACCACACTTGGACTAGAGCCTGTGAGACTCTTCTCTAAGTGGGGGCGCGCGCCAAGGCCAAGGCCGATCGCCACTGGTCAAAGCCTCCCGTATACGCCGTTGGTCAAAAAGTGTGGCTTTCAACTAAGAACATTCCTCTCCGCTCCGTCTCTAATAAGCTTGCTCCCAAATTTATTGGCCCGTTTCCTGTCATCAAGATCATTAGTCCGGTGGCAGTCCGCCTCAAACTTCCTCCCACGTACAGGAGAATTCACCCCGCCTTCCATGTATCTAAAATTAAGCCCGTGTTTTGGGCACCCATTAATCCACCTGTCCCGGTTCCTCCCCCGCCGCGTCTCGTAGATGGGGAACCCTCTTATTTGGTTAACCGTATTCTGGACTCGAGAAGGAGGGGACGCGGATTTCAGTACCTGGTGGAATGGGAGGGTTACGGTCCGGAGGAGAGAAGTTGGGTTCCTGCTAGAGACATTCTGGATCACTCTCTGATCGATGATTACAATCATCAGGTAAGACCGTCAGGGAACGCCATGAGGCGTTCGTAGGGGAGGGGGTACTGTCACGGTTCATGAATTCACTCTCTCTCTCTCGTCTATCATGTTTTTATGTGTGTGTCTATGGGCGTGGTCACTGATCAGCGATGATCAGCAGCGCCAGCTGGTTTCAATTGTTTGTGGTCTATATAAGTTCAGTAACTGGTGTTTCATGTTGTCAGATCATTGTTTCTCCCCGGTGTGCTCCCGTACCTGTTTCCTGTGTCCTAGTTCCTGCCTGAGTCTTCCTGTGTCGTCGTTGTCTTGGATCTTCACCTTCTTTGGATTATTCGTTCACCTTCACGAGGATTGCACACTCACCTGGATTCGAGGGATCATCACCGAAGCAAGCACCATCATCTTTGCCCACCGAGGTCCCTGTGTCACCGTGCCATCAGCCTTGTGTCCGCCCCTGTGTTACCCTGTTTATTACTGTGACTTTCTGACTTTTTGAGCTTGGTCAATAAACACGCCTTGCGATTACATCCCGTCTCTGTGTTACGTAACAAACTGATGGATGTGCTGGCTGTAATTTCATGAAATGGTGAAAACTATCATTGTATTTATTAAGTTATGCACAAATAGTCTAAATGAAAAGGCATTGTTTTAACCTGTATCTTCTGCGGAATACAAAAGGTAACATTTTGAAGAATGTTGGTAACCAAATCAACTGCTGTACAAGCTGATTAATTATTTTGTATAGTATTTTAAAATGTAAAGCCAGTACGCCATATTAAGTTAATTGCCTGCGAGCTTCTCCTCCTGTCTGTACGGTAATGCGACAGAGAGTCGAGTGGTCATGACACAATCGTTAGCCTATTGTTTACAAAAACTGTTTCTACGGGGCCATAATGTAACATAGAAGGTAATGGAGCCCTTTATACATTGTCGTGTATCTTTAGAAATAAATAATGGACAAACGAAGTCTTTAAACGCCTCAGATGTAAAGTTATTCGCTGTCAAAGGGACGCCAAAATGAATGGGAGTCAATGGGAATGCTAACGCAAGTGAAGTTCTGCTACAAGATGGCAGCACGCAGCCGACTTCAACTTCTAGTCGACTTCCTTGCCGCCTGGTTCTCCCTGTGCCTGTTTAAAGTCGCGCTGGTAGTGACGTCAGAGTCTGTCGCCGGCCAACTCGTTGGTGTTTTTTCAATGTATGCTTCAGACACAGGTCACAACGAGGTGTTCCCCATAGTGACCCCTAGAGGACGCAGTGACTCTTTCCCTACTTAGGGAACCATGGTTACATTCGTAGCCTGAGATGTTTTTTTATGCATTTAAATGTTTTCATTTTCACATATTTTATAGTATAATTGCACTGTGCTCACATTTATTTTTGCATTACATTACAAATAAAAAATGCATATCATCTTGTGCCTTATATGGTACATATATTACTTATATGGTTATATGGTGCTTTATATATCTCGAATTGCAGAATATATTTTAGTACGTGCATTTGAGTTAGACTAAGGTGGGCAACCAACACTCATGACACCCGGGCTTTATTGGATTCAGGGGCGGAAGGTAATTTTATTGATGTTGAACTGGCTCACCACCTCCACGTTCCTATCACCTCCCTTACACACCAGATTTCTGTCAGTGCTCTTAATGGACAACAACTTCCTAACATTACTCATACTACTGAACCCATCACCCTCATCACGTCTGGCAACCACACTGAGACTATAACATTCCTACTCATGCATTCACCCCTGGCACCCATTGTACTTGGACATCCTTGGTTTACACGTCACAATCCCAGAGTTGATTGGGGGCACAATTCCATCTCCATGTGGAGTAACGATTGTCATAAGTCTTGTCTAGTGTCTGCGTGTTCGTCTGTACCTGTGTCTGTGTTCCAGGAGGAGGTGGTGAATTTGTCTAACGTGCCCAGGGAGTACCAGGACCTGAGAGAAGTGTTCAGTAAGTCTAGTGCTGCTTCTCTTCCTCCTCATCGTCCCTATGACTGTGCCATAGACTTCGTTCCAGGTGAGTCTCCGCCTAAGGGCAAGTTATATTCACTTTCTGTTCCAGAGAGGGAGGCTATGGAGAAATATATTTCTGATTCTCTAGCATCCAAATTCATTAGACCTTCCTCATCTCCAGCGGGGGCGGGGGTTCTTTTTTGTGGGGAAGAAGGATGGGTCTCTGCGACCATGCATTGATTATCGAGGGTTGAAGAACATCACTTTAAAGAATACTTATCCGTTACCGTTGATGTCTTCAGCTTTCGAACGGTTGCAGGGAGCATCCATCTTCACAAAATTGGATTTACGTAATGCTTATCATTTGGTCCGCATAAGGAAGGGAGATGAATGGAAGACCGCATTTAATACCCCCAGAGGGCACTTTGAATACTTGGTTATGCCCTTCGGGCTATCCAACTCGCCCGCGGTCTTCCAAGCACTCGTCAATGACGTGCTGAGAGATATGGTTGATCAATTCGTATATGTTTACCTGGATGACATATTGATCTTTTCCTCTTCTCTCCAGGAACACGTTCAGCATGTCAGACGAGTGCTTCAGAGGTTGCTAGAGAATGGGCTTTTTGTCAAGGCGGAGAAATGCGTTTTTCATGCACAGTCCGTCCCCTTTTTAGGGTACATCGTCTCGTCTGAGGGAGTGCGTATGGATCCTGACAAAGTTAAGGCTGTGATAGATTGGCCAAGTCCAGATTCCCGTAAGGCCCTACAGAGGTTTCTGGGATTCGCCAATTTTTATAGACGTTTTATTCGTAACTTCAGCCAACTAGTCGCTCCTCTGACCGCCTTGACCTCCCCCAGAACGACGTTCCAAACTTAAGAGTCGCTTCGTTTCGGCTCCCATCCTCGTTGCCCCTGATCCATCCCGTCAGTTCGTGGTGGAGGTCGATGCGTCAGAGGTGGGGGTAGGAGCAGTTCTTTCCCAACGTTCTTTCACAGACGATAAGATTCACCCTTGAGCGTTCTTTTCTCATCATTTATCACCTGCCGAACGCAATTATGACATTGGTAACAGAGAGTTGTTGGCAGTCAAGTTAGCACTGGAGGAATGGCGGCACTGGCTAGAAGGGTAAGGGGTACCTTTTATCGTTTGGACCGATCATAAGAACTTAGAATATATTAGAACTACCAAAAGACTCAACTCTAGGCAGGCTCGGTGGGCACTTTTTTTCGGCCGTTTTGACTTTTCTCTTTCGTACCGCCCGGGTTCCAAGAACATCAAACCCGATTCTTTATTCCGAACACCCGTCCACTCCCGAGTGTATTTTACCCGAGACATTAGTGGTCTCCACTCTCAGATGGGAGGGCGAATCGAAGGTCATGAAGGCCTTAGAAGGGGTAACGCCTCCGCCCGATTGCCCACCGAACCGGTTATTTGTGCCTGAGGAGTATCGATCCGAAGTCATTCAGTGGGGTCATTGCTCCAGTATAGCTTGTCATCCAGGAGTTAATCGTACCAGTTTTTTGGTTAAGCAACGATTCTGGTGGCCGTTAATGGCTCGTGATATCCGTAGTTTTGTTTTGGCTTGCTCTGTTTGTGCCACTGGTAAGACGTCCAACCGACCCCCTGATGGGTTACTACAACCGCTGTCAGTCCCTTCGAGACCCTGGTCCCACATCGCTCTAGATTTTGTTACCGCCCTCCCAGGGCAAGACTGTCGTTTTGACGGTTGTGGACCGGTTCTCGAAGGCGGCTCATTTTATCGCCTTGCCCAAATTACCGTCAGCCAAGGAGACAGCGTTTGCTGTCATAGATCACGTCTTTCGTTTACATGGCCTCCCGATGGACGTGGTCTCCGACAGGGGTCCCCAATTTGTGTCCAAATTTTGGCAAGAGTTTTGTAGATTATTGGGGGCGACAGTTAGTCTCTCTTCGGGGTTTCATTCCCAAAGCAATGGTCAATCAGAGAGGGCCAACCAAGATCTGGAGAGAGTATTGCGATGTTTGGATTCCATCAATCCTTCCTCTTGGAGCAAACAACTTTCTATGGTGGAGTAGGCACACAACTCGTTACCAGTGTCAGCTAAGGGCCTTACTCCGTTTGAGTGTAGTTTAGGTTACCAGCCACCAGTTTTTGCCTGTACGGAATCCGAAGTCGCGGTCCCCTCCGTTCACGCCTTCTTCCAGAGGTGTCACCACACTTGGACTAGAGCCTGTGAGACTCTTCTCTAAGTGGGGGCGCGCGCCAAGGCCAAGGCCGATCGCCACTGGTCAAAGCCTCCCGTATACGCCGTTGGTCAAAAAGTGTGGCTTTCAACTAAGAACATTCCTCTCCGCTCCGTCTCTAATAAGCTTGCTCCCAAATTTATTGGCCCGTTTCCTGTCATCAAGATCATTAGTCCGGTGGCAGTCCGCCTCAAACTTCCTCCCACGTACAGGAGAATTCACCCCGCCTTCCATGTATCTAAAATTAAGCCCGTGTTTTGGGCACCCATTAATCCACCTGTCCCGGTTCCTCCCCCGCCGCGTCTCGTAGATGGGGAACCCTCTTATTTGGTTAACCGTATTCTGGACTCGAGAAGGAGGGGACGCGGATTTCAGTACCTGGTGGAATGGGAGGGTTACGGTCCGGAGGAGAGAAGTTGGGTTCCTGCTAGAGACATTCTGGATCACTCTCTGATCGATGATTACAATCATCAGGTAAGACCGTCAGGGAACGCCATGAGGCGTTCGTAGGGGAGGGGGTACTGTCACGGTTCATGAATTCACTCTCTCTCTCTCGTCTATCATGTTTTTATGTGTGTGTCTATGGGCGTGGTCACTGATCAGCGATGATCAGCAGCGCCAGCTGGTTTCAATTGTTTGTGGTCTATATAAGTTCAGTAACTGGTGTTTCATGTTGTCAGATCATTGTTTCTCCCCGGTGTGCTCCCGTACCTGTTTCCTGTGTCCTAGTTCCTGCCTGAGTCTTCCTGTGTCGTCGTTGTCTTGGATCTTCACCTTCTTTGGATTATTCGTTCACCTTCACGAGGATTGCACACTCACCTGGATTCGAGGGATCATCACCGAAGCAAGCACCATCATCTTTGCCCACCGAGGTCCCTGTGTCACCGTGCCATCAGCCTTGTGTCCGCCCCTGTGTTACCCTGTTTATTACTGTGACTTTCTGACTTTTTGAGCTTGGTCAATAAACACGCCTTGCGATTACATCCCGTCTCTGTGTTACGTAACAAACTGATGGATGTGCTGGCTGTAATTTCATGAAATGGTGAAAACTATCATTGTATTTATTAAGTTATGCACAAATAGTCTAAATGAAAAGGCATTGTTTTAACCTGTATCTTCTGCGGAATACAAAAGGTAACATTTTGAAGAATGTTGGTAACCAAATCCCTGGATCAGCAACATCTGACTTCCATTGAATGAAAAGAGAATAAAATAGGATTTTTATTTCATTAAATGAAATTTAAATTAAAGACCTGTGTGTGTCACACGATTTTGTAGCTAAGTTGACAAATACATGGAACATCAACTGCTAGTAAAAGTGTAAACTTTAATTTTTATGAACCAAAGTAACAGCTGCAAAGACAGCATCTTTATCTGTTTGCATTTTGCTTTATGATATTAATATAACAGAAATCTGTAGAACACGGCAGTTGTATCACTTTAACTGCAACAATCCATCAGCATAACTTGAAAAACAATTTTCATGTGCTACATCTCTCATTCATCACACAAATTGACACAACAATTAAGATGACTTCTTTATATTTGATAAATTCCTGCTGAAAGACCTTTCCTATAGAGGTGGTGGCCAAACTGGCTTTAGCAAAAGGTGCCAACATGCCCCCCTTGTATCCACCACTGTGAATGATGTCCTATGTGTAAGTGTGATCAGTGGTGCATGGTATTAGGGTTGAACATTAAGTCAAGTCAAGTCACTTGTCTAGACATGCATCCATGTCGAGTGTTCCTTTGATCAGTGAGTAGAACAACTGGCAGTGAGAGGTCTCTGGAGAGGCAAACAGGTCTACCTGAGTGGCTCCGAAATGACTCCAAATTAGCTGGACCATCTGGGGATGGAGTCTCCATTCTCCCAGGAGTGCAGCTTGTGACAGCTTGTCGGCTACCCGGTTGGGAAGACAAGGAATGTGAATGGCATGTAGCGACATCAGATGCTCCTGACTCCAGAGGAGGAGATGGCAGGGGAGATGCAACATGCAACAGGAGCATATAGGACCTTATCAGATGATGTACGCAACTGTCGCAGTGTTATCTGTGGGGACTAGTACGTGCTTGTCTTGAGTGCCCTTTGAGATGGATCAAGGAAAGGCACACTGCCAGCAACTCTAGGCAATTGATGTGCCAGTGCAGTTGGGGGCCCGTCCAAACCAGTGACACTGCAAGCCCATCAAACGTGCTGGACCTGGACCTGGACCTGGACCTGACTTGGACCTGGTGAGTGCCGTGTCGCCACGACCACCTCAGGACTCTGCCATGGAGCCAGTTGTTGAAGCGGCCTCATATGATGCAGCCCCTGTGGTATGATTGCCGTTGTAGCTGCCACATGCCCCAGGAGCTTCTGCAGGCCGAAGGGCAGGATCCTATACTGATATGCCCTTCCTTCGAAAGCAAACCGCAGGAATGGCCTGTGGCTATTCATCCACACATGGAAGTACGCATCCTTCAGGTCAATTGCTGCAAAACCAGTCTTGGGGACAAATGCACCTGAAGATGTGCTTCTGCTTGAGGGTCTTGAATGGAAGCTTGTGAAGTGCCCAGTTCAAGATGCACAGATCCAAGATTGGTCTTAACCCACTGCCTTTCTTGGGCACAATAAAGTAAGGGCTGTAAAACCCAATACTCATATCGGCTGGAGGGACTGGCTCTATCGCATCTTTCGCCAGCAGGACTGTGGTCTCTGGGGCATCTGCTGCCTTCAATGAAGTGAAGTGGATGCTCCTGAACTTGGGAGAGGTCGGGCAAACTGAATCACATAGTTGAGTCCGATGGTCTGACAGAGCGGAAAACCATACAAGTGACACCAACGGAACAACAGACATACCAGACAAGACCCAGGCAGGGTGTGTGAAAAACTTACCTGCGTTTGGGCAGAGGGTGCATGAGTAGTATCATGTTGCTGGTCTGAAGCGGGTCAGGGTGTGTGAAACACTTACCTGCATTCGGGCACAGGGTGCGTGAGTAGTATCTTGTAGCTGGTCTGAAGCGGGGTCAGGGTGTGTGAAACACTTACCTGCGTTCGGGCAGAGGATGCATGAGTAGTACATTTGACTATACTCTCGAACCGCCCACAGCTGCTCACTGCCCACAGCTGAGACTGGCTCTTCCACAACTCCCTGTCCCTTCTGGGGACCAGAGATAGAAAAAACTCTTTTGTCAAGGTTTTGGTTAACACTGACCATAAAGTTAGTGGTGGCGGGAAAAGAAACAAAAGATTCTCCACCCGGCCCTCGAGGTTGGTGAGGGAAGACAAGGTCCTGTTATGACCTTGTGAGCTCACCATTCATCTCACCATTCATCTCCGGGAAGAAAGACACTGGAATGGGGCCCAGAGAACCAGCATGAGCCATCCTGAGAAACCAATCATCCAGCCTTGATGGTTTGGGATGTGGTGGAGGTTAGCTCTTTTATTGTGCTGAAGTGCACAGGGGAGATAGCCACCTGCAACACAAATAGGGGATAGTGCAGGCTGATGTGTGCAACTCACTTGACACTGAAGTGCCCTACCACAAGCACCAGAGCTGCCTTAGAGCATGCTAAACTTGTTGAGTTTCTCCAAAGCATGCTGTCAGGAGCAGAACGAAACAGTCGCTCAGGTCCAAAGCAAAAAACTGAATATGCACTGCATTGGCTGCCTAATCATACTCGCGCTGTGATCAGTGGCAGCTGGATGCAATAATCGAATGTCAATGTGCATTGGCTCGTTTAGTTACACTCAAAGTAGATTGGTCTCTCTAAGTGAGATTCCATTTTTTCGGTGATCAAACATGACGTCAAGAGTGACCGACTGAAAGGAAACTTAGGTTTATAATCTTTTTATGATGCTTCCTGATGTGGAAGGGAATTGCTTTCTGATTAAGTTGGAACTACATTGCTTTCAGTCCAACAGTTAAAATACATTGAATATTTCCTGTGTTGATTACATGTCAGGAATTAACGTTCTGTTACTGCTCCCTAATCATAGTCAGTGTCAACTTCATATTGGCATTCCAGCCGCCTCTGCCCTTGGTACTTTTAAACTCACATTTACTGTCAGGAGTGGTTTGGTTTCTGTTCTATCACAGGGCTCAGCGATGAAACAGCCATGAGAACTAGACAGAATAATGTAGCAGAGGGCATCAGTGACCTCTACTGAGAGTCTGTCAGCCATACCCTAATCATTACACTCTCTCCAAAGAATCATAGGCTCCGTTCCAAAATCAAAAGGGAGTTAGCTACTTTTTTTAGCATTTAAAGTCATCATTGGTGCACTTATGATGCAAAGCCAGTTCCAAAATGTACATTTTAAGACAAATAATTTAACTATATATATATATATATATATATATATATATATATATATATATATATATATATATATATATAAAACATAATTTTTTCAAATTATCAACACCTTATATTATGTAATATTTATGTGTGCTTCTTAGCTTGTTTATGCTTTTACACAGTAAAAAAAAATAAAAATAGTCTAATCCGATTGTGTTGTGTTCTTTTCTCCCATTTTTTTTCTTATTTTTTCCCCCTTTCTTTTCTTTTTTCTTAGCAGGGTGTAGAGAATCTAAAGTTTCTTTATTCAAAATAATTGGGTTGGTAAGTGTATTTGTCAAAGGTGCAAAGCTGCTAAAACCTATAACTAGAGAGTGAGTGCATCTGCTGCACTCTGTGATTTTTAAACACTGCCCTCTATGTTCAGAGAAATAAAAACAATGAAGCACTGCCCCTCTCGCTCTACTGAACCGAAATATCACTTATTCAGCAATCTGAGGTCAGGACTCCACATGTGCTATCACATAAAGTGCCCCCCCCCCCAACACCACCCACACACTCTCTCAAATTCATCAGTGGTACTCCCAAGACTCTCACCATGCACCTGACCAGCATTTGATAGAATTTCATGTTTGTTTGTTTTTTGTTTTGTTTTTTTTATGGATTACAGAAACTGATCCAATTTGAATACAAACGAGTATCGACATAATCACATGAAACTATAGTTTGATTAGTATTTGCAGAATATGTCCAAGAAAATAAACACATAAACCAGTGGCAGTGTCTGCAGTCAGTGTAAAACAGGTCCAGACTTCTTCAGTGAACTATATTTAAATGATATAGCCTTAAACATAATTGCACTTTTGCAGTTTGATTAATGTCCCCTTCCCTTCATTGTATAATAATAAAACCAATTATATAATACACCTTATTTTAGAATATCCTAAAAAGCTAAAGAAAATAGACAGTGTCTGCAAGTAAATCACTGTAGTTTTGTATATCCTGATAGATATTGTAAAAGTGTCATGTGTTAATTGCAGTGTTGGGAACGTTACTTTAAAAAAGTAATTAGTTATAGTTACTCACTACTTGTTCCAAAACGTAACTGAGTTAGTAACTGAATTACTCTATAATAAAAGTAACTCGTTACCAGGGAAAGTAACTATTTGCGTTACTGTAAAAAAAAAAAAAAAAAAAAAAAAGTTGCTACATGTCAGAGAATGTGCTCTTTTTTTTTCTTTTTTTTTCAGTTTTTACAAGTCAGTTGAAATGAGTAGAACAGACAGGTACATAACTTTCAATATTTATTGCACGTCAACAGACAGCAAGAGTTTTATCCTGCACTTCAAGTGTTATCTTTGTAAGAAACGTGTTTTTGGCCACTAGCTTTGTAGATGCGTGTCACACATTACATGCACGTTCTTGCCTTTGACCACAATGGATTTGAAGTAGTGCTTATATCTTCACCTTGAAAATGCCAACTTTTCATCGGATTGCTGCTTACTCGCCATCTCTGCTGCGAATCTCTGTGTAGCTGTTGCGTGTGTGTGTGTGTTTGGCGCCGCTGGCGCAGCCACGTGTGCCGGCATGTGTGTAAAAACACTGGCTCTGATTGGCTACCATGAATCACATGACTCTGCCTTAGCCAATCACAACCGCTTATCTCGTCATTAACCCACCTGCTCATTTGCTGTGTGAGCCAGGGGTGAGTTCGGATTGCATATTATTAATTTAATGCATAGTAACGCACCGCATTTAACGTTCAGTGACGTTAACGGCGTTGTAACGACGGGAAAAGTAATTAGTTAGATTACCCCGTTACTGAAAAAATATTCCGTTCTTTTAAACGCCGTTATTATTTCTCTGACCATTAGAATTAAACAAGCTGGATTTCACTTTTGCCTTTTTTTAAGGCAGTTTTATATAGTTTACACTACTTAATTGCATTGTTTCTGACAACTATATACTGTTTGCATTGTTGATGTTGATGTTCATGTGTTTAAATATTAATCTGACATTTAAAAGGAGCTCACAGTTTTGTAGAATCAGTATTTGATTGATCATATCCGTTTGATTTAGAGAAGTGCAGCTTTGGCAGTCATATACTTTATGTACAGTAATTACCTACTGTAATTCATCTTCCAGTGACCATTTGGTGTGCATGCCGTGAAAGAGATGTTATGCCTCTTTTTATTGAAAGTACTAAGTTGATGAACATAAACATACTGCATATCAAATAATTTGAAATATCACCTGCAACCTATCTTAAATTGATCAGTTCATAAAAGTCATCAAACTACTTATTAAGTGTGGATTCCAGTTGAAATTACACAGCTCATACATATCCCTATAAAACTGCATGGCCTAACAGAAGTTTTAATTTTCATTCATCAATTCATTTTACAACAAGCTTTTATTTCAACATTATGTCTGTATGTGTAGGATATAAATATATTTATTTCAAAGAAATTCATTATGAAAGAAAATGATGAGAATAGATCAAATCAAGTAATGACCAGTGTCTCTTGATTTTTTTACTTGTGTATGTGAAGCCATTTCAGTAGTCTTGCCCAAGAGGTTTGACTAGTTATCCGCTGCTAGTAGATGCTGTAACTACACAATTATGGGGGTAAAAGCGTGTTTCTTTATCGATAGCCAGTAGAAAGTAACTGTATATTCAGACTCATTTATACATATACCACATGTAGAAAATCTTACATTAATTTAGATAGTTTTATTTTCTGTCACTGAGCTGAATGCTAACAGATTTTTTGTGGACATGGAACTATTTACATAGATAATCACCCTCTTAGATTTATGTGTAAAGCCACTAACCACAGCTTGTTGCGTTTTTAAAAACTGTTTAGGGGCAGACAGCCAAAAATTGTGTCAAAGCTTAGAAATCGGCATCACAGCAGCTGATTTTATGGTAGTTTTTGCTAGTTTTGTTCTCGATATATATCAAACTGTGAATGAGCTGTGGCCATGCTGTCTGAGGCTGAAATTATCTTTTAAGGCAAGAAATATCGCATGGATATGGACATCCACTTCCATCTGGTCACACAGTGTCTCAGTGGGATCTTCCTGAAAATTAAGACATTTAGCGAGAGATGCCCAGAGAAGAGGGCCTCATGCTGGACTGCTCTCTTAGGCATAGGAGGATGTGATTACACTCTGTATGGCTCATTTGGTCCTTAGGGAACACCATCTTGTTCAAAAATAGCAAATGTTTTATGCCACCAGTGAGGAATTCTGGGAGCTCCATATTGTTTGTCTAATTTTGTACTGATTGTAGACAACAGCTGAACAATATATAGGAATATGACAATTATCTGAATAGTTTTTAAATTGTTTATGAATATGCCAATGTTAATGTATTTGTTTTGGCCACCTAATAATAATAATAATAATAATAATAATAATAATACATTTAATTTGTAAGCGCTTTTCTAAGTACTCAAAGACACTTTACAGAAAATTGTAAAACAAATGTAACAACATAGAAAAATTGTAAAGCAGAAGTGACAGAATAGAAAATAAAACAAGCTATAAAATTAAACATTAAAAGCAATTTTAAAAAGATGAGTTTTTGTCAAGATTTTGAATTTTTGCAAGTCAGTGCAGTCACAGATTTTTTGGGGTAGAGAGTTCCAGAGGGTTGCTAGCAGACTGCTGCTGTAAAGTATGTACTTGCAACTGCCAATAGATACACAGACACATTGTTGTGATCATGTAAGTTATGCTGCTGCTGATGAAAAACTAAGCATTCATAAATCCCCCAAAGAGACAGGAACAATGGAACATCACACAATATAAGCCAACATATATGCATGCTGCTGTAAAAAACAAACAAACAAAAAACAGTAAAGTCAAAACATCCGAAAAAAAGTGCCCATCGATCCTGCCTGGAGTTCAACCTTTTGGCGGTGCTAATGTAATCTAAATTCTTGTGGTCAGTCCATACTATAAAAGGAACCCCCGATCCTTCTAACAAGTGTCGCCATTCCTCCAATGCCATCTTAACTGCCAACAATTCTCGGTTACCAATATCGTAATTTCGTTCTGCAGGAGACAAACGATATGAAAAATACACGCAAGGGTGGACCTTGTCGTCTAAGGGAAAATGTTGAGATAACACCGCTCCTACCCCCACCTCTGACGCATCGACCTCCACCACGAACTGACGTGTAGGGTCAGGGGTAATCAGAATAGGGGCTGAAATGAAACGGCTCTTAAGTTTGGCAAACACAGCCTCAGTCTGACCACCTGAACGCAGTCTTGGCGGAGGTCAAGGCGGTCAGAGGCGCGGCTAGTTGGCTGATGTTGCGAATGAAACACCGGTAGAAGTTAGCGAACCCCAGAAACCTCTGTAGGGCCTTACGGGAATCTGGGCTTGGTCATTCTACCACAGCCTTAACCTTCTCGGGATCCATGTGTATTCCCTCAGTCGACACAATATACCCCAAAAATGGAATTGACTGTGCATGAAACTCGCATTTCTCCGCCTTGACAAAAAGCCCATTCTCTAGCAACCTCTGAAGCACTCGTCGGACGTGCTGCACATGTTCCTGGAGAGAGGAAGAAAAAATCAATATGTCGTCCAGGTAGACATAAATGAACTGATCAATCATATCTCGCAGCACATGGTTGATGAGTGCCTGGAAGACCGCTGGGGAGTTGGAGACCAAATATTCAAAGTGCCCTCTAGGGGTGTTAAAAGCGGTCTTCCATTCATCCCCCTCCCTGATCCGAACCAAATGATACGCATTGCGTAAGTCCAGTTTTGTGAAAATTTACGCTCCCTGCAATCTCTCGAAGGCTGAAGACATCAACGACAAAGGATAAGTATTCTTAACCGTGATGTTGTTCAGCCCTTGGTAATCAATGCAAGGTCGCAGTGATCCGTCCTTCTTTCCCACAAAAAAGAACCCCGTCCCCGCAGGAGAAGAGGAAGGGCGGATGAATTTGGAAGTTAGAGAATCAGAAATAATTTTCTCCATAGCCTCCCTCTCTGGAACAGAAAGTGAATAAAGTTTGCCCTTAGGCGGAGACTTACCTGACAGTAAATATATGGCACAATCGTAAGGACGATGCAGAGGAAGAGAAGCAGCACGAGACTTACTGAACACTTCCTTCAGGTGGAGGTACTCAGCGGGCACGTTAGATAAATCCACCGCCTCCTCCTGTAACACAGACACAGACACAGACGAACAGGCAGACACTAAACAAGACTCATGACACTTTTAACACCAGGACAAAATGGAATTAGAGGACCAGTCTATCTTGGGGTTATGGAGGAGGAGCCAAGGGTGCCCGAGGACAATGGGTGCCAGGGAAGAGTCAAGGATGTGAAAGGAGATGGTCTTGGAGTGATTGCCAGAAGTGATGAGTGTAATGTCTTCAGTAATGTAAGAGATGGTAGGGAGTTGTTGTCCAGTGAGGGCGTGAACCGTGATGTGGTGCGGAAGGGCTCTGAGGGGGATGCGGAGCTTGTGTGCTAATGTGCTGTCCATGAAGTTACCTTCTGCCCCAGAGTCCAGTAGTGCTTGACAGTGGTGTGTCGGTGCTGACCACCGCAGCCTTACCGGGAGGAGCGTAGATGATGATGATGGTGATGAGGTCTTCTCGGCGGAGATCCCACCCGATAGTAGCCTCATACGGACCGGACAGGTATGGGCTTAATGTCCGGCTCCCCTGCAGTAAAGGCATAGGCCCAGGGACCTCCGTCTCTCCTTCTCCTCCCGGGAAAGCCGAGCTCGCCCTACCTGCATGGGCTCGTGATCGTAGACGGGGCTGGCCAGGTCCCCGCCGCTGAATCGCACGTCTGCCGGTCCCCTGGATGGGGTGCTGAGTAGACCCCTCCTCTCCATCCGTGTCAGACGTGCATCGACCCGTAACGCCAGCTCAATAAGTCCATTGAGGGAGGGGGGAAGATCCAGGGCGTAGATCTCCCTCTGGACGCAGTCAGCCAGCCCATGCAGGAACATGTCCCACTGCGCCTCCTTGTTCCAACGGCACTCCGCCGCTAGGGTCCGGAACTCGATAGAAAAGTCTGAGACAGATCTCTCGTGCTGGCATAACTCCGCCAGCCTCCTGGCCGCCTCCTGTCCTGCGACGGCCCGATCAAAGACCCGCCTCATCTCGGCGGAGAGCGCCTGAAACGAGTCGCAGCATGGGTCCTGGTTCTCCCACACTGATGTCCCCCATAGTGCCACCCTCCCAGAGAGCAGCGTCAATACGAAGGCCACCTCGGCTCTTTCGTTAGAAAATGTTCTGGGCTGAAGGGAAAAGTGCATGTCACAACGGGTTAGAAATGCTCTACAGAAGTTGGGCTCACCCGAGTATGTATAGGATAGGATAGGAAGGCGTGGTTCTGGCTGGGAGGCGGTCACTATCGGGAGAACAGGCAGTGTGGGTGGCGCAGTGGGAGCTCGAAGAAGATGGAATTGTTGGGTGAGCTCAGACACCTGCGTCACCAGGGCTTGAACCGCGTGACCAGTGTCGTTAAGACTCCTCTTCTGGGAGTCCATCCTCCGAACACTGGCGCTTAGAAATTCCTCCAGAACAGATGGTTGAGTACTCGCTGCCTCCATGTTGGTCAGATCGTTATGTGACACTTGAGTATGGATGACAGGAGACAAAAGCAAGTAAACAGAGTTTATTAGACAAGATGAGATGATGGAAGGTCGGAGAATGACGCAGGAACCACGATGGCAGCACAGACTGGTGAGTAGACGAGTTGAGTGTGCTGATGACAGTGACGGTGGTGGTAAATCCAAGTGCGGTGATAATAATCCGTGCATGAAGTTAAAGGTCCAACAGAAACCAGACAGGAGACAAAGCAAGGCAGGAACACACGAATCAGACATCAGCCACGAATCTACAAACAACGATCTGACAAACAGGAGATGAAAGACAGGGCGTTAAAACATGAAACAATCAACATGACGTAACATGAATGCAGCTGGAGACGGTGCATTCATGAACCGTGACAGCTACAGGATAGACGTCCCACTTCCACATCTACACCACTGTTTGGTTTTAAAGACATTATTGAGAGTCTTAATTGTCATGTATTTCCAAGCTGATGGTTCCAGGAGGTTAATTTTTAAAGCTCTTGTATGTTCAATTATTTTATGAGCAAGAACCCCCATTAGGAACCATACTGCCAAAGATAAATTGTGTTAAATAAACTCAAGTAAACTTGCCAAAGTGTCTGAACTACATTTCACAACCAGATAAACACAAAAATTGATATTGGAAATAGTGTGAGATCATGCAAAAGACAGGAATTCTCACAGATTTAATGGATTTATCCCTGTCAAAACTGGTGGCCCAAAAAAAAAAAAAAACTTGCAATCCAAATTGTATGGAAAATAAAAACAAAGAAGAATATAAAGGAGAGAACTGCTACATGCTGATGTTCTGTTGCAGATCTGAATTTCCCCCTGCCATGTATCATGCTCTCTCATTGGCTATGTCATCGGCAAAGTCATTTCCAGTAGTAATGTCCGATTCCTGAAAGAATCGTTAAATTTAACCGGTTCTTCTTAGTAAACCGGTTGAACCAGTTCACCAAATCAAACTGGATTGTTTGAAATGGTTCGCGTCTCCAATAAGCATTAATCCACAAATTACTTAAACTGTTAACTTTTTAACATGACTGACACTCAAAACAGTACACTGACTGAATTGCTGTGAAGACCGAACTGAAGATGAACACCGAGCCAGATAATGAACGAACACACCCACTGCTGGAGCAGTTTTCGTTCTCGAGTCAATTATATATATATATATAATTTATTTATATATTTGTATTTTTTATTTTTATTAATTCTAATCTGTATATTGTAGATAATGTATAGGCCAAAAGGGTTTTTTAGGGATGTTGGACAATAATTAAGACTCTAAAGACTACGTTTAATAGGAATAAGGGATGATTTATGAAATATCTGTACTGTATTTATAGTTAATGATGACACATTCACAAATTGAGTTTGTATTAAACAGAACATGAACACGAGTAGAGCAGCTGATGATACTGAACTGCAGCACGTGCTGGTTAGAGCGATTCTCGTTCTCGAGTCAAGAACCGGTTGCATCTGTTTTCAGATCATCAGTACACTGAACTGAAAACCATTTCTTTCGGACACGTCCGATTCGAGATCCGAGGAGTTGATGATGCTGCGCATGCGTGATTCAGCGTAAAGCTGACTCTGAACCGAACTGGTTCTTTTGGTGATTGATTCTGAACTGATTCTGTGCTAAGGTTATGATTGCAGGTAAATCGAGGGCTTGAATCAAGGGCAATCTGGCGAAACGTAAGTTCATTTAATAACAAATGCATCGCAATGGATTATGTATATTAAGTGGATCATGGTTTCTGTGCTGATGACACCTAATTTATTTAATTTACTTTATATCTTCAAGACTTAAATCCTCGTATGCACATTATTGCTGTTACTGTATTTGGGTGCATTGTTGCAAAACTTAATTGTAAACGTTTTATGATTATGAGGTTTTTAACTGACTAAAGTTGATTACTGACTTTATATATTTGAATGTTTGATAGACGTGACGCCATTACATCACTGCCAATGACGTCATTACGACGAGCGTAAAAGAACCACTGAACCGTTTTTTTTTTTTTTTTTCAACCGGTTTATTGAATCGAACCGTCCGAAAGAACCGGTCCGTGAAAAAGAATCGAACTTCCCATCACTAATTTAGACAGATCCAGATATTTAGCATGCCAAATATCTCACAAGCATATGTGATGCATCGGAGTGTCTCTCAGATCACAACTTTGATAACACACACCACACAACTGTCACACACGGGAATGAGCGGACCTTTACCTCAGATCTCAGGTATCGTGCAGTTTGTGCCTAAATTAGCTTGTTTCTAGACTAGTGAGGCCCCCAGTTTTTTAACTAGTGTTTAAGATATGTGTGATGTAGCTCAAACTGACCTATAGTGAGAAGCATGCACTATGTGAGCCTGTAATAATAAATGTTAAATGTTGCAAGCTGATAGAGATGGGGAGATGGCAACCAACCTGGCCAGTTTAAAACAATACTTACTAGACAGT
Source organism: Carassius auratus (assembly GCF_003368295.1). Taxonomy (NCBI): domain Eukaryota; kingdom Metazoa; phylum Chordata; class Actinopteri; order Cypriniformes; family Cyprinidae; genus Carassius; species Carassius auratus. The sequence continues at coordinate 20,286,208 of NC_039255.1, read as the reverse complement.
GTAACTTTGCATGCAAAAGTAAATCTGACGCATGGCATGGATTCCCGCTGCATGAATCTTGTTTATTTTTTATCTTGCGTAAAATCCCTGTTTTCAATGACATGTCAGTACTTTGTCGTGTCCTCAAAGCAAAATTGTGTTTCTGCTGCAGCTTTTGCTGCTGCTGTTGTTAAAATGCATATTGTCATGTTAGCTTTGGTTGTATGTTTAATTATTCACTGTGCCACATACACACTTGTTTAACGTCAAACATGACTTAAACCTTGTGTAACATTGCTTTATTTAGGAACTGATGGAGAGCATGCAACATGTTTTGTGATTTGGAATAATGAAATTTAGATGAGACATTTCATGGGAACTCTGATAGTGTGCTGCAGAACCAGCTTACAGGAAACCCTGAACTTGACTATTTTAATGTTGGGCAAGCAATCTTATTGGCTGCAGGAAAAATTGGATTAAAGGAAAAAACAGCCTGCGCCATCTATAGTTTCATGACAGAGTAAACACATAAAGGTTTGTATTTGTTCATTTATTTATTTATTGAAGCATAAATAAATAAATCAACAAACAAACAAATAAATACATAAATGATCTAACACATAACCGCCGCCCCCTACAAAAAACCATGCGCCATTCTCCCATCCGCGCTTGCATTTCATGTTTGCGCTGAATGTTCATAATTGATGGATGGACATCTATGCCCTGGTAAAGGACATCAGCTATCCGGCGCAGAGAAAAGTCAACTAAAAGTAAAAAAAAAAAAAAAAAAAACAGGCATAAAGTTGGCTTGATGTTGGACGTTCGAGAGTCTCAAATTTAGGGAACGTCTCTAAAGACTTATGCAATATTGGTATACACTTTTCTAACGTCAGTAGCATTTAATGAGAATGACTTACAGTCATGAAAACAACTGTAATTGTTTATCTAGGTGACAGCTATAATGCACAATTGAATTTAATGTTTGATATTTATCAAATAATAATGATAAAGAATGATTGGTTAATAATAACACTGTTAAAATACATAATGTAGGCAAATAAAAAAAATATATGTATATGCTATTACAAATGCCTGCAAAGGCTATGTAATCGCTACTGTTACACTTACAGGAGAATCAAATCCATGTTTAGGCTACTGACCAAACATTTAATTCAAATATTCACTGAATCTTTCATTTTAGGCCACCTTTATGCCATAGATGACACAGCCTTTATAATTTATTCAACAAAAAACAAGCATATCACAACCCTTACAAAAAATAAACCATGGTTTCATCATAGTAAAACTGCTTAGTTTCCTTTTGCATTATATCTGAATGCTTGAGACTATAAAATAAATTAGAGTCATAATTAAGTTATAGCCATAGGTAAATGTCGAGAGCTACAATTGTAATTTGTAAATACAATTTATTCATTTACTTTTTTATTTGATTAAAGTTCTATTTTCACCCCTATAGTAGGTGTTTTTTTTTCCATCATCATATTTGAGGAAGGGGGGCACAACAATACAATTCTGCTTAGGGCACCCATTTGGCCAGCAGCAGCCCTGATCTAACACTTGTCATTAATGGGAAAATTCAAAAATTCTAATCATATGATAACGTAAGATTTAACTTAAGGTGCCATCTGTCATGTCTGGCAAAAAAAAATAAAAATAAAATCAAGTCATACTCCACATTCCATACCAGATGGGGGCAGTATGCCTCAATAAAGTGAATTGGTCTTCTCTAGAGTAACAAACGAGAAACGGCATAGTCTCTATGCTCCGCCCCTACCTTCACAATAACCCTAGAGCCTAAGAAGCCTAGGAGGACATTTTGCCTCCAGAGGAACGTTGGGTGATGTCAAGTGATTCCATCATAAAAAAGGCCCAGCAGAGGCGGTACTTTCTCCGCCAGCTGAGGAAGTTTAACCTGCCACAGGAGCTGCTGAAACAGTTCTACTCCACCATCATTGAATCCATCCTCTGCACTTCAGTAACTGTCTGGTTCAGCTCAGCTTCTAAATCTGACCTCAGAAGACTACAGAGAGTAGTCCGGACTGCTGAGCGAATCATCGGTTCAACTCTCCCATCTATTCAAGAACTGTACTTATCCAGAGTGAGAAAAAGGGCTGTCAAAATCACTCTGGACCCCTCACATCCAGCACACTCCCTCTTTGAACTGTTGCCATCTGGTCGACGCTACAGAGCACTGAGCACTAGAACGACCAGACACAGGACCAGTTTCTTCCCTCAGGCAATCCATCTTATGAACAGCTGACAATAATGGCGAACACACTACACTTTATATTTATACACACACACACTTTATTTATCTAACACACATACTTAGTATACACTTAAATTTTGCACACAATATATATGTACATACATAACTTCACTTTGTAATATACCTGCCTACAATTGTCATTTGTATATTGTCATTCACTGTCTACATATTTGTATTTTTTATTCTTTTATTATGTGTTTTATGTTCTGTCGCTGTCATTCTGTTGTACTGCGGAGCTTCTGTCACGAAAACAAATTCCTCGTATGTGTAAACATACCTGGCAATAAAGCTCATTCTGATTCTGATTCTGATTCTGATTTTGAAACATGATATCTTCAAGCTACTCCCCTTCACCTTTACCAGTGAATATGTTCTTATTCTTTTTGTTCATATTACATTTTGAGATGTATATACACATTATTTGAATTAAATTAATTTGACAGACAGCATTCTGTCAACATCATTGGTCAACATCAGACAGCTGATGTTGACCAAGCTAGCGCCAACCAACTTAACCAGAGCTGCCAACTCTCAAGCATTCACCGTGAGACACACGCAATTGACTCTTTTCACACGCTTTCACGCCACACATCAATTTTCTCATGCACAGAAAAACCACGAAGCAAAGAGGACAGACTAGACAGAGCAGGTTAGTTATGATATAAAAAAATGGGTAAGTTATAGCTAGCTAATTATCAAACTCAGCTACGGTTAGCCATCGCTAACATTAGCACGTTTATCGAACAGCCTTCGATACATTTCTATGGTATAACTTCCTGAAAAAAAATACATAAACATATAAAACAAACTTCTAGCGAAATACTAACAGCATCTAACTTACCAATCCAAAAGAAATGTTGCAAGTTCGGACCTCATTTCTTTCAGGTCCATCAGTTGTCTCCAGCGATTGAAATCAGTGCCGATGTTTACTCTGGTTCGGCCCCTTTACTTATCGGATTTGATTTGTGATTCCGAGCGCGGTTGTTTCCCTGTAGTGGGTGGTGGTCTCTTGCCAAGGGCTTGAGCCATCCTTCCGCTCTCTTCCCTGAACTGAAATTAAGTAGTGGGCTGTACTTTCCACATGATTGACATCAGGTTCAGGTACGCCCACAAGCCGTGCGAGTTATTCGTGTATTGCAGGTTGGCTGGTGGTTATGTTGCCCGCATACCGCCTCCCATGGCCGAAAACTGGTATTACGACACCTGTCTGGCTGGGGCTAGTAATGCTAATGCTAATTAAGGTTGATATCTCTGCAGCACTATAACTTAGCATTTTTTTAATGACATCATCGCCCTTATTTCTTCTCATTCTTTTGATGCATGTAGGTCATTTTTTTGATATTTTTACCTCAATTTTTGCATATGGCACCTTTAAGCCACTTACATAATAATAATAATAATAATAATAATAATAATAATAATAATAATAATAATAAAATAATAAATAAAAATCTTCAGACGGGGGAACTTACTTTAGATCTTTGTCCTGGTGCTTAATTTTAAAGACTGGGTGAAAGGAGTGGCAGGAAGCAAGTGCGAGTAATGATTATTTAATATATAAATGACACAGTACATAAAGATGGAAACACAGATTATACTTGGCCGGGGAAACACATTCCAGGAAGATGCAGGCGAGTGAAGGACCCGAAGGGCGGTGATGAGTTGGCAGCAGGGGAGGGTGACACAGGAACTGCGGGGAAGCGAGCCGAGAGGTAAGTGGTGATCCGTTGGTGATATGCATTGAGTTGACAGGGATTCCGGGGAGACACGGACATCCAAACGCAGAAACACACAAGAGAGCAAAACATGAGACGAGTAACAGGAAACAATGCTCTGACAAACACAAGACGCTAGACAGACCAATATGTAGGGATGAGTAATGAGTGACAGCTGTTGCTGATGACAATTAGTGTGGAGACGCCCACAAGAAACAATCAGTGAAAGCCACACTTTTTCACCCACAATGTATATATGGGAGGCTTCGTCCAGTGGGGATCCGCCCTGGACTTAGTGCGCTTCCTCATCTGGAGCAGAGTCTCGCGGGCTCTGGTCCAGGTCCGGTGGCACCTCTGGACAAACACATGAGCGGAGGGGACTGCGACTTTAGACTCCAGACTAGGAAAAACAGGTGGCTGGTAACCTAAGCTACACTGAAACGGAGAGAGGCCCGTGGCTGACACTGGTAACGAGTTGTGAGCGTACTCCACCATAGAGAGTGTTTGGCTCCAGGAAGAAGGATTCTTGGAGACTAAACATTGCAATGTTCTCTCTAAATCCTGGTTGGCTCGCGCAGATTGCCCGTTACTCTGAGGATGATAACCTGAAAACAGACTAACCGTCGCTCCTAACATTTTGCAAAATTCTTTCTAAAATTTGGATATAAATTGGGATCCCCTGTCAGAAACCACATCTACTGGGAGGCCATGTAACCAAAAGACATGATCAATGACAGTGACCGCTGTCTCCTTGGCTGTAGATAATTTTAGCATGGGAATGATGAAGAAGCCTTCGAGAATTGGTCGACCATGGTCAAAACGACCACCATGCCATTAGAGGGCGGGAGGGCGGTAACAAAATCTAGAGCCATATGTGACCAGGGTCTCAAAGGGAAAGACAGCGGTTGAAGAAGCCCATCTTGAGGTTGGTTAGATGACTTACCACTGACGCAAACTGAGCAAGCCAAAACAAAATCATGAATGTCGCAAGCCATAAGTGGCCACCAGAATCGTTGCTTAACTAAACCCTTGGTTCGGCTTATCCCTGGATGACAAGCAACATTAGAGCAGTGACCCCACTGAATAACCTAGGAACCGTAACTCTTCCGGCACAAATAAACGATTCGGTGGGCATCCGGGCAGAGGCATTACCCCTTCTAAGGCCGTCTTGACCTTCGATTTGACCTCCCATAAGACGTTTTTGGAACCCGGGCGATACGAGCCTGCCTGGAATTGAGTCCTTTGGCAGATCTGATGTATTCTAAATTCTTATGATCGGTCCAAACAGTGAAAGGTACCCCTGACCCTTCCAACCAGTAATGCCACTCCTCTAAAGCTAACTTGACAGCCAACAATTCTCTGTTACCAATGTCATAATTGTGTTCAGTAGGAGATAAACGATGGGAGAAAAATGTGCAGGGATGCATCTTTTTATCCTAGGCAGCACATTGGGAAAGAACTGCACCTACTCCCACCTCTAATGCGTCGACCTCCACCACGAACTGCCTTGTGGGATCAGGGGCTACTAATATGGGAGCCGAAATGAAGTGGCTCTTGAGTTTGGTAAATGCAGTTTCGGCTGCATTAGACCACCTGAACGAAGTACTGGGGGAGGTCAAGGCGGTCAGAGGTGAGACTAGTTGGCTGAAATTTTGAATAAAATGTCGATAAAAATTGGCGAACCGCAGAAACCACTGTAGGGCCTTACGGGAATATGGAGTTGGCCAATCAATCACAGCCTGAACTTTGTCAGGATACAAACGTATTCCCTCGGATGAGACGATATAGCCTAGGAAGACCATTCTCAAGTAATCTCTGGAGCACTCGTCTGACGTGTTGAACATGTTCCTGGAGAGATTAAGAAAAAATCATGCGGAATCATCCAAACGCAGAAACACACAAGAGAGAAAACATGAGACGAGTAACAGGAAACAACACTCTGACAAACACAAGACGCTAGACAGACCAATATATAGGGATGAGTAATGAGTGACAGCTGTTGCTGATGACAATTAGGCAAGACGCCCACAAGAAACAATCAGTTCAAATGACTGTAACACACAGACTTCACCCACATAGTGAAAAACCGCAAAATCACTGTTTACCAACTGTGACATTAATCCATAATCAGTTTTACTTAAGCTTCAGGTTATTTATACGCAGTGGGTATTAGATAACATTTTTTGCTTCAATAAACAACTCAGTGGAAAAACTGTATTTTGTGTTTACTCAAGTTGCCTTTGTGTATAGCAAACGCTATTCCAAAGAGAAATCTCATGGATATTTATCCAGGGATGATTGAATCACTGAAAGACACTGGAGGGAGATGAAGGTTTTTCATATTCACAAGGCAAATTGATGACCATGATCTTCCAGTAATTAAAAATTCCTGGAAGACATATTTTAATTTGGGTCAAAGACAGTAGGAAGGGGTAAGTACACCTCTGAATGACATGGGACTGTTGGGAGGTGATTCGGGAACTTGGAGATGGCACACACCAAACAGACCTGGATTAGTATGAATGAGACCTGGGAAATGCATGGCCACCAATCACAATTCCATAAGAGTAATAGAGTTTGATGGATGCTAAGATGACCAGAAGAGTTTGGCGGATAATGGTGGGAACATAAACTCATCAGTTCAGCTTCCAGCATTCACGTTAACATTTCAGACACTGGATGGTAAGGATAGTAGAAGCTATCTGGGAAGCATATGGCATATGGCCACCTCTGTGACGTTTCATCTTACGGATGGGTTGAGCAAAATGTACCAAAACATTCCCCCGGGAAAGTTTAAAGTCTGTGTTACCAGATCACCCGATACCAATGTCTGATGTGGCCCTTAAAACTGTGTGACATCACCTTGGCAGCAGTTGAGCCAACAGCTACATTAATGAATGGTTGGGCCTCCCGCAATACCTCTCCAACATGGCACAGTTCAGGACAAACACCTTACAAATGCACTTTAAAATCCATCAGCCTGGGTTACAAGCTGGAATAGGTGATGTTTTTTTTTTTTTTTTTTTTTTTTTTTTGAGGTAAGAGACTCACCTGACTCTACCGTCCAAAACTCCAAGGTTCAAGTCCGCTATTTATAGTTTCCAGTCACATGACTGGTTCGAAGACCTGGCAGGCAAAACACAGATCTTTTCCAATCCAAAATTATTTAGATCACCTCTCAAAAGAATAAAACAAAGATATCTGAACAAAATGTAAGTTTTGGCCATTAGCAATTAATATAAAGCACCTGCCACACTATTTCAATCACTAAAAACCGCAGAATATTCTAAAACATTTAATGTGAAAACACTTAAAGAGCCACACAGATGGGAAATCAAAAATGACCTGTATTACAGTGTATGATGTAGCTGTCCATCAGTGTAAACAATGTGCAAAATAATTAAACCAAAAAGTACACGATTTATAAAGTTATTGGCTTCTAAAGTAAGGAGTCGACTCTGTATCGCTGAAACCAGTCGTTATAGATTTCAAATCTTTTGCCCATCTCTATGTACGTCACTACGGACACTTTGCATAATAATCTCCGCCTACCGTCTTGGGAGAAACGGAACTCTGATCAGCCCCAACCCTCCACACTGACGCTCTGGTTGGTGTGATAGCATCATGTCAAGGAGACAGTGTGTTTTTAATTGTAAAGGCAAGTTTGTTTTATTTTCACTGCCAAAGAATGAAGATCAGAAGAACCAATGGCTAAAATTCATTTTTACCACAATACCAGAGAGCAGTACAACAAATCCCTTTTGTTGTGTTCACAACATTTCACTGATGACTGCTTTTCTAATCTCGGTGAGTACAAGGCGGGATTTTCAAAGCGTTTGGCCATAAAAGAGGGTTCATTAACAACTTTATTTAGACCAACGAGCATCTCCGAATCACAACACGAAGTATGATGTTGAAGTTATGTGTTTGTTTTCTCCCGAGCGTCTTATCAGTATGTGTTCTGTCTGCAGCCTTTGTCTGCGCTGATTTACAAACACGTCATCAAAATGAAGTGTAACAAGTGCTGCTAACAGATATTCTGTGATAAAGTAATCCATATGAAAAAAACGCGATGTCCGTTTTTCACGTCTCCCTTCATTATATCTAATGTGACCACGCCCCCGCGCTGAACGCGATTCAAACTGAAGCGCGCGGCTTGAATACATCCACACAGAAGAAAAAGCAGCGAGACTGTTCAAGTTTTTTCTTTTACTGTTTGCTTCGCGATGAGAGGAATGAGACATAATTCACCCCAAAAAGATGCTAACGCATTGTTTACCATGACGTTGTGTGAGGAACAACCAATCAAAACTGTTAGTTGACCAATCAGAACACAGTAATGCTACCGAAAGGTGGGGTTTAAGGAAACTGAATCTTTTGACAACTTCGCACGAACCGTTTGGGGATCTCTGAGAATTGAGGTAATTTTAAAATGATATTTTGACAAAATGATGATGGATTTAAACCTATTGTACAGGACTTATAAACAGTGATAGGAAGCTTAGAATTTTCATCTTACTGGCTCTTTAAAGTGCCTTAAAAACAGTGATACTAAAAGATCAAATTCAGTTCACACCTTATTGATGACATGCTTTATCCAGTCAAACAAATGAGCCTGTAATACGAATGGAATTCGCTAAATGGTTATTTTCTTTATAATGTTTTTTTCTAATGGAAAACTTTAATATTAAACGATGCATTGCATTTATATCCTGGGTTTATCTACTTGGCTGTACAAAGTATGCATCATCAATAAGGTGTATACTGAATTTGGCCTTTATATATCACTGTCTTATCATATTACTACTTAAAGGGTCATATCGCATTGCTAAAAAGAACATTATGTTGTAATGAAATGTGTTTATGCAGTTTAAGGTTCAGAAAACACATTACTTTCCACATAATGTACATTATTGTTTTCCCTTTCTGCCCTGCCTTTCTGAAACGCATCAATCTTTACAAATCTCACTGTTCTGAAAAGTATGTTGATTTGCCAGCTATCCAGTGCATTGTGATTGGCTGAATAACTCAAGCGTATGACAGAAATGTTACGCCCGTTAACATACTGTGATGCCGTCTCCCAACATGACCAGACAAAACCAATAAAATTAATTACAAATTAGGTATTTGTTAAATCCAGTGGGGACATAACTACTGATTATAATGACTTATACTGTATTGCACTGTTTATTGCGCCATGTAAACATAAAACCATGTCTGCATTTGTGATCAGAGAAATGACAAACAACAAGAGCTACTCTACATTGATTAAAACTAGCGTTTGAATCATCAGTGGCAAATTCTTTACAAATAAAACATATACTTTCTGTCAGGGTTCGGGGATGAGGCAAGGACTCAATGATGCAGATAGAAGGGATCTTTAATAATAATAAAATAAACAAATAAAAACTACAGACAAAACTTGACTAGCAGGACAATGCAAGGCAAGGCACGATTAGCACAGACAAATGTTTAATGAAATAGCAACCAGACTGCAAACACAAGGACAACAAATAGGGAGCTAATGAGGACGGTAACGAGGGAACACATGGGGAAAATTACATCAATATTCAGGTAACAAGATGGGTGGTATCAAGACAATTGAAGAGAGCACATGGCACATTGGAACTAAGACAAAAGCCATGTGCTCACACAAAACAAAAACCAATCACAAGCCATGTGCTTGAACTAGACACAAACATGCAGCTAATGGAGCAAACTCATAAGCCACGTGCAACAGCACAAGACAAAACAGAACAAGAAACCACGCAGCCAATAACTCGAGCTGCATGCAACAATACAAGACAACACTTGAGACGGCACGCTACCACAACAAGACAGAACATGGAGCGTGAGTGTCTGGTCCCTGACACGAAACCAAAACTCAGCAAGACATGAGTGCCGGGATCCGAAAACCACACTCCAACATGAAACAGGACATGCAGACAAGAGCACAAGGCTCGAGCAGTCTCGAAGTTGCGCGCTCACACGGAAACAATGACATGAGGACAGTGTCCAGGCTCTGTTACAAAACCATGAATAACAATAGTGTAAGGGAAACAGGTCAATTTAGCTCAAAGGGAATCATTTAATAATTTAAAGGGAATTTGAACAGAATCACTGTTTCATGGCTGATCACTGAGACACCCTGCGATTCACTGAACGAGCCGTTTAACATCAAATCTGTGCTGGATATTAATATTCAAACTATAGTGAAAACACTATCAATTAGCACAGTAACAAGATCGGCAGTTTAAGACATTAACTTGTAAGCACAAAACACAAGATACTTCTCTTTTCAATATGAATAAGGCTTTATTAGATAAATCTAAGACGTATAAACTAATATAACACATAAACGCACACACTCACACATTCACACAAGTTGCAGAAAGATCGAAAGTTAAGGAAAGATGAATTTAAGAGAATGGAAATATGGAATCCCAAGTTTACAGCAATACGTAAAATTGCATAGACATGATCAACCATCAATCACTTAATTAACGCTCGCATTGAGTTCCTCAACGGGGTTAAAATTATATTAGATACACCAGCACAAATGTCTGAGGGTACATTGCCTTGGTTTTCAATGTCGCTGATTGGCTGGAAGTTCAGTAGTCGCTGAAGTGACGTCCTGGGAAGCCCTGGTTGGGCGTTGGCTGAAGACGGAGTTGTGTGCGGGTTGAAGTTGAAACTCGACGTTACAAAACTTAACTCAGAACACAAAACTCTTAAACGGAAAAGAAAAGAAATAAAGTTTGATGAGACAAGGTGGTGTTTCTTCTCATCGTGGCTAGGTAGCAGCATTCAGGCCGAAGCACGCTGGAACCGCGCTCAAAGAACAGCTAACAGTGATGACTAAGAACATTAAGCTATCCCATAGTTATTAAAAGACATACACAATAAGTGATTATAACATGATAGTCAAATGTGTGGGTTACATATAAATGAATATGGAGTGAAGCGATGGACTGATTCATTTATAAGTTTTTTAAAGTCCTTCTGGTCCATATATATGTACAAAAGACAGTTTCTTTGCCATTCTCTTGACAAAAACTTCTGAGGAGACCAGAGGATTCAAAGCCCTTCCCCCTTAGGAATTTCAGTCTGGTTCTGCTGGGTGGGGGAAGTCAATGGAACTTGTGCAGTACTCTCATGGGTTTTCATGTGATGTCCAGGTTATTTAGGTACACATGGTTAAGTTCAATTAGTCAATGTAGTTTAGCACATTGAGGATAGTTTAGATCGTTTTGGAAATTGTTGTTTTATTTTGATTCATCAATCAAATTTGTGGTTAACTTTGTTTGGTTCTTCTAGGTTGTCTTACTTTACACGTTTACAGTTAGTTTTCTAGTAATCTCATTTTCAATTAAATTAATTGACCTATCATGAATATAGTTCTCTAGCTTCCATACAGTTTAGAGTGGCTGGCGGATATTAGGTGTTGCGAGTCAATCCTAATATCAGACCTTCGACCCTTGCAGGGTGTCTAGGCGTTTCACCTACTCAGGAAAGAGGGGAAGGAGAAGGATAGGTAAAAAAAGAACAAAACAAAACAAGGCTGCTGTGGGTTTTCCTAGCATGGGTTACAACTACTATTGAGCTAGGATCTCAGGTGCAGCTAGTGTGTCATGAACCTTAACTTAGTGTCAGGTGTTCTACCTATTGTGAGGATGGCTGCACGTTTCTTCATGGTGGGTATGTGCAACTTTGTTACACTAAAAGTTGGATATTCTACCTGTGCGACTGTTGACTGTGTTATCAGTAGATGTGGTTACTTCTGGGTGTAGGTAATGTTGTGTGTGTTAATGGTGTAGTGTATGTGTGGTCAGATCTGTTCAAGTCTGTGTTGTCTCCCCCTTTTCCTAGTATGTCACTGAAGACTGGCTCTCAGCATCCTTGACTTGAATGAGGGCGTGTCCATGGTCTAATGGGGGTCAGTCCAGCAAGGTAGGAAGCTCTTTAGCACACAGTCGGAGGCAGTTTGGCATGGCTGTGTGAAGCTGGGTTGCAAAACTCTCCTACGTTGCCTTCTTCTTGTGGTGCCTTCTGGCTGTAGCAGACTTCCTGACCTTCTGTGCTCTGGTGGTTGCTGTTGCACAGACAGGGAATGTGGTTCTTGGAGTTGGAGTTAATTTGACAGTTTGTTAGTGACTGTGTTAGGTGACTGAGGTGATGTCCTTTAGTACCTCAGATTTTTCATCAACGGTTGGCCGTGAAAGACTTGTTTGTTCTGGGTCGTTGCTGAACAGGTGCTTGTCATCTCTGATGTGGTGCACCAGGTGATCACCGGCCTTCCATTCTGTTGCTGGTCACAGCGAGCATGACTCAACTTTGTGGTCATATGCATGTAAATTGTCTTGAAGGAACTCTCTCAGTTGTTTCATGACGTATTCCATGTCTTCTGATGGTAAGCTGTCATGTTCTTGTGCATACTCAGCACTGTGCATGTCTGAGTGGGGCTGAGGTGGGTTTTCTTGTCGCTTGCCCACACGAGTTGCTCTTGGATGAGTCAGGTGATTACTTTTGGATATCTGGTTAGGTTTCCAGATGTTATCCTTTTGGTTTCTTGAGAAGCGTGGCTGGTCCCATGGATTTTTCCAGCAGTTGGGCTGAAAACGGTCGTGGATATGGGTGTCACGCTCTCTGTGCTCTTGATGGAAGACTCTAGTGCTGTGATGCCACTGGGTGTCGTCCAGTGCAAGGCTTGAGTCTTTGTTAACAGAGTTCAAAAGTGTATAGGTTTTGTTACCTTTCCTTGAGGCCATCTTCTGCTTGTTATAGGCCTTCTGTGTTAGGTCACGCAACTGTTGGATGGTCATGGAGTTCGGACAGGCCATGACACCTAGATGGTGACTGACTCCAGGGTGCAGATTTCTTAGAAAGAGGCTTTTGAAGTTCACATCCTCTTCAAGGTCAGGCTTGTTGTGTGCACCAAAGTAGGCTTGTCGGAGTCGGTTGTAGTAAGCTTGTGGAGTCTCTTGATGACCTTGTTTGGTTTCCAAGGCAGTTAACAGTCCATGTTCAGACTCTGGGTCTGTTAACTCTTTAATCAGGACCTCACAAAGTCGCTGGTAGTTTGACTTGGTTTGACTGGGCTTTCGATCTAGGAAGTTTCATACCTCGGGACTGGACGTGGCTCTAAGGAGGTATAACCAGTCTCTTTCAGTTACATGAGGTCTCATTTCCAGATGAAATTCAATATCTCGCAGGTAAGCCTGGATGTTGTGGCCCTCTGTGGAGTTCGGGTTGAACCTGCTGATGTTTTTAGACAGCTTGTTGAGGTCTTTGATGGTCATCACGTGTGCAGCTCCAAGGTCTTGGACGGGAGGTTTTCTTTCGTTGGCAGGAAAGGGTTGTGTGGCAAAGGCAGGTGAGGTTTTAGGCTGTGGCCCTTCGCTCCTTTCGTCATATGCCAGTTCTTGGACGTGGGACTCGGCTCTGCTCAGCAGTGATGAGCCTAAGAGATGTTTCTCTTTTCTTGGCTCTTGTTTGTGCTTGTAAGCACATTGGAGTTCTTTTCTGACCATGTAGAGCTCATCGTTGGTATCGCCTAGTTGTTGGGTCAGATTGTCCATTTCAGTTCTGTACCTTTCAAGGTGGTCTTTCAAAGCACTGATTTCAGAATTCTTGTTTCTGATGTCTAGCTTGGTTTTCTCTAGTAGCTGTTCGGCATACTGGAGTCTGTATACCAGGTCTTTCTGAGCAGCCGTTGTATGTTGCTGGTCGAGCTGAGCTGCTGCCAGGGCTGCTTGGAGCTTCATAACTTGTTCCGTTGTTTCCTGCTCCCTCTTGCTGGGTGCTTTGAGTTGATCTTGAACTTTCACTTCCAGCTTGTCTATGTGATGTTGAACACGTGTCAGCTCCTCTTGAAGGTGGGTGATGTGCTTGTCGCTCAGTTTCACCTGGGTTGTGAAGGCATAGCTTAGGGAGCTGGTGATCTTGACTAGCTCCTCGTGGTTGTTGTTCTGGCTTGAATCTTGTGTCAGGAATCTTCTCAGGATTAGGATTATTATTAAACATAATAACATTTCAAATGTCTTTGGAGTGAGGCTGTCTGTCATACCTCTCAGCCAAGTGTTCACATCTTCCCCATGGGCAATGGAGTCTGCAGTCTGCGGCATGTTGGCATGCTGGGGAGAAGGGGTCTGCAGTCTGTGGCATGTTGGCACGCTGGGGAGAAGAGAGACTGACACAGATCTGTGTGGAGTAAAAGCCTATGTGTTGTGGGACAACTAAGTGTTGTGTAAGTGATTGTGAACCACTAGTGAAATGTGGTGATGAATGTGTTGGTCTCAGGGTGTCTAAGTAGACTAGAGATGCAAAGACTTTGTCACTCTAATGAGGAAGAGGAAAAGAGAGAAAGATGTGAAAAACAAATTCAATGACAAGCAAAATTTCTGTTTTTCAAATGAGGAAAATTATTTTTTTTCCAATTAAATGTTATCAAAAAGGTAAACAATATTATTATATTTCTTGTTTTGGACAAAAGAATCCAATGATAATGCTGATATCTCTTTCCTTAGTCTGACAGGATTGACACCGTACACCTTTCAGTTGGACCGCTCACCAGGGAGGCTGCGAAGGCAACAGTTGTTCGACATGTATCTCTATTAAATTGATCTCAACGTTGGATGAGATGCTAAAACTTGGATTGCGTTTCAAATGTATGGAGGTTAGGAAGAACAAAGGAGAGGATGATTACAATCAAAATTCATAAGGATGATTCGTCGTCTTTGGCACGATTGTGTATTTAATTCACTTAGAATTGATTGATGGTTCTTACATGTCCTACAAATGTAGAAAGAGAAGTGGAAAGTAAAGGAGAGAGAGGACGGAGATGGTAAGTCTCAGTAGCGGTTATCTCAAATACAAGGAGAGCGTTGTTTTAGTTGCTATACAACTAATCAAACAGAATAAACTTTAAGTGAAAGAGAGTTGTCTTTCTAATTTATTTGAACTCGTAGTGAGGGATAACAATGTCTCCTTTCAGGGCTCAGGTGTGTCGTTCCCAAGCTATGATACACTAAGTAAAGAAATGGTAAGAAAAAGTAAAAAAAAATAATAATAATAGTAAATGGGCAAAATATGCAAAAATGAAATTAAATAGAGGAAATCAATAAGTAAAATAATAGTGGTTAAGTGTATAACCAAAACAGGAAGAGGGGTTAAACACAATCAAATAAGTAAAGGACTGAATAGCATATATTCAGATGGGTAATAAATAGATTAGGTAAAATAAGTTTACTTAAACTTTCAAAGTTCAAGGCTTATTCATTTCTAAAATAATTAGGCCCAAAATTGAATACTAGAAGTAAAGATCATATGAAATGATCTGAGAGGGAAATTTTAAATGATTCAAAATAAATGTAATGTTTAAATTAAATTTCAATTTGACAATTAATAATTGTGAGTCAGTATTTCCCTTTCTAGTAAAATGAAAATAAGTGGTATAGTGAGAAAAGAGCAACAAAAGAGAAAGCGACTAACAAGTGTTAGTTAAGATGTTTAAAGGGTTAAATCACGTCAGCATTGCCCAAACACACCCTATTCATCCACTGGATGGTAATGCTAGCTGCTAACCTTTGAGGATAGTGGCTTTAGAATAGACTTCAATGTAAATGCAACAGTTTCGTTAGCTTAGCAACACCGTGGAGTTTGTTTACACTAGTGTCGATGCGCTGTGCGTTCGCAGTGCAAAGTTGCTCCGGAAGTACGTTAAGTTGCATTGTTGCAAATACAGTTAAGCGTATTTCAACACTGTACAAATAAAAACACCGCTTTCAGTTGGTTTTGCGATGTGGCACCTAAACTCTCAGTTCGTATAGAGTTAAATTTATCTTAATTCAAATAGCAGCTTCGTGCTGTAGTTAAGGGAACACAGTGATAGCAATCTCAGTGATCTGAATCTCCGTGCCAGTTTTTCTGGACCCAAACAGAAAAGGTTTCCTTCGCTGTTGGTACACAGTTAAAATTTACTTGATCAAGCTTTTAAAACACTCCCATTCAAATTATTCTTGGACACACACAGTGTTACGCGAGATTGCATTCACTTTTTGAACGGACACAGACAGGCAAACATTATTTTCTAATGTTTAACTTAGGGGAGTCAAATATCACATTTGATTCGGCAGTGGAACACGCGCTGGCAATCAGACTATATCAATCAATCAATCACCTTTATTTATATAGTGCTTTAAACAAAATACATTGCGTCAAAGCACTGAACAACATTCATTTGGAAAACAGTGTGTCAATAATGCAAAATGATTAAAGGCAGTTCATCATTGAATTCAGTTATGTCATCTCTGTTCAGTTTAAATAGTGTCTGTGCATTTATTTGCAATCAAGTCAATGGTATCGCTGTAGATGAAGTGACCCCAACTAAGCAAGCCAGAGGCGACAGCGGCAAGTAACTGAAACTCCATCGGTGACAGAATGGAGAAAAAAACCTTGGGAGAAACCAGGCTCAGTTGGGGGGCCAGTTCTCCTCTGACCAAATAGGAAAAGGATCTGCCGCCCGCAGTTGATTTTGATATTCTAGGTATTATCAGTTTTGAGAACGTAGCGGACGTAGATGAGTATAATGTAAAAGGAGCTCATTCAAATACTGAGGTGCTAAACCATTCAGGGCTTTATAAGTAATAAGCAATATTTTAAAATCTATACAATGTTTGTGTAACAACAATGAGTTTTACATAGTAATTAACTCAAATGATATATAGGGAATTTGAATAATTAATCAAGAATTTGATTAATATATATCTCAGATGACAGTTACATTTAATTTTATTGATTATGAAAAATAGCTCAATTGCCAATACCAATACTAATCACAGGGCACTGTAATTTACTCATTAATATGTCAATATTACATTCTTCATATCAATTATTGTGATATCTCTTACTATAAATTACTGCAGATCAAACCGTGGTATGTCCTGCACACCACTGTAGACTTATCAATTTTCAATAAAGTTATCACGCCTTATAATTCAAGGAAAAGTATTCTCTGGCCATGAAAATATTATCCTATCCTTATGATAAATTTAGTTTCTAAATTTAGAGCTTGTAGCTAAAGACCAAAACATTTCAGTGACTCGTAATGTGAGTGGGGTGGAGTCCAGGCCAATCGTCAGTATATGGTTTTTTAATAATTAAACTAGTAATACATCAAACTACAAATCACACAGAGTAAATATGCGTACGACAATACAAACAGTAAGCTTTATACAATACATAACGAATCCAAATAAAAGAGAGAGAGAGAGAGAGAGAGAGAGAGAGAGAGAGAGAGAGAGAAAATAGAATGGGATCACATAAGGAGCTCAGGTATGAAAATCATAGTCAGTAACTTTTAGAAGCCAACAACAAATCAGATCATAACAACACTTTAAAGCAGCATTTAAATCTCCATAGAGAAAGTGATACTTGCAAAAGGTGTCCCATGTGAGTGGCGTGAGATCGGCGTCGAGCTTGTGAGCTTTACGCACTGTTCCCGTTGAAACAGCCATGTGCCATGAAACGGAGGCCATGTGACGCGCGTGCACGCTGCGCTTGGCGTGAGCGTGGAGCACGTGGTCCTTTGTTCTGTCCTCGCGCGGTATTTGAAAGGTTCAACAAACATTGTTCCAGAATTCGTCTTCCTTGCGTGGAGAGGCGAATAGTTTAATAAACTTAGTAAAGAAAAGAAAAGAAAACGAACGAAACGAAAGCTTCCAAAGGAGCCATTAAAATGGCTTTTTCTCTCAGCCCCTGTGCTGAGGGGGTTCGCGCTGTGAGCGCGGCCTATGGCCGCGCGGAAACAACGTTGGAGAGCAGCGTATCCGAGAACGGGGAAGAGGAAGAAACAAAAAGAGAAGGGTGGACCTTGTTTGGTCAATTCTTATAGCTTGAAATAGTTCACGCCCATTTTCGAGGGAGCATCCAATGAATGTCCGCGATCTGAAGCGGAGGGAAAGTTCCTTTGTCTCGGTTGAGACAAACCCCTGATGATTTAGGGCCTGTCCGATTTCATCAGGAATATTAAAGCAAGTTCATTATTCCAGATTAAATACATTTTTCATTACTTTGCTCTAGATAAATGGGTCTGTCAAAGCATGACGATTAGAACAAGACTAGACATAATATATATATGACCAAAGATCTAATTTTTAGATCGAATTACACATTTAAAGATTTGTTTAACACATGATAACACTGCAGATGTTGGGAAACATCTAAATGTACCAAAAGGGAATACGTAATACATTTATAAAACATGAAAACAGAAAGTTAATGAATACATTCCATAGAATGCATTGTTCAAAAGAAGCCAGTGACTTGGCTTCTCTCCTGTCCTGTGTGGTCGTAAACTTTACGACCTGCAAAAGTGGGGGTTGCAGAAGCATGGCTCTCTTTGAGGAAGTTAAAGTGAGGAAAGACATTTCCTAAAGTATAAGCTTGCAACTTATACTCTTCACATAACAAGGATTAACCATTTTATGCAATCCATAAACATAATTAAAATACATATTAATAATAAAATGAAAGTAAGGAACTTATACGAAAAGTTCCTTTGTCTCCAGTGTTGGAAGAATTTGGGTTGGGGGTTTTCGTTTCTTCTTTGAAGCTCGCATGGGCATCGTAAATAGTTTAAGTCCAGCCAGGCTGGCATTTAGTACCAACAGTCTGAATTTATAAAACAGAATTTAACCCATGAATCGCTGACCTGCATATCTGTTACATCTCCCCCTTTACGTCAGATGAAGTCCCTGTGTGGACATCATCGGACGGCAATCATCCCGGATGGGCAGATGACAGGTGAATCGTGATGGTCATGCAGCAGGTGGGTCATGATGACAGGTGGTTCCTGAAGCTGAGGATTCAGCTTGGTGAGGTTCGGTATTGTCTTTGACTTTGCGTCCCTTTTCCGGGGATTCCATCGGAGACCTCCAGCCACAGTTGTCGTGAGTTTGGCTGTAGAGGTTTGCATCTCGTTGAGTATCCTGTATAGGATGAAGGTCACGCCAAGAGTCAGGGCGGGACCAATGACGGTGGAGATGCACCGTGCAGTGTCGGCAGCAGTCCAGGCTAGGACCGCAGATGACTGGTTCAGAATGGGCTGTCGAGACAGTGCTTGGAGGGCTGTATCGACAGGAGTAATGTCAATGTGTTGGGTGGTACCTTTCAGTACTTGGTCCAGCAGGTTGGCACGGGTGGCGGTGTCATGCTGGTCGTAGGTCAGCATAGCTGAGCGCACAGGAGTGTTGACGAGCCATCTGTTACCCACAATCTCTGCTTGCGTTTCTGTGACTTGTGTACGAGGCTTGGCTTCGGCAGGGCAGCGCGTATCGCTGACCCAGGGTTGCAGCTCGCAGATTCCTTCAGAGTTGTGTCTGAGGAAGGGTTTGCTAAGGCAGAGATAATGAATGTTTTTGGTTAAAGTACACATGTGCATGTTTGGGGCCAGGTACAGCTGTGTGTCGCTTTCGTGGTAGGCCACCACATTTGGAATGTGTGTTTTGGTGTGGGTGTTGCTCTTCCACATCCTGACACTGACAATGTCTTTAGGTCTGTAGACTTGGTTTGACTCACTGATGAGTTGGTTCAGGAGCACGTTCACTTCTCTCTGTTTGGGGTTTACGTGCCGTAGGAAGGCGCTATCCAGAGAGTTGGCCAGGTGTATTTGTAGCAGGTCAGCTGGCATGGTGATGGCGTAAGACAGCACAGTTAACACAAGGCTTAAGGGTATCATGTATGGTGGGGTTTTACTCGTGGTTAGGCTGTCTTTGGAGGAGCTAACCTCCCACAGCATGTCTGTTGTTAACGCTGTAGGCAGCTGAGTCTGGGTAAAGTTCTTCTGGAAGACAGTAAACAGTGGTTTCAAGGAGTTTACAGTCTGGTTCGCTGCATTGACACTGGACATAACAATGTTAAACATTCTGGCGGCAGCAGCGGCTCTAAGCAAAGCTCCCGGGAACTGTTTGGAGCGGTGGTGGTGTCCACCTAACTCCATTTGTGTAACCGTCACTTTCTCATGTTGGCTGAACAGGTGTTTGACATCGGCCTCAGTGTGAGTGAGGGAGTCCTCTCTCCATCGGAACCTTGTACAGCTGTATTCGGTTACAGTGCTGGGGTAGTGTGCCCTGTCATCGGTAGTCAGGAGTCTCAGCGGTTTTCTCGGTGGCAGCTGTCCTCTCTTTGGCTGACAGCACAGCACGGCAAACCACAGCAGCATCCTGGTACAGATAATAGGGAGAGAGAGAGAGAAAGGGGAGAAAGAAACAAACAAGGCCTGTCTTTGGTTGGACAGGACAGTCTCTTTGCTTCGTGGGCGGCGACTGGGTTTAGCTCGCCCTCGCCCATGTTTTGCCACATCTTGCTGCTGGCATGACGCTTGCCTCAGTGTTGTGTCAGTGGCTCTGGTGCTGCGTGGTGCAGCACATGCTGCGTCATGGAAATATATTGGCAGTATCCCCCTTTTGCTCCGTGGCATTACACGCCCTGGCATTGTGATGTCAGACGGTGCACAACCCACAATATTGTTCTGTGCACGCAGCATGGTTTGTGTATCATGCAGTGGTCTGGGGCTTTGGTTGTCAGTGACTGTAGACTGGTTGCCAGGGTGGATGGAGGGGTCTGAGAGGTGGTAAAACAAAGTCATTATCAAGGTTTCAGAAGCCCGCATGTCCGCTGTGTTGGTCTGTGTAGACAACGGAGCCTGCGTAAGCGATTCTGAGGTAGGCAGTTTAGCTAGTAAAGTTCTTGTGCTGTGTGTAATCACTTCAACCTTGAATGTGGGTGGGTGGGTTGGGAGTGACCACAGAATGTTGTTTAGTGTGCCAGTTTTGGCAAGGGTGTCAGTGTGATCTTTAAAGTCCTCGTCTAGACTTGGTAACTTTGAGTGTCCTTTTTCCTTCTTCCAGTACACGATCACATTGTGTGTTTTTGTGATGTTATCACATTGCTGGAACAGGTGTTGGTGTTTGACATGCTTGTTTGCAAGTGTGAGTCCGAGTTCCACACATTCAGGTGAGGATTGGAAGAAACCCAGCGTGTGGTGTAAGGTTTGACCACCTTGCAGGTTGAGTCGAACAGCGACCCCTTTGGTGTAAGCTGGTACCACCGTACCCTGTTTGTTGACTAAGGTACAGAGGCTTGAACTTGGGCCTGTTGTTAGGGCGTTGTACTCATGGCTGGCTGCTGGGGTTCCCGTGACCTCTGTGACCTGACCGTCTGGCTCTGTGGGAGTTCCCGTGACCTCTGCGACCTGACAGTCTGGCTCTAGCAACCTGTGTGGCTGGAGAGAAAGAGGTTCTCGCACTTGAGCAAAGTCTTTTAGCTGTTTGAAGTTCAGAAAAGGGTCAAAGTGTTCTAGCAGGTCTTTGTCGATGAGCAATGTATGAGTGTTCATTGGTGGGACATACATGGGATGTATTAGACTCATCGCAACGAATGTCAGGTGAATGGAAACAACCTGTTCAAACTGGATGTCATCCTGTCTGTACACCTGTACATTCAGTTCATAAGTTTGAGGTGTAAGAGTTTGATCTTGTCCCTTAGCTTCAAATTGGAGTCTTTTGAAAAGGTAAGATGAGATCACCGTCAGGTTTAATCCTGTGTCGATCAGGTCTTCCCTGTTGACTCCTTTTTGACCCACCCCCTTTTTGACAGGGCTGCCCAGGAATGTTGGCATTCGGGCAGGTGGGACGATCGGTGGGTGATGAGGACCGGTCTTGTGTAGCTCGCTGCGAAGGCAGGTAGTCAAAACAGCATTTTCTGGTACCTTGTGTTTGTGGTACCTGGTGTGAGGACCTGTGCTGTCTCGTTCAGTTAGCTGTAGCTGTTGACTGTGGAGCTCGGGCAGTGTTCTGGGTGCTTGGCTCATCTTCCTTGCGAGTATTCATGTGAAGAAGATCTTTCAGCACCCTCAGGATCTCTGCTGTCTCAGACGTGGCTGCACTGTGTTGCCCTCTGCTGGCTTGGAATGGTATTGACTTTCTGTAAAGATGTCTGTGACTGTGGTGTTGTAGAGCGCCATCTAGGGTTAACTCCAAGCAGTGCTCAGAGACAGAGACGTTGGGGTTTTTCACAGTCTTTTCACAAATAGTCTTTTGCTTGGTGCAAGCTTTGTGGGCTAAGTTCCGTAACTCTTGTGTAGTCCTGTTACGGGGACACGCTGGGACTCTGAGATGAAAACTCCAACTGGCATGTAGGTTTGGGAGGAACAGAGTTTTTAAGTTGAAATCCTGTTCCATACCTGGTTCGTTGCATGCTCCGAAGTAGGTGTTTCGTAGCTGACTACAGAAAGTCTGTGGGTTTTCAAATCGGCCCGGTTTGAGGTCCATGGCAATAAGGAGCCCATGATCTGAGTTTGGATCAGAGAATTCAAGAATCAAAGTCTGTAGCAGTTGCTGGTAGTACGCTTTGACAGTCTCTGGTTGACGATCCAGAAAGCAATGCACATCACGGCTGGCCGTGATTTTTAACAGGTACAATGTGTTCACATCTGTCACGTTGGCGACAGTTTGCAAATGAAAGTCAATGGCTTGTAAAGAAGCATGAACATCATGTCCTCCTGCAGGATCTGGAATGAATGTAGAGATGCTTCTGGCTAGCTTGTGAAGTTCTCTGTGAGCAGTGCAGGGTTTGGTGACATGCGTTCTCTGGAAGGGTTCTCTTCCCTCCATTGTTGACAGATGTTCTTGTAAGCTGGTTCTTGTTACACCCCCTTTTCCAGCTCTGGGTTCTTGGCTGAAAGGGTTGGAGTCGCGGCCCGGGAGAAATTTTGTGGTGTGCGTTTCTCCGATCCAGCCACTCTGTAATCTGTGAAATTGTCTCAGTTCTGTGTGAACAGTGTAAAGTTCATCTTGGAGCTTGTCTCTCTGCAGAGTAAGCTTGTTGAATTTAGCTTGGGCCGCTTGCAAGTGTGTTTTGCAGGCCCAGGTTTTATAGTCTTTTTTTTTTTTTTAGTTCAGTCTCTGCTCTTTTTAGGAGAGCGTCGCCTTGCTGGAGTTTTTTGTTGAGTTCTTTTCTGGCTTCTCTCTCCAGATGTTCTCTTTGATCTGTGTCGAGGCGAAGATCTTGCAGGGCATTGTGAAGTCTTTCAACTCCTTTCTGTAGCTCTGGATCTGTGTCGTCCTCTTTCTCGCGCTGGTTCTGGGTCTCGAGGAGAAGCTGATCAAGATGACTCTGGGTTGGAGCCTGGTCCTTCCAGGCCTCCTCCGCGATGTTGCTCCGTTCACTGAGCGGTGCCTGGGCGACGAGAATGGGAACTAGGCTTCCGAAGATCCTGGCGAGTTCTCTGTAGTAGTCGCTTTGGTTTGGATCGCGTGCCATCAGTTCATCTAGCTCGGTGTCTAGTTGCTCTGGGTGCTGCAGGTTACTGGTGTCCTTGGGCAGGAAGGGGGTCGTCACTGCTTTCAACCATGTCGAGAGGTGGCCCCCGTGGACTGCTGGACTGGATGCCTGGAACATCCTGATTCTCTGTCGGTGAGAGAAGCACAGCACACACACACAAAAAGACCAATGCAAGTTCGTTCTACGTTTAACGAGCTATATTCATACGGGCTGTGCCGTTTATGAGAATTTTGGGGCTGACTGATGCAAACAGTCAGACAGTTAAGTAGCCAATTAACTTGGGTCAACGAAGGACCTGAAATGGAGATTTGACAGGCAGTAGCCTAGCGGGTCGTGTGATGACACCGGCTGCTGGTGGTCGCTCTACTATTTAACTTCGTTGGTGGCTCCCAGGTTACTGTCTCTATGTGAAATGAAAGAAACAAATCACAACAGAACAGAGGGTAGAAAAGATCAAAGTGAAACAACACTTGAAATGAGATGAAAACAATAGAAACACAATGTGTTAGTGGGAATAAGGAGGCCTAAGCCTACTGCTAGGTTTTAAGATAGGGCCAACAGGTGAGTGGGCTATCTGGGTAGGAAACCTAGAAATATGGTGTGGCTTAAAGAAGCAAAAGGGTCAGAACACTTAAAATATATCCGGGGGAATATCTAATATTCTGTGGCTTATAATAAGTGGATAGGTTTTATCACTTTTGGTTCACCTGGTTGAATTGAAGTCATTCAGGTGGGAACCAGTGGCTTGGTCAACCTCCCCGGTGCTCCCCAAACACTGAACCGCAGTGTCCCCCGGTCCTCCGTTACTCTGGCGTGTCGCAGGACAGCACGGCTTGTGACTTTTAGCACAACCTTTGGAGTGCCAAAATTGCTGATGTCTCTTGAGACAAGAGGGACCGAGTTTCACTCGCAGCCAGTATCGGTAACACCGGTCGGGCAGCCTTGCTCACTGGAAACCTGAGATGACTGTCCAATCACCAAGGGAGTTCTACAATCAAATACACAAAGGATGAACAAAGGAAACTTAAAGTTAATTAAGGTTTGGTTTGTTTAACATCAATTGAGTAACTATATGTAGAGAGGAAAGGTAACAGCTTTACCTAATCATGATAAAACAAAACAAATGAATTATGATAATAATGGTAATTATCAAAATAACCTAAGTCAAAAGAGAGAAGAAAAATAATAAACATCAAATTAAAAGACAGTAATGAAACAATGGAGAAGGAGTAGCTGGTTTTCACCACAAGGGGGGGAAAGTACTGCTTCTCTGTCTTTAACCTGCTGAGCAGAAAACTTAATTCAAATTAAAAATTCAAAACTGGTTTAAATCAAAATTTAAAATAAGCATGTAAGAATTAAAAGGAAAATCGGAATAATATCCTATAATAACCATTGATAGCTTGTAAGTTATCATTAATGATCATGAAATTAATCAAACAGGGTGAGATTAATCAAAAGGGGTAAAAGTAGACATGCAGTTTCAAAACAGAAAGGAAAAGACAGAGGTCTGTTAGTCGATTTAACAGGAGACTGCCACTAGATGGCTTACCTTCTAAGTGGGTCAATCAGTGGTTGACCTGACACATCTAGATTTCCACTGTTAACAATTACATTTTAATTCAAATCATGTTTGAACCAAACTCAAAGTAAATGTAAACAGTCAAAGGCAGGGAACATTCTTTTGTTTCCCTGTAATCATATTCGCACGAGCAAAGCTGTAAATGCAAATAATTCTCGAGAATTTAGACATCCAATTCAAATATACATCACAGGGGATTATAAATTAGCAATCAGAGCGCATTATCTGAAATGGCCACAGGTTGGCAGCTTTGCACTCATGCAAGCTGGAATCAGAAAGCAGGGTGTACCCTGAAATTTCTAACCCACACGTTCCCTCTAGTGTTTAGATAGAGGAATTACAATTTCAATAGGACTTAGAATTTATCTGATCATTTGTCAGGCTGATTTTCTGCATCAAAAATCACAAGTAACAAACAGAAAGTTTTAATCTCTGAGGTGCTATATTAACATAGGTTGAAGGAAGGATCCGTTCACTTCCGAAACACAAATGTAACAAAAACAGGAATTTTCCAACTGTTGACTCCAATAGACATTTATCAAAATAGCACTTATGATTTAAATGTTTTAGGTTTAAAATCGGGTAGCTAAGCCAATTCTAGACCAGGAGTTTTTATCGTTTATTTTTTTGAATATCATGTGGTTTACCATGAATTCAATAACGATATTTAATAACAAGGCCTTTTTACTGAATCAGAGGAACATCGCTCATGTTCAGATTTACATGTTGCAACTAATAAAAGATTTCTTCATCTTTTAATTATTCATATTAAAATGTTCTCACTGTAAAAAGATTTTGGTCTTTCTTAACAGGATACTTTTAACATTATACTGCAGTTTACTTTCATCAAAAATAACAGTGACTATACTGTTAAGTTTCTACAAATACCTAGGTGCTTACTGACCAGCTTTTTGCCTCAGTCAGTTAGGAGTGAGTTCGCGTCTTGCGACTTATCTCACCAGTAACGTTACATAATTTCATAGCGCACGTGCAGAAATTATTAAAAACCATATACACAGATTGATTGCTCACAAAACAAAGTTTGAAATAGCCGCGTTCCTCCACCAAAAAGTAACAACAATGAGTTTTACATAGTAATTAACTCAAATGATATATAGGGAATTTGAATAATTAATCAAGAATTTGATTAATATATATCTCAGATGACAGTTACATTTAATTTTATTGATTATGAAAAATAGCTCAATTGCCAATACCAATACTAATCACAGGGCACTGTAATTTACTCATTAATATGTCAATATTACATTCTTCATATCAATTATTGTGATATCTCTTACTATAAATTACTGCAGATCAAAACCGTGGTATGTCCTGCACACCACTGTAGACTTATCAATTTTCAATAAAGTTATCACGCCTTATAATTCAAGGAAAAGTATTCTCTGGCCATGAAAATATTATCCTATCCTTATGATAAATTTAGTTTCTAAATTTAGAGCTTGTAGCTAAAGACCAAAACATTTCAGTGACTCGTAATGTGAGTGGGGTGGAGTCCAGGCCAATCGTCAGTATATGGTTTTTTAATAATTAAACTAGTAATACATCAAACTACAAATCACACAGAGTAAATATGCGTACGACAATACAAACAGTAAGCTTTATACAATACATAACGAATCCAAATAAAAGAGAGAGAGAGAGAGAGAGAGAGAGAGAGAGAGAGAGAGAGAAAATAGAATGGGATCACATAAGGAGCTCAGGTATGAAAATCATAGTCAGTAACTTTTAGAAGCCAACAACAAATCAGATCATAACAACACTTTAAAGCAGCATTTAAATCTCCATAGAGAAAGTGATACTTGCAAAAGGTGTCCCATGTGAGTGGCGTGAGATCGGCGTCGAGCTTGTGAGCTTTACGCACTGTTCCCGTTGAAAACAGCCATGTGCCATGAAACGGAGGCCATGTGACGCGCGTGCACGCTGCGCTTGGCGTGAGCGTGGAGCACGTGGTCCTTTGTTCTGTCCTCGCGCGGTATTTGAAAGGTTCAACAAACATTGTTCCAGAATTCGTCTTCCTTGCGTGGGAGAGGCGAATAGTTTAATAAACTTAGTAAAGAAAAGAAAAGAAAACGAACGAAACGAAAGCTTCCAAAGGAGCCATTAAAATGGCTTTTTCTCTCAGCCCCTGTGCTGAGGGGGTTCGCGCTGTGAGCGCGGCCTATGGCCGCGCGGAAACAACGTTGGAGAGCAGCGTATCCGAGAACGGGGAAGAGGAAGAAACAAAAAGAGAAGGGTGGACCTTGTTTGGTCAATTCTTATAGCTTGAAATAGTTCACGCCCATTTTCGAGGGAGCATCCAATGAATGTCCGCGATCTGAAGCGGAGGGAAAGTTCCTTTGTCTCGGTTGAGACAAACCCCTGATGATTTAGGGCCTGTCCGATTTCATCAGGAATATTAAAGCAAGTTCATTATTCCAGATTAAATACATTTTTCATTACTTTGCTCTAGATAAATGGGTCTGTCAAAGCATGACGATTAGAACAGACTAGACATAATATATATATGACCAAAGATCTAATTTTTAGATCGAATTACACATTTAAAGATTTGTTTAACACATGATAACACTGCAGATGTTGGGAAACATCTAAATGTACCAAAAGGGAATACGTAATACATTTATAAAACATGAAAACAGAAAGTTAATGAATACATTCCATAGAATGCATTGTTCAAAAGAAGCCAGTGACTTGGCTTCTCTCCTGTCCTGTGTGGTCGTAAACTTTACGACCTGCAAAAGTGGGGGTTGCAGAAGCATGGCTCTCTTTGAGGAGTTAAAGTGAGGAAAGACATTTCCTAAAGTATAAGCTTGCAACTTATACTCTTCACATAACAAGGATTAACCATTTATGCAATCCATAAACATAATTAAAATACATATTAATAATAAAATGAAAGTAAGGAACTTATACGAAAAGTTCCTTTGTCTCCAGTGTTGGAAGAATTTGGGTTGGGGGTTTTCGTTTCTTCTTTGAAGCTCGCATGGGCATCGTAAATAGTTTAAGTCCAGCCAGGCTGGCATTTAGTACCAACAGTCTGAATTTTATAAAACAGAATTTAACCCATGAATCGCTGACCTGCATATCTGTTACA